>NC_043761.1:12717249-13032545 GCF_902148845.1 Salarias fasciatus | reverse complement strand
GATAATATTTAAGCCTTTGAGTCTGATGCATTTTCGGTGTGAGGAGAACCTGTTCTTACTGCTGTGATTGCATTAATTTCACCAAACCACCATTCCTCAATTTTTTTTTTTGCACGACAATGGATTTCCTTTAAATCTAATGTTTTTCGGTTTGATTTGGGTTATCTCACATGCCCGCAGCACTTCACCCAGCCGCAGTCGTTCTCTCATACACTCTTCACCCACACTTGCTTGACGCCTCTGGTCTGGAAGATATGACTCGCCCTGGGATTTTCCTCCTATCTCCTCCTGCTGCTTCCCTGACACGCTGCGCTGCCTCTCACTGCGCTGACTTACCTGTTGTTTGGGAAATGAACCTGCCGCTGAGCACTTACCTCAAGTGCATTGTGTCCACTTCTGTCATCTACCTCCTGGTTTCCTGAAGGAGGAGGCAAAATGGAAGGAGAAAAGGGGGCAAAGGTGGCAGCAAAATAATCTCTGTTAAACACTACCGCTCTTACACTGCAGCATTAAATGTTTTAGGAATTGAATACCTTATTTGGCCTGTCAAGCTTTCAAAAGACACCAAATTGATACATTTTTCTGAGTGACCTTGTTTTTTTTAACCCTCTGTTCAGTTACTCATCAATATCTCGTGTAAAAGAGGAATAAAACATAAATCCTAACCTCTGCTGCTTGACGAGTGTATTTTCTGGCGTTATGTAATGCTAAGCCTCCAAACTGGGACTGTGTTACAAGTTAGATTCCGCTTCTTTCTGATCGTCGTGTAGCAGTCAAAGTTTGACCTGCTTTACACGAACGGAGCTTCTTTTTTCATTTTGAGGTAAACGCAGCTCTCCGACACAGTGTTTATCTGCATGGCGTATATGTGGATAAATAAAGTTTATTGAGAAAAAAAAAAAAAACTTTTGAGGTCACAAACAGGAAAGCAATCGCATAACAAGATCACAGCAATGGAAATTAATAATTTATACGAACTCGTACATATCATTTGAGTAAAACTCCCATAAAAACTGCAGAAAAAGCTTTTAAAGTCAGTTCCTGACCTGATCTGGTGTTATGTTTAAATATCACCATGCTGGTTCATGTGCATCCCCAGATATCTTTGGTTTAATTACATTTATTTGTCCTCAGTAGTTTAAATATATAGAAGAAACCTCATGAAGAGGTTTCAGTTTCATCCCTTGTCTTGTTTGAGTTGCCTGAAGTAAAACAACAAACATCAAATGTATTATAGGACTTTAGATATGGACTCAAGTCAAGTGATAAAAATGAACATTTGTCAGGATTTCATTTTCTGTGATGAATTAACTGAAACAGAAAGATTTAAGGTTATTTAGGAAATGCAAGCACTGGTTGAACGACTCCAGTGCACTTGAAGTTGATAAACTAGAAGTAAGATGTTCTTAATATAAACATGAATGCGGTCTCTTTTATCAATTCATAAAAGCAGCAGGCAGCTTTAATTCACTGCCATGTGCATCATTACATTCAGAGTGTCTGCAGTGGATTCTGGGAAGCGGCAGCGTGCACACACACACACACACACATGCACACACACGCACACACCTGATGGGGAGCCCTGTTTGCCACGCAGCTCGAGCTGTGTGCCGTTGTTCTTTACCGAGTGCGCCTTGGCTCCCTGCTGCTTCTCCAGCTCCCCTGTGGAGAACAGAAAACAACACAAAAAAAAAAAGATCCTCCTCATAATCACCATGACAGAGAGCAGAGGAAGTGGATTAGACTGGTAGACGGAGACGGTTACGACCGACGCCGCCGTTACCTGACGTGGATCTTCCATCCAGGAGTCGGCGCTTGTATCCACACCATGGTGCGGCGTTCCCCTCCCTCGCTCAAACTGCGGCTCTCCTTCTCACTAATTAAACTTCACACTTGATGGTAATTGCGTGCCATTTCCAATCATGATGACTAAATGTTGTTTTGTTTTCCAGCACTGCAGTGCTTTCTAATTCCGATGCTGAACCTCTACCAAAAAACTGCAGTTTTGTATTAGAATAAATTGAATTTGCATGTTCTCCAAACACTTAGCGCTCCGTCTATTCATTGCAGCGATCGTTGTCTGACAAATGTTGCAAATGCATACATTAATAAACCTGTATTGACTGCTGAACAGTCAACATAAACTATGTACTTTATGCATTGTTGGATCTGCGCTGGTAAAGAGAGGGAGTTTGGCGACTGCATTATGATAATCAATTCCGTTACAGACCGTCCTTGTTAAATGGACCCATGCACGAGAAAAATCCATCTCGCAATAAACAAACTCCTCCCTCTCTCAAAGAGGGGAAGCCCAAACATAAGCGAGCTCGCCGCGGGCCTGTTTACTAATGTGCAAACAAAAAGAGGCCCTCGTCAAGGGGGGGAAAAGGAAATCGCAGCTTTGGTGTTGCCTATTCTGAAAACGTTCATATTTCACATCCCGAGTAAAAGTTTGTCTTTGCAAATCCAATGAAAGTGTCTCAACTTGGATCCTCATTGGTATGCGTGTGACAGAGGACGCGCGTTTTTTTTTTTTTTTGTTCGAGGTAGCTGTCTATCCTTTGTGCGGCTCTACAGAGAAAAATAACTTCCTTCTGTCAGGCCCTGCCTGTCTCCATATGTTGTTGCTCTGCTCTCCACGGGCTGCAGGCACCTACCTCTCACTGAAGGGGAAGGCAGCAGCATCAAATCCCAACAGGGATGCTCTCTTTGACGCCCGCTGGCAGGAGCCAGGCGCCGGATCGTCGGGGCTTTTCCATGTGTGTCTGAGTACATGCAAGCGTTAAGTGGCGACGCGTTTATTGTCTGGAGGATCTCGCACGCACGCAAGCCCAAACAACCCAGACGTCTGGCTGCTTTGAGGAGACGCTGCCCTATTTTCACCTTCAATTTACTCCGCTGCCCTCCTGCAGTCTGTTTGGGCTGCAGTGCACCAAAAGGAAACAAAATGCAAAAGTAAGAGCACCTGCATGAACAAAACAGCGACTGAGTCAGTACCTCATAAAAAATGAAGGATGACTTCTGACTCACGTCTCTGATCCGAGAACACATTGATCCCGACGCAGAGAATTAAAGGCAGCTATGAGATTACTTTGATTCGAAACAGAATAGAATGTTTATCCTTCTTTTGTTGCATTTAATTTTCAATATGAGGGATAGATGCTTCAAGGATGCAAATAAAGTGAAGTTTCGATTGAGCAAAAGAATTTAAATATTCTTGAAGTTGTGCAGTTTCAATGTCTTATGTCAAATTCTCACTGAAGCATTGAGTCGCATTTTTGCTGAAACATAACACGAAATATTCCTGAAACAAAAATGCAGAAAGATTGTGTTTTCTCCTGAAATATTGTTGTGTTGGACCCTAACTTTGGTTTAGTGGTGCAAACTTATCTCAAGGTACTGTTATCTTGAAATAAGTGAAAATTAATCTGCCAGTAGAATAACTGAAAATTGTCTGGTAAGATCTTAAAACCTTTCTATTCTCTTCTCTTCTGCTAAAATCTGACTTTAGAGCTGAATTTCTTATCTTTCTCAAATACACAACTACAAATACACAAACTTGGTAAAATGTTGAGTTTTTACTGTGTAGTTTACTTCAACAGTCAAAAAAAAAAAAATGCATTTAAGTTAAATTGGTGAGTCGTGTGAATAAGAGTGGCTTTCTTTCTAAAAGTGAAGGTTGAAGGTCACGGTTAAATATGTAGGTTAAATATTCAGGCTTTTATGGTTCAATAACGCATAACTCACCATCATCAGGAGCAGTGACAGTCCTTTAACCTCTTTTTAAGCGAGAGACAACGGTCTTTGTCAGACCACACGGGTACTCACACTCGATGCGTATTTGCTCCATTTCAGACACCTCGGCGATTGATTCCTTCAGGTCCTCGACAAACTTGAGCAACTCCTCGGCACTTTGGGCGCAGAAGTGGAGTACCTGCTTCTTGTCCGAGCCAAACGGTGAGAGGATGGTGATTCCATGAGGGTAGTCTGCAGTTCAGAGGACAAAAGTGAGGAAAAAAAATGGTCAATTTGAATTGGAGGTAATTCACAGACTTCATTAAAACAAGCATTTTCATGGAATTTTTAAATATTCTTGGCAAAATGAGGAGACAGGAAGGATGATATTTCAAAAAGCAGAAAGGGAGATGTCAGTGATAAGGACAGAAATACCCATTGTGCATACATTAAACCCTTTTAGATAAATCAATAAGTCATACAGCCACTGTCAAATGGATTTACTGGATCATGGATATTATTGAGATGCCAAGGTCAGATCACGACTTATGGTCTCCTCCTTCGATGAATATGCCTGTGCTTCAGCACTGATGGACAGTATTTGATGTTGTCACTCACATTCATTTTCAAAAAGGTGGAACTGCATGCCAAGGAGGCCCATGGCTTTGCAGAAGGTGTAGGCTGCAGAACTCTTTTTCTTTGGACAAAGCTTCAAGATCTGGAGAAAAAAAAAAGAAATAGACTTAAACTGTTATTATCAGTAACAGATTTGAATGACAGGAGTCCTCATTAAAATAGTTCTATCTTCTTGACACTTTAGAACTATTTAAATATAACTAAGATTTCCATATCACAGAGCAAACCTCATACGCAACTCAGAAATAACATTTTGATCATTTCAAACAATTTGAAATAGCAGACAGGCAATATTAATGCACACCAGAACCTTCTCAGGGATCTAGTTTCAGCACAAGCAGGCAAATTTGTATCCAAAAACAATGAATTTTGAAAGCTTTTATCAGGATGTATTAGAGACGTTATAGGTTTTTCATTGAATGACCTTCCGGATGAAGAACGATGAGTTCTGCTCTGCGGCGCGACGGTGGGACATAATTTAACCGGGGGGGAGGAGTATTAAAACCAATACATCACATTGGCAGCTTAAAATGCTTCCTGACACGTTCAAGCAGCTAGAACAGGTTTGCAATTCAAACAACGGCCCCCATCACTCTCATTTCCTAGTAAAATCTTTCAAACCGGCTTTCAGATGCTGGCACGGGGGAATGTCTCTCTGGAATATATCACAGCGCTAAGTTTTAAGTGCCAAAAGAACCGAAATCCACCGTGATGCTGGAGAATCGCTTCTCCTGCCTTTTACTTCAAATCGGCCTTTTAACCTTCTTTTCCTGGAGCTCCCAATTACTTTCACGCTTTGATTTGAAAAGAAGGAAAAATGGCTGCGCTGCTATTTGCCGCGTGGCGCTTGACTGAGATCAACGTTTGACCTAATTATGAGAGCAGTGAGATGCTGTCGACAGATGACCCCCGCGCGGCTCCTAATGAGCGCGTTACGTCCAACATTAAACCCCCGATAGTTTCCCAATCTGCGCTGTGACTCCGGTGAAAACACAGCCTGCAGCCCCGCTTTGCTCCGAACGGATCTTTGCTCGGGGCTGCACTGAAGCGCCGCGTTCTCTACTATCTATTATTAAAAGAAATGGCTGGAGAGGCCTGAGTTATGAAACCACATAAAAGAAGAGGCGCCTTGAAGATGTGGCTCGTCGTCGGAAGTAGGTGATGCTGCATTGCAGCTGTCACGAAAGAATAAGCGGCTTTGGAAGCTGACAGTGAAGCAGAAATAACCATCTGAGGGCAGTTTGAAAGAAAGCAGAGAACCGACCGAGAGCAGCACGTATTGTCACTGCAGATCTTTAACTATTCTCAGGTTAATTGGAGAAGAGAGCGTTCTGCGTGCTTACCACAATGAGATCGTTGAAAAGGAAGACTTCTCTCTGGTGTGCTGCTTGTTTCTGGGCCTTGTTGACGTCGGTCACCTCAAAAAGTCGACTACAGCAAACTAGTCTTCTGTGAGGGACGGAGAGAACCTAACAACAACGGAGACACAGATTCAGGGAGTCAAATTACAGCCTGAGTTTTTCAGAGGAAATGATAGGATCAGATTTCTATAAGTTTGACACCTTAACTTGTTTCGTTTTATTCAAAGACCACCTATAACTGAAGTTAATGAAGACAATACTGTTCCGTGGGCGGCTCAGAGATTCAGTGAACACCGTGTGCCGCAGAGTATTTCTTCACAGTACATCAGCGGAAAAATGGACTGAAACTCATCATCTGCAAGCAAGGCTGCAGAAAAACAACCAACGTGAAGTCCTCAGATCAGAAAACGCTGCCGATGACAGGGCTTGAATTTTAAGGTTCAGTTTTATATTCCTGATCCACTCCATCACTTTTAACGGTAATAACAGGAATTAAGTGTCACACCTCAATCATACAAACATTACTGGAGCAGAGTGACTGATTTCGATGCCTTTTCTGACCTCATGTAAGGTTTAGACAAATATATTTCACTTTCGAAAAGAGCTTGCAAGATAAACAGATTAGTGAGTCAGTGTTTGTTTAAAGATTTAAGTTCTGGTTATTTAGATGTAGAAGCCTTGAAGAGGGATATTGAGTCAGATATCACTGATGTTAAATATTTCATGTTTGTTTGTTTTTTTTAAACCCTAACTCTAAATCTAGCTGTTTTCTGGCTTGTAAATTGGATTAGTAGAAAGTGGTGGCATGAATGCTTTCCTCTTGGAGGTCTAATGTAAGGATTTTTTTTTCTTCTTTTTTTCAGCTGTCCCTGAAGGTCTGGCTTCTCCTCTTGGACTAAAGTGCTTTTCCAGGTTTAAGCAGATTACCCCGCAAAAAATGGTTCATGCCTTCGCAGAGAGATCTAATCGTGTTCCCGCCCCCTTCACACTGGTGTCTGACTTGTCTCGCCCGGCTTACCGAGTTCGATAACAGCTGCAATCCAAACAGCAGCAGTCAAATTGATTTCTTTCCAGGAAAAGATACAAATATGCACAACCTTTCGTCAGTTTTTTTTTTTTTTTTTTTTTTGCTGTGTGTGTGTTTTCCAATTTTCCCCTCCCCGTCCTTGTGTGAAAGATTTGCAATGCGTCAAGAAAAAAACGCGGCGTCTTCCTGTCCTGCTGCTCTCTCATCTCTTGTTTCGACGGGGCGTGCAGACTCCAGCGCAGCCTGCCTTCTAATTACAATAATGTCAGAAACATGTGAAGACATCATTAAGCTTGAGTGCCTCTTGCTCATTCCCCCGAAAAAAGAAAATAGAAAAAAGAATAACAAGCCCCGACGAGATTATTAAGAAACCGTTTGACAGAAATTTGTCAATATTTTCATTAACGAAGGAATTTATGAGACTAAACTCATTTTACAAATGGTATCCTTATCAAATATTTAAGGAAATGTGAACAGTGCTCACAGGAGAACCTGTGGCTATAACGCTACTTCATCAAATTCAAGAAGGGCTGCTACGCTGCTTTCATTAAATCATCAAATATTTACCAGTCATATAGGAACACTAATCTCATCCAGGCTGCTTCTGCTTGGTGCTTCAGATAAGAAGTTTACAATATACAATGCGGGCATTTAGGAACTTGCCGGGATGTGATTTCGGGGGAAGAAACTTTTAACTGCGTCAGAAATGGTCACTTCCTGTCACTACAATCCATCATTGTTTTGCCGATGACAGCAGTCTCTCCGTCATCCTATAGATACTCATCTATCACTAAGAGACACTTAAAGGCAGAGGAGAGGGAAAAAAAACACCAGCATGTCTTTTGAGCTTCAATGTCATTTTGAAGGTTAACAGGATGCAGATATGATGCTTTTAAAAATCATTAAAAATAAGAATTTATGCTGCAATTTAGTCACAACTAATTGATGCAGTTCTATGTATTTATGCCCTTATTATATTATGTCTTTTTCTTGATGGACTGAATGAGTAGACACACAATTCCATTGCTTTATGACAATATAATAGATCTGAGAACTAATAATTTTACTATTTATTAAAGTTCAACTATTTTCTATTTGTCAAAACTTTGATAGGCTTGTAAAGTTAGTCAGGGTTCTTTCAAGGGAAAAAAACCTTTATCTGTATTTTATAAATGAATAAATCAGACGCCCTCAGCACTCATAAGATTAATTCATAATTCCTGCAGCTGTTGAAACTTTCCAAAAAGCCCTTTTAGTGTGATAAATGGACACAGGCGATATATTCCCAAATGAATCTGTGTAATCAGTCAATTAGAAAACTAAACACTCAGCCTGAAAGCCACAAATATTTGCAGAGGAATATGATTTTTTTTTTTTTTAATCTTGCCTTAAAGTCTTTTAACCTTAAACTGTTTGAAAAAAAAGAGTGTATCTTGGTTGTTAATGAGGTATACAGCCGGAGTAATGACCTGAAGTAATGATTGAGCTGCTGATGAGACACTTAATGAGTAATAAATGTGCTGTGGTAACACGACCATGGCTAGCTGATGGTGATAAGGGCTTGAATAATGAGCGGCCCACTTGGCGAACAGTCAACAAGTTCCGGCGCAGGTCTGAAAATCAAAACCTGCTTCGTGTTTGCGCGCGTCCTCACCGTTTTCATGCCTACGATGGACTGTTCCACCTTGGAGACGTAGGTGACGTGGTCTTCGTTGGAGCGCAGCTCCCTCTGCTGTATTCTCTCGTAGATTCCGACCACCATGTCTCTGGGGATGTCCGCTCCGTCATCCACACCTTAAACAAGGAAATACAGGGCCGATCAGTCACGAGCGTAACACACATCGCAGGACGGGTTTTGTAAATGTCACTAGACAGCCATATTGGGGGAATATGGAGTGACAGCAGGTTTAACAGTGGTGGAGGAGGCAAAGCGTCTGATCTGGACGAAATGCAAGAGAACATAAATTAACTTAAAGGGGCTGTATCATGCAAAATTCACTTTTTGTATGTTTTAACCTTGTTATATAGTTATGTACTCACCAAAAACACTCCCAAAGCGTTTTTTTTCCTTCATGCCTGCCTGTTTGAGCTTTCCTCGTGTTTCTGCTGCTCAGAGAGGCAGCCCCTCCCGCACCCGTGACAACGCTCCGTTTCCCACGTTCACGTCACACGGAGAAGATGGCTCCCCTGAGCCCCCCTCCCGCAGGCCCTGGCAATCAGCATTGCTGCTTTTTGTAACTCCAAAACTCTGACCATTGTCTGAAAGCAACAGTCAAGCAAGAGCAAGAGTCTGAAGGGTCTGCGCTTGGTGAATTTCTCACAGGAAAAGACGTTTTTGCTTGTAGAGAAGCTAAAGCTAAAGAGCTAAAGCTAGCTAACTTATTTGTTTTGAAGCGCTGATTGGCTGAAGTACGCTGTCAGTCAAAGTCCACAGGGGGAGAGTCGGGATTTTCAGTGAAACGGAGCGTTTTCTCTTCCGGGTTTCAGAATTAGCCCCAGAAAAATCTTTTATTTCACACAAAATGACTTTTCCTTAGCGCCAAAAATAAACTAATACCATGTTAATGCCATTTCTAGGGTTTGGACTAGCTAAAAAAGCATGACACAGCCCCTTTAAGGCAACAAGCATTTTCAAAGAATTCAGCAAAGAAGGAAGAATCGATATCCAAGTGAGCTCCTCCTCCTCCCCTTCCTCCTCTTCGTCTCCTCTCTCTCTTCTTTGACTGTCTGTCTCTCGCCGTCTACATCAAGTGATGGTAAAAGGCCGCGCGAACGCAGGTTAATTGGCGAGTGAAAGGTTGAGAACCTGGAAGATCCTCCGTCTTCAACACGGCACAGTTCAAGGCCGAGGCGTTCTGACGCAGGTAGAGCCACTCGTCACTTGGCGGAGCGGCTGCCCTCCAGATGCTCCCCATTATATCCACACAGCTGTACCGGGCTGTGTGCTACATTGACTTTTCAATGGGGCAGGATGTGTTCGGGGAAAATGAAACGACGGCGCTGCGGGACGCCGCTGCACATTATGGAGTCATGGGGAGAGCAGATGACCGCGGGGAGATGTGTGTACACTGTCAGATTAATGCATGGCATTTTCATTACTTGCTTCGTGACTTGGCCAAAATGGCCGCACAATTGTGTGCATTGAAACATAAAAAGTCTAATGTCAACATGAGGTTGGCATTGATGTCTCCATATCTGTAAAATTATGTTCAGACACATAATATCTTGGCAATAAACTGAAAGAACTCGTTTCCAAGTGTTTTATGGACACACAAAAACTAAGAGTGTCTGTCCAAATCAGGAGGATAAATGAGAATGGGGCCATTCTGGTGGGTCAACTTCAGCCAAGTAGACCGAGCGAGTTCTGAAGCAGGTCAGCGCCCTGCCAAAGATCCGGTCACCCCACTCCTCCCTTCAATCTCCGAGCCCAAATCCATAAAACCAAAAATGAGGCCAGACATACAGCACGAGCCAGCAAACGTCTTGATGATCTGCAATCACACTTATTGTCAATCAGCTTGTTTAAACGGGACTCCGAGGCGTTTTTCTCTCGCTTCAACCTGTGAAACTCCTCAAATCACACCCTTTGTTTGATGTACAGCCTCTGATGCAGGCTTTAGCATGCGAACATGGTAAACTGAGATAAGGATCATGCATGCTTGCTTAACAAGCATAACATCAGATTATCATAATTTCCAGCGAGATCACACAGACATGTTGATATATCCGCTCAGAGCAGGCAGCCACGAGCCCGACTGCACCGCTCACTCCAGCCATGCATCAGTTCACTTCTGTGTCAAGCTCACTGATTAACGTGAGAATATCATGAGAACTTAGAGGAAGCGGTTTGTAATTCCGACACCATTCAGATACCAAAAAAAAAAAAAAAAAGCGAATAAGCATACAAGATTAATTATGGGAAAATGTGTTTTCAGTTATGTTTCCCTTTTTGTGGAAGAGATTTGATACAGACAATCTGTTTTAATTGAGATAATAAATGTTCCTTGGTTCTTCATTACTACTCGTGTCTGCTGCATAATTGCGTTTTAACTTAGCCAGTTAGCAAAAGAAACTCTTCTCCTGCCGGTGCAAGAGACAGACACAACTGGGAGGAGGAGAGGAGCCAGAAACGGAATACAAAGAAGGAAGGACGGATGAAGAAACAGACAATATATTCGGACTGAAAACAAGATAAGAAATAGGATAGAGACATGAGGAGAAGAAAAAAACAAAGCAGAAGAAAAATAGAGAAAGCACGAGAGACTGGCATATTTTAATTTGCATAAGATGTTGAAATTGATTTTCTAACTTAATTTAATTGTGAGGAACAGTCTGGATGAATCTATTAAAGTTGTTCTGCATCGACCTCAGCAGTCCCTGATTGATTGCACAGAGGGAGAGCGAAACCTCCGACGCTCCTGTTTCTCCGTCAAATGAGCATCTGTCTGCGTTTTACAGGGAGGATTTACAGGTGCGCTTCACCCGCAGTGCCGTGAGTGAACACGGCAAGCCAGATCGGCAGGGGAAGAAATATAACCTCACTTTAATCCCATAAAATTTTAGGAGGGAGTGATTGAATGCAGATCCCAAATTGGTGGGACACGCCTGATTCATGGTGATGTTTGCTGCCTTGCTCTAAAGCAGGATTTAGGGGCATTTCTGATCCTTTGATTGTGTTTCCTCATCCGGTATTTCTCCATTTGACAGAGCACATTTTAACAGGAACTCAGTAAATGTCAATTAAGTTGCTTTCTTTCATTTAGATTAATACTACAGGTTGTTATAACTTGTAGGTTGAAACTAATTTTTAATGCCTGGTGCTTTTCCTACTTTGGAATCCACCTGGCTTCCCAGCACTCAAGGTCATGACTTGAGCCAACAGAAAAAGTCATCATTTAGAGTCCCAGACTGAGAAGTTTGCAACAATGTATCTGTTTTAAAATGACATCATCACCTAATTTAACCTTGATATGCAAATGAGATGATGATGTCATGTGGAGTTGGAAACAATGTATCTTTTTAAAAGCAACAAATGTTTTTGTTTTTTAGTAATAGACAAAACACCAATGAAATTTCATTTATATCTGCAGAAAGCATTTCTACATTCTTTCACATATATCTATTCTATACATCCATTTCATTTTTTTGTGGTGGATCTAAACCTTCAGCTGCCTTTGTCTGGAGTCTAAGGAAACCCTGTCGTGAAATATAGATTTCTGCTCTGTTTCTGTGATTGGCATTGACATTTTTTTTTTTAACCTCCCTCAAAATTATTTTAAATGTGTGTTATTGGCATTCTTCAGTTATTGAAGCAGAAAATGAAGCTGGTCAACAACAAACAAAATGATTGCTGCAGTATTGGATATCACACAATACCTTTACTTTCACACTATTTTTTTTTTCTTTTACATCTTGTATTGGGATCGGTATAACAATGACTCCAACTCGGCCACTGAGGTAGAAATGTCAAATCTCTACCTATGAATCAGGAGAGAGCAATTCTTCTCACATAAAGACACCCAAGTGGGGCAAATACTCATCTATGATCTTGACATTGTTGGTGCTACAGGTGATGTCCATTCAGCCATTCATCCATCAGGAGTGCTTTGAGAAAACAGGGAGAATACTACCGCAAGCATGTATGCGTCTGAAACACATCTCCTTCCTGCTTGAGCAGATTATACCGGCTGTATAAAGCCACGGTCTCCTACCTCGTAGATTGCGTATGAAGTCCTCCAGTAACATCTTTCGGTCGGGCTTGATGTTGGGGCTGTACATGTCGGTGTTGAGCAGAATGATGGCGAAGGCCAGGATGAAGATGGTGTCCGGATTGTGAAACTGCTGCACTATATCAGGATTACACATGCAGTAGCGCTGGCTGTGGGAGCGAAAGCAGGGAGAGATATTAATAAATGGAAGAGAAAAGACCAAACTGTTTCATTTTATTTCAATATTTCGATGCAGGTTTTGCTTTTACGTGAATGTAATGTATCAAAGAGACATCGGGTCTTTATGTATGATGGATGAAGGCTCTTTGTAATGGAGCCTGAGGAAAGGGGGAGGAGGAGGGAGGAATTGCTTTGGGAGAAGACGGGACTCAGGAGGAGGGACATATATGTATGTAAGAGAAAGACACAATGAAGACAGGGTCATTTTAGAAAGATGAAAAGCACACAAAGAAAAGATAACAAGGATACCGTGAGGATACAAGCGCATTATGCTGAAAACCCAAAGGCATCTTTCAACATACCACAAGCTCATAAAACCCATGACACAGGCTGAGCAGGAGGGTGTCCCACCGAAATGAGAGTTATGGCTTTAATTTCCCCCCTGGCTTCATGTGAAGCTGCTAGCCGCCCCAGAAGTAATGAATTTGACAACGCTAGTAGGTGAGGGTGTGTGTGCTTTACGAAAACACCGTCTTCCTTTTGGAAAAAGGTATTTGGTAGAAAAAAGAAAAGCTGTTATTTACAAGATAAATACTGCTGGTTCTGAAGCAATCACATGACAATGTCGCAAAAGACTAGATCAATTAGATGAAATAAATAGTGTAGAAGCAGCTATGAGCAATCAGAGAAGTGGAGGTGTGTGTACCTGAAGTGTTTATTCAGCCATCATTTTCACATCGAGGCTGTCACCTTCTTTTGAAAACCCACTCAGCTATCTCAGTGGAAACTGACATCGTCGTGCTTGTAGGTTCAAACATCTCAGCCACTTTTTTTTTTTTTTTTTTTTTTTAAATATGCTTTTCAATACATATAAAAATTTAAAAGCTTGGGAGAATTTTGCTGAA
This sequence comes from Salarias fasciatus, assembly GCF_902148845.1. Classification (NCBI taxonomy): domain Eukaryota; kingdom Metazoa; phylum Chordata; class Actinopteri; order Blenniiformes; family Blenniidae; genus Salarias; species Salarias fasciatus. The sequence continues at coordinate 13,018,993 of NC_043761.1, read as the reverse complement.
AAGTTTCAGTGATTGTTTAAGCTCGACAGCCACAAAGCAGAGAGACACTCAGTCACATCTCTGAGTCTGAAAAGTGTGACTCAACTGCAACGAATAATCACGCCCATGCCTGTGAATCTCTGTGTGTCACCACGCAGGAAAGAAAAAAACAACAACAACAACAAGAAAGCCTCAATTTCAGTGTGTTCCTATCATGCAAGAGAAAAACTGACAAAAAATGACAAACCAAACAACAAAATGAGAGGATGCTTCTCACTGAGTGGGTTTGTCTTCAAATACTTGTCCCAATCAGTTTAGCTTATTTTAGGATCAATCAGTCATTGAATGCCGCATAGAATGATTTCACCGCAGAGTGATAAAAACTGCATGTTTTATTATCCAACCCGAAATACATGTCGGATATGGTGCTGATATAGAATACAGCGATTCTGAAGAGAATCATTAAAGATATGTGGATCCTATGCAGAGAATAAACCTGGATTTATCTGCAGGATTGGTTTCTGGTTCACATTTTCTCATTCATTAGTATCCTGACGCAGCAGATACCGAGTCTGCTGGCTGCTTTTCACTTTTCCCCCATATTTTTTTTTCTCTGCTGCTTCAAATCCCCTTCACTTACTTTGGAGATTTCTCTCTTTCTGTGTGTGTGTGTGTGTGTGTGAGTGTGTGTGAATGTGTGTGTGTTTGGAGGCCATTCAAAGCCCAGGAGGAGGGGAGGCAGGCACAGAGAGGCAATGGCGGTTATGCAACGCTGGTTATTTATAAACCATCCTCCCTCTTTTCTTCTTCTTCCCCTCTTTCCTCCCTTCCTCAGCACCCCCTCCCCCACCCCTTCTCCCCCTCCTCCTCCTCCTCCTGCTCCTGATAGCACGCAGAGCCAGCCCTGATGTCCAAACATAATCAGCGCCAACCTCTCTGCCCACTGACTATAGCAATGCCGCCGCCTCTCTCCTCATTGGGCACCTTGACAACTGTGACAGGTGGTTGTTACTCCGGGAGGGCGGCGGCGATGGCAAACAGTTAGTATTAACATACCGTGCCACAGCTGCACGGCAAACTGTCACCCAGTTGCAAAATTGTGGTCAGAAATTACACAGAGCCTGGCTGTTGTCAACATTTTGGTGTAGCCATGCAGAAAGTAAAGAAAAACCTGTATTGGGGAAAAAAAAGGAAAAGAAAAAAAAGCAAGGCTTGTGTGTTTATGCTCACGGTTCACATTATTTTCTTGGAAATGAAAGAGCTTGTTTGAGCATCCGCACGCCTCTGTTTGTGTGTGAACGATGGTCAAGGTTATCTGACTGGGTTTTGTTGTACTCGCGTGTTTTGGTAGCAACGTTTGAACACATATCTAACAAAAAGTATTCCCCAAATCACATCTGCACTTTTCAGTATTCTACTTGATATAGAAATGATCAAAAAAATAAAACATTGCATCTGAAGCACTGCAAGACAAGTTTCGCCCAGAGGTACTTTTTGAGTGACAGTGATTTGTTTTTTTTTTCCTCCTCTCCTCAACATCCCATCCAATATCCACACACTCGGAGTTAAACTGTGTGAATTTGTTCTTCTAAGTACCTGAAGGCCTCGATAAGACGTTCCACCTTCTGGGCTTCTCCCTGGACGCGGATGTGGGCCTGAAACTTCCTCAGGGCTTCGTCCAGCTCCATGCCTGAGAAATCCATCTCGTCCACCACGCAGCTGGAGGAGGAAGCACGGAGAGGGAGAGGGATTAGACAGGAAGCGGAGATAAAAGGACTCAGGAAGGAGAAAGTACATTAAAATTGATAGCAGAATTTCAGAGCGGAGCATCCGTGTGACGGCGTTTGCTCCTTCACTGGTGGGCTGGATGAACCTGCGGTTGGACAGCCGAGATAAAAGACCAGGGCCTCTCGCTGATCCGCTTCCTCGTCGAAGCACCAGTCTGCTGGTTGTGTGTATTAGCCACGCACAGACGGCGGATACATGTCTGCACTGGCTATTTCTCAATGACACGCCGGCATGGACACACACACACACACACACACACACACACACACACACACACACACACATACACACACTAACACACACAATGCCTCCGAGCAGAAAATCCTCCTATTACCTGACAACCTTAGCTTTAATGACTTTAATTAAAAAAAGCAAAAGATCCTGTCCAATGGGTTCAAGGAAGATAAATACAAGGTGGGAAATTTAGAGGTTGAATGAGGTTTGAAGTGAAAGGTGACTTTGAAAACAGGACGAGCGCTTTAAAAGTTTCCCCCTCTTTAATGTGGAATATTGTGTTGGGGTAGAACTGAACTGTGAGACCGAGGATGTTTTTCCCTCACTCCATTTTCATGCGATTCACTTTAAACATATCTACACTAGTTCAAGATAAATCAATCTGCCTCTGCAGCGATCAGTCTTTTTTTTTTTTTTTGGAGCTTGGGACAGCATGTTCAAAAGAGAAATCATCAAATTGATCTGAAAATCCTCGGAAAATCCATGCATCACGCAGCGGTGTCAAGACGTCGCCTTCTGCCTCTGATCCCAGCAGGAAACACTGGTGTACATGCACATGCCCACACACACGCAATACATTAAGATGGATTACTGGGAACAAAGAGAGTTAATGAGGTGAGTACTTGACTGTGACACATGCTGAAAGCAGCAGAAAGAAGAAAAAAAAAAAAAAAACCCAGATAGCTGAGTCTACAGTACTGCCTTACAGGCTGCGTACACCACAGCAAAAACCGCACACAAAGAGAATATACAGTGAACAACACGCTGCTCAAATTAGTATCATCACTGACCTCCCCAGCACTCTCACTACAAGAACTCCTTTCTCACTTTATTCTTTCTGCACATCTGTTATGACAGTAAAAAAAAAAAAAAAAACAACTAGCTCTATATATGAAGCTGCTACTACCACTTATCTGAACGGTTCCTTCACACCTACTCATCCTCTTTATATCATTTACAACTGCTTCTTCTATCGCCTTCACCAAAACAAATCGGCTTATGTATCATTCCATATTATCAGTGTTTAATACATAAGTAAAAACGAAATTTCCCACAATCCAGCTGTAAGATGCGTCTCTTTTATACAATTAATACAAATAATGAAACTAATCTGACTAAACCGACTGGAGTTGCTTGTAAACGATTTGATTTAAATAAAGGATTGGTTATAAACATCAACTAACCAGTAGAGAACGGGCTTGACTTTATAACCTCTCCTGATTGCCGAGCCTCTTCATGACTCACTTCCTTGCGCCACCACCTCCCTCTCCCTTCCTTTCTCCGGCTGTCACTTCTTGTTTATGTAATGTCAGACGAGATGCTCTCTAGCCTGAGAGCATCGGCCCCCTCCTCGCCGCCACGTCTCCCCGACCGCGATCGCACACCGACGCGGGCAGTCACATGTGTGCACACACATACAGTTTGTTGATTCCCTGCCAGAAAGGAGCGCGTCTGTGTCCGTAGTGTAGCGTCGCCGTATATTTACAAAGCAGGAATAGCAACAACACAACAAGATAAAAATAAAAAAAAAGAAGTAGGCCAGCTGGAAGCATATTTTGAGCAGCCAATAAGTAAATGACAGTCGGAAATGGTGCTCATTTTTCACGCTGAACAAGTACGCCACCTTATCAGTAAATGAGGCCTTGGGGTGCCGCGTTTCGTGGAACCCGAATCTATAACCACAATTTGGCTTAATTGACTTGAGACGTTTTAACTATTGTTGTTTATGCGTGAAGAAATGGGAGGAGAACGGGGCTCCGGTTGCTTTGTAAGGAGGGGAAGAGCGTTCAAATAATGGAGGAGACTGACAGCTACCAGACAAACAAAGCACAACTGCACTCTCAACCTTCTTATAAAACCACAAAGCATAAGTTTTTATGATTCCGCATGCACGTACGCACACAGGCTCCATAAATCACAATATTTTTTTTTTCCTTCCTTAGACTGTTATCCCTCAACCCACTCTCCTGTGACTACACTATATTGAAAGGGCTCTCACACACACTTTGCACTCCTCTATCATGTTTTCTCTTCAGCATCACTTCCATCCCAAGTGCTGCTGTGAAGATGGGGGAAAAAAATATATGTCCGTATATCCCAATGTCACCTGCGCAGGGAGAATATCTGCACCTTGAAGCCTTAAGAGGATAATCCTGTTAATAAAATGTCTTTTGGAGCATGACCGTGTCTGTTTAAGAAAATATAGACATTAAATGAGGATGACCTGAGGTGGAAAACTTGAGAGAGTGCTGTGTGGTGTTTGCCGGAATTTGCAAAGTCTAATACAATGTTCTCGGTTTCCCGTAGCTCGTACAAAAAGGCAGATAAAAGACGACTGCAGAGGCTCCTCGACTTGATATGGAAATGTAGAGATAATTGGCGAACAGGAGAATGTAATAGAATAAAAAAGACAATTACTGAGATCAAGCAAGGACGGCGGTGGAAGATGGAAATAAATGTGGAGAGGAGGGACGGGGGGGGGGGGGGGGGGGGGGGGGAAGAAAGACTGTTTCTGCAGTTTCAAAGTCAATAACGGCAATCAGGTAAATGACCTGGAATGAAAGGTACGGAGTGAAGGGAGTCATGTGAACACGGCCGTCCTTATTGTCTCCCCACATTTATTTGAAGAATGGACACATCTGTCCCTGTTCTCTGAACCCTTACCCTCGGGGCATACACACACAGATGCTAGAAAACACACACACACAGAGATATTACGGTGATTAGGGGCTGTCTGAGTAGCTCTTAGATGGAAAATTTAGAGTGGATGATGAATGTGTTACTCAGTGAACATCCACACCAGTGGTGTCCATTTCCGGTCCTCGAGGGCCGGAGTCCTGCATGTTTTGGTAGTTTAGACGTCTGTAGTGACCCACTTATCTGTCATGGACTGCATAGTTTTAGCTATTGTGTTCACAACATTATAAAAAAGACCATTTCAGTTCCCTTTGAGGGCCTGACATAAAATAAAAATTGGGTTTTTTTTTGGAGTGTCTCCACCAGGTTTGTTTACAAGTCGTACCCAGACTCTAAAATCAGCTGTGCGACGTCGTCGGTGACCCTGGAGGATCTTAGTCAGAGCCGATAACAGGAGACATGATGTTATCAGGCCAGTGGGACTCGCAGGGTCCAAGTCTTTTGAGACCAAATCTGTCACATTAGGAGTTCAGGTATCGAAGGATATCTAAAAAGCTCGAACCCAGGATGAAGATTTAAGATCTTTTGAAAGTTAAGAGTCTGGATATGTCTGCCTCTGTTGTTTATATCGCATCTATTTCTTTCTTCATGTCAAACTGAAGTCAAATTAAATTTTTTTGTTGTTATTAATAATATATCGAGCCAATGGGGGAATATTAGACAGCCTCCTCCCGGCCTCAGCAGTGCGCTGTGTGGGTCGTGTGTTTGACTGACAGCAGCTGGCGATCTGCCACGCAGTCGACACACCGTAGGGAGCAAGAGACAAAGTAAACAAACTTGTGCTGCAGCCTGCATGTCATGAGAACACAGCGCGTTGTTAGCAGCGAATCTGAAGACTGGAAACCACAAGACCAGAGCGATGTCTGTGGATACTCTGTACACGCTGCTTAATGTGCTACAGCTGATTAGATGACTGGCCTTCACATAGGATCATTTCTGCTGGTTCCTGTACATTTGGTGGCACTTTAAGAAGAGAAGTGGAGGAAAAATGTGTGTTGATGAGTGTGTTAGTTATGGACTCTTGTTTGGCTCATCGTGACTATCTTCTGCCACTTTGATTAAATAAAAAAGAAACTGACGCTACTGCTCCAAGCAACATTTGATTGATTGGCTGTCAATGCAGATTAAGCATACTGGTAAAAGGAAGGAAGTAAATACGCACTTGTTTACATCGATCCAGAAATTCCAATCAGTCAATATACCTGATATGTTTACAAATGACTTGCAACCCTATTGCGGGTTATGAAATCCGTGTAAACTGTTGTTTTGATTGGTTCTTCTTTCTTTTTATCCAGTCTGGACTGAACCAGCCTGGGTATAATGCTTGCGATTCACATATTTAAATTGGCACATCTGTATATTTTTCCACGTTTGGGATTAGAAGTGTTTAATCTGTAATTTTTTTCACCATTTGAATGAAAAATACAAATAAATGTAAGTAAATGGTGAAGCTATAATGTAGGTTTTAACTTTGAGCTGGAAAATCAGCCTGAACGAGATGAAACCTGTGCACAGCTTGTAACTAATAAGGATGATAATTTCCTCTGTGCTAAATCCAGAGCTGGGAGTAAACCCTGACCCCGACCCTGATCCCTCAAGCAACAAAAAAAGAAAATAAAAGAAAAAAAAGAGGGATTACTGAAGAGGAAAACGACCTCAAGTGATTTCTGAAATAATGTATGAAATCCCGTGAGCGACTCACTCGAGGACGTCTCTGTTGAAGGGCTTCTTGCTGTTCCCCAGGAACTCTCCGATCATCTGCCGGCTCAGGCCTTTCCTCTGGAGCAGGAAGTGGGCCACGCCGATGGGCGTGTCTGGGATGAAGCCTCGCGAGATCAGGAACTGAAGGCCCTTGTCAGGGTTTCTGAGACAGGGAGAAAACCAAGAAAGTGTGTGAACATTTAGAAATATAGTGCAGTAGTCATACAGTTGTTTAAAGAAACATGTTAGAGGCTACAATGAAATATTTGCTCTTTAATATAATTATTCATTGTTGGTGGGGAAGATAACAGTGTTTGGAATTTATAGATTGTTGTGACTTCAAAGTAAATTATAAAAATTCCCCTCCATGCACAACTCCACAGTGTGTGTGGAGAATGATAAAGTTTTGAAATACACAAGCCGGAGCCACATCTGTATTCACTGTCTCGCTGAATTCAACAGCATTCATGCAGCTTTGAATTTCCATTTATAAGCACAGCCTTGATGCATTTTTCCATCAGGACTCTCCTAGAAAAAGTGCAAAAAATTAAGCCAAACTTCAGCTTTTGTTGGATATTTTGCTCATTTAGTCATGTAAGTCAAGTCTCCACAGGAAGGAAAAACACCGGATGGCTGGAAAGTTGTAAATCACCAAATGGAGATTTACTTTTTCAGTATTTATTAGGAATAAAGTTTGAGGTCAGACGTCAGAGAGCGATTGTTAGCTCTGCTTCGACTTAAAATCCCTGAGTTGCAGAGGTTAAAACATATTGTATTCTTTATTTATTTACTTTCTTTTTCATGATATAGTTTTCTACGTTAGGTCGCTCACTCGGTTTTGGAATCAGTGAAACAGCTCAGACCCATTTTAATCCCACTACGTTTGATACTTTCTCATCTTTGTGCAATTTGTGTTCACATGATTGAATTTAGTCGTCGGTACGGTTCTCACCGCTGCATGGTTGCCTCGGGAGACAACTTCAAATGTCTGCGCTACAAGCAGTTCAGGAGTGCGTCGGTGCATTCGGTGCAAATGAAGTTTTTTAATTCAGCAAAACCACTGACAGGATCCCTCAAACACACAAAGTCACTTCCACAGATCTTATTTTGCTGAGCAATCGTGTGTCCTGTCATGACGTAAATCTTTGTTTAGTAAAGTGTAATCCTTAAAGGATACTTTTAATCTGACTCTCGGCATGAACAGAGTTGTCTTGACTATTTATAACTCTATTAAACACAGGGGACAACTGCTCCAGGGATGCTACTGCATTATTGTCACCGCTCGCCCACTCAAGTCCACATAGTGTTTAAACCACAACCTTTACATAAGCGAGCAGTGTGTGTGTGTGTGTGTGAGTGTGTGCACATCTCACTGCTAATGGGCTTTGCATGGAGAGGGCAGGATAAGGAGGATAAGAGGGCAGGATGGACAGAGGAGGAGGAGGCTGGAGGAGGACCAGGCGGAGCAGATGTGCAGGAATGGCGGAGTGGCGACAGACAGCGAGGCCGACGAGCGCAGGCCGCACCGCCTGGAAGCATCTGCTGCGACAGCCTCGGCACACTCTCAGCTTTGAGCTCACCCTCTCAGCTGAAGGTGACGTCTCGCCAAGCGAATTTGGCAGATATCACTCATTTGATGTTTGCCCAACAACAGATGGATCCCACATGCTGATTATTATTTGCAATCAGAAACGCGTGGCAAGGGTGAAGATTGGGAAATTGTGCGCTAAACACAAAACAGACAGATTTTTGTAGATGCTTTGCTGAGTGACGCTGGTAATCACATGCATGGACTGTTTGTTCAAATGCTGAAAAATAATCACGTCCTCGTGGGAACAGCTGGGAAACGTGTCACTGCAAGAAGTTAGCGAATTCAGGAGGCAGCAGATCGGATTTAGCATCAATCCAGCAATGTCGATGACACATGTTTCTCAAATTCTGACTCGAAATGTCACTGTGGCCGGAATGTTTTCCTTGTGGGGATGTAAAAGGGTAATTGTGGGGACAGTGCTAGCAACTTTAGACCCTAAAAAGGTAAAAATAAAAAAAAAATGATGTGCATTCTTATGGATAACTTCGATGAAGCATCTCATTTATGGCAGTCAGGATTCTTTCAGGCTACAGAAACGTGGAAATGCGGTCAGGATTCAACTCAGAGACACACTGCAGTGATTCAGGGTGACAGACAGGGACAGTGCCAGACAGGACCCAGATGTCACGGTGAAACCTCCAAATAATGTGCAACATGCCCAGACATTTCCCCCTCCCACACTTCTCCTGCTTCCTCTTTGCACCCACAATTTTTTTTGTTTGTTTTTTCCTTGCATCACACTGGCGTACCGTGACCTTCTCATAAATACAAACCTCCCTCACCACCTCTATCAACTTTTATTGGCTCCGTATTTTATTGCTAATGGACAGATGTGCTGCAGCTGCAAGTCAGAACCACATTTTACGGCTTTTACAAGCGTCGAACTGTCAGCACGACGTGCAGCGGCCCGTTTCTCCAGGTGCACGCATTTCTGTTTCAGTGATGGATTGACAGCCGGTTAGCGCCCCTGTGCACTTCCCTAAGTGGAAACTCGATTGTGTGTTGTATCTGTAAATGCTCCAAAACCAAAAATCATTACGCCGATGCCGACTCACTGCAGCAGAGAACTCCTAATGTCAATCAAATTTGCTTTTGCAAAGAATATAAACACATTCACTGTGTGTTCAGAGGTCAACCATCCAGGCACATCTTATGAGAATATTTCCGATTCCTTGTGTTTGTCTTTTCCCAATAAAAATGTCCACTGATGTTCGGTGCAAATGAGAGCAAAAGGTGTGTGGCTCCGTGAGAAACTAGAGATGTTTCCTTTGTTGGCCATCTGGATATCAGAGTGTGTGATTATGTGCTGGGTCATTAAGCAGTGAGGGCAGAATGTTAATCCAGGAAAAGGTTTTCGGACGCACAAACAAACGCGGACGTGCAAACAGCACGAGGGCATCGAGCTCTGCGGCGATTTGAAATCAAGCTGCTTCGATAACCAATCAATGGCATCACTTCGCGAGAATGGAAGGAGAAAAGTGAGTCAAGGGCACGTCTTTCTGAGCCATGCATGGAAAAAGAAAGCTCTACTAAGGAATCTGTCATCCACGTCCCCTGTCTCCTTGCCCATTCCCTGTTGAGTGTGTGCTACCAGCTCCCTCGGCTGTGTCCTTGACACACACGCACACACACTCCCCTCACATAATGGACTTATTGTCATTCCAGCCACGCGCGAGCTGAAACTTTATCAAGTGGTCTTTCTCTCAACCTTTTCCAGGCACTATACCTTTCGGTATCTCTTTCAGTTCCCGTCTCGCTTTTGCACTCCATTCCCATCGCACGCTCGCTTGCCTGTCTTTTATTTCTGTTCGGGCTGCTGCTCGCACACACATACCTCCACCCCGAACTTCTTCAGTTTACTTCCTTACCCGAACTCTTCATACTCTCACAGTTTACACAACCGAACCCGGAGTGTTCGAGTGAGCTTTTTTTTTTTTTTTTTGTTCGCATCACCAAGCATTACCCAAGTTTTAGCCTTAAGCAAACAAGTCTGTTTAGGATGCAAAGGATACAACAGTGCAGGTATTAGAGGGAGGTTATGAACTGGTGGAACTAATAAGCCTCAAGCCCGATTGCTCTCTCTCTCTCTCTCTCTCTCTCTCTCTCTCTCTCTCTCTCTCTCTCTTAGCCAATTTATTACAAGTCAGCTTATCTTTCTCAAGGTGTTTGATCAGAGGAATGAGAAGTGGGTTTGCCAACAGACACAGAAGCTATGGAATAAAACTCTCTCAAAAGTGACAGAACCTCATAGTCAGACTGGAAGCTCTCGTTAAGGCTGTGTACAGACGTCACAGCTCCTCCAAAGACATGTAGAAGAGATGACATCTGAAGAAACAGATAAATGGAGCTTCCAGTTTGTTTTTCCTGACACTCCTGCTGCAGTTTATAATAAAATGATCAATGTGCTTCGTGACAGAGATTACACTTGACGGTAATGTGAGCACTGGTTTCTGCTGTTTTCTCTGTATTTTGCTGACTGTCCGTCCAGTGCCAGCTATTGTCCAAACATTCAGCCCGTTCTTCCTCCTGTTTTCAGGTTTCTTGCTCCAGCGTTGAAGTTAATCGGCTTCATTGTGCCCTCTACGGCTTGGCAGTACATTCAGAGAGATAATGTGTGTTTATGAGCTCCAATCGTCAGAATTTGTATGAGATGGCTTAATTAGGGTGATATCGTAACCAGATCTAGTAGTGAGTGAGCACCCAGGGGAACAGAGAATATTTTCCTTTATTGCAATGCTTTAAAAAGCGAGGAGAGCTTTCAGAGAAACGGCCGAAGAACAAAAATCCATTCCTGCTCGGACTGAAATGCTAACACATTTTTCATTCCAGTTCCCAAGGTGCAGGTCCACACAGCACCGAAAGAACTTTTAATTACATTCACGACTCACAGTAGAATGACTAATGAGAATTTCAGGCTTTGTGGATCTTTGTCATTATTTTTTGGATTCATCCTTCATGCATTCCAGCTAATCGTTACCCATCTACTCGATCAGCTGTTGAGCTCAGCTTGTTATGCATGCGAGGGAGTCCAACTCATTTATTATACGATGTGGGGTGTTTAGAGCCTTAAGGGTACGCTCAGGGTGAAAAGCTAATAGAGCATATGGTAAATGCCCGTATTTAATAATTTCTTGCAAGTGTGCTGTTGGCAGTTCAGCACACTTTCAGGAGTCGTGCGCTTGGAAATGTTTTAAACAAATGTGTTAAATGCTGTGAAGAGTAAGCTCACTGTATGACAATACGCACGTTTCTATTTTATTTTTTTGCCCAGCTTTGGTTTTAATATGAGCTAAATACCCGAGAAGACGCACATCTTAGGCTTTTACTGTTTTCTCTGTAAATCAACCCTCCTTAATAATTCAGTGGTGGCACGATCGTCACCATGGCAACACCTTGTCTCCCAATCAATTGCTGCCATGCAAGCAAATTACAGCTATCTGGAGCATGAATCTAAATCTCCTATCAGGCTTCCACAGAAAAGCTGCCAACATTAACATCATTCATGAAAAAAAGATCAATGTCTCATTGTGAAGCCAATAAAATATGCAATTGGAATTAGATAAAGAAACAAATGCAGTGTTCATTTTTAGATATTTTGTATTTATAGTCTGCTTTACATATGAGAAGCCATTCTCCTGACAGAATGCCCCATAAACTCTAGGAATTATTTAGGGGCTCTGCTTTCTGCAGGGATTCCAACACTATAATCAATAACTAGTCAGTGTTACACATCAATGTTGTGTGTGAATGTGTCCAATATACAGTATCTGTTAACAGCCCAGTGGAAATTACAGATAAAGCTTCAGGATCCCCACCCCAATAAATAATGTATCCCAGTCAACGTCATATCAAATAATTCCATTCTGTTCCATCAATCAGGGCCAAAATGCTGTTTTGGGTGGATCCGGTCGTCTGCCTTATCCAAAGTATCTGTTACACTAATTCCAGCAAGAATGAATGAAAGTGGAGCACTCACACATTGAAGAGGTTGAGGCCGATGCGGTAGAGGCGCTTTCGCATGACGTCCGTGGACAGCGTGGGGGATTTGCAGCTGGCGGGGTTCTCACAGTGGTAGCGTGGCAGGCTGAGGATCATGGCCTGCAGGGCCTCCTTGGACGAGGCCTCGGACGTCGAGCGCGCCTCCGTCGACGTGCTGCTGCTGCTCATCTGCTCCGAGCTGTTGTCCGCCGTCTCGGAGCCACATCTCTTCACGTCCAGGGGCTCCGCCGCCGGAGAGCTCGCCAGCGGCGCGGCCTCCTGCGGCGGAGGGATGTACGGGGGTTCTCTGGGCGGAGGAATCCCCACTCCAACGTCCTCTGGGATTTGAGGGGCGGACATCTTATCCAGAGGAGTTAGAGGAGGCGGTTCCTCGTCTCCTAGCTCCTCTTCACTCGGGGGCGGGGCAGGGAATTCAACATCCTGCTCCTCTAACATATCTGACTCTAGAGGAGGCGGGGGTTCTTGCGGCGGCGGCGGGGGATCTATGGGCTCAGCTGGCACCTCGGGTGGAGGAGGAGGGGGTTCTTGCGAGGGAGCAGGTGGCACAGAGGCTGGCGTTGTGTTAGTAACGGGCGTGGAGGTGACAGTGGAGGCGCCGTCTTGCTGGGCGCAGCTACCGAGAGTGACAGACGTGGACGACTCCATTACTGAGGACGAAACGCGGAAGTTCTGGCTGTCAATCTGCACCGTCACGTCTCGAAATGCCATCATGAGCTTGCTTGCACTTCTCGACAGGTCACTTGGGTCCAAAGGGCTTTGATGAATCGCTGACTCGCCCACACCGACTCCTTCTCCAGCCCCTCCTCCTCCTCCTCCTGCAGCTGCCGCTGCTGCCGCCGCCGCCGCCGCCGCCGCACTGAAGGAATCGGCACTGAACTGATAAGAGCCTCCCTCCTGCAACGAGCACATGGTCTTCAGGCTCCAGTTGCTGAGTGCATCGTCGATGGACTTCGCCAGTGACTGGACCTGTTCGGTGAACGAGTCTTCCAGGTCCGTCAGGTTGCCGCCGACCGTGGCAGGCAGGGACGGCGAGCGCACCAGTGGGATGCCTGCCAGGTTGCAGCCTTCGGCCAGCGCCCGCTCAGCAGAGAAACCTTCTGTATTTTGCACGCGGACCTTGCGTAGGGAGATGCGCCGGGGCAGTCGACTCTCCAGAAGGGAATTGCGGATCTTCTCAAAGTTTTTGCTGAGCTGGTACTGGCGGAAGGCAGTCTGGATCTTGCAGGCAGCACGGCGGGAGATCAGGTGGCCACCGTATTTGTGCTCTAACATTTCGATCTGACAGAATAAAAGAAAGAGGGACACAGAGAGGACAAAGAGAATTAGTGGATTTTCTGTCGTGTTCTTTCAAAGTGCATGCAAGAAATCCAGAACAAAACCAGGATTCAGGCAAATAAACACACACAACACACACAAAAAAGAGAGGTTTGCATCTGGACTGCCCATAATCCATCCCTAATGGATGATTATATTAGTGAAAAGGGAACAGAAGCTGAGTTGTTACATGAAAAAAAGCTGGAATGTAGGTGGCAAATGAATGAGATGACCACTGGAAGATAAATCTGTTAATTGTAGAAAGAAAGTAAAAAAAAATAAGGTGACGATGGTGGAGGAATCCCGTTCTGGTGAGAAGTGAATACTTCTCAGGCATTTCAGTGCTCAATAGTTTCATTCTGTAACCTGCTTCGTGATGCATAGAGGGAAATTATTGCATTTCCCGTCAAAACCGCAGCTCGAAAGCGACCGTAACAGCTGACTCATGGCATTTGGACAAACTGTTCATTCCTTCAACAAATAGAGCTCATAATCCGCGCGAATCCCATAGAGAAGTCTTCCACACAACTTGAAATTGTCTGAAAGTGAACGAATCATTAATCTTGCCTGTGAAAAATTGCTGAAATGCTGTGGGAAATAGATAGAGATGTAATATAACCATCCTCATCTGGCTGCTGTTCAAACACGAGATGAAACCTCTTTGAGTTTCCCAGAACAATCAGGGTGTGGGTATCTCTGGAAGTGCCCTGAAAGAGCGCTTATCTTCCTGAGTCACTCTGAAATCCTTTTCATTCACGCTAAATCAATGAATGTAATTCTGTTTCTGCTCTAACTTGATCAAGGACACGAATGCAGGGGAAATTTCCGCTTTGAAAGAATGGTCGCTCCAATTACTCAACGCGAAAATACATGTCGTTTATGTATTCAACAGGAAAATCTAACAATGATAAGATGAGGCTGAAGTCGATGTTAGAAATATCCTTGTTGGTTGACTCCTGTTGTGTACATGACAGTCAGTTCATCCAGTTAAAAGGCGAATCCAGTCAAGACGTGTCAAACTGTGACTTTCAGCTGCTTATCTCCTTTCCTTCCTTTAGTCCTGGTCAAAGTCACTGATCCACCTCATTCAGACTTCTACAAACACAAATAAGACGCAGATCGTCTGGAATGGCTGGAGGGTTAGCAATTTGTGATAAGTGGCGAGTTCAACAAGGTGCAGCGCCTGTCACCAAAAATCACGCGCAAAGCTTTTTAGGAGAGTGGGATGACACTGAAAACCCATCTTATCGACTCCATTTGCATTTCACTGCAGGACCTCTGCGAGCAGAGAGAATATTAAGGTGCTTTCTGAAGAGGACGTTGGTTGACAGCCGCTCTCACCGCGACTGGGTTCCAAAAAAATGAACAACGTAGTTGTTTTCTAATTTTTTTTTGAAGATTATCCAGCGAGGTGACTTGATTAACCTCATTACTCCGATAGGTGCCCCTCTTCAGGAGGAATTCTGCAGCGTCCCCTCTGCAGGCAGAGGTGCCCTTGAAAGCGGGAGAGAGCCGTCAGCCTGGCTGCGTTTGATTAAATGTAGCAGTCAAAGCTTGTTTGTTTTTGCCTTCTGCACCAAGCTGGGTCAGGGATGATGAATAGAGCATTTGGGTCACGTTGCTTCCTTTATTAGCGCGTATTTATACTCTTTGCTGAACTGGGATGATCGTGGGAATGAAGGATGGAGGAAGAAGGCGTCGCGTGGAAGCTGAGAGTCAGGAAAGTGGACGGTGTTGGGACGACAGATGCGCTGGATGAACAGGTTTATGATACTCCGCTGGAAAGAGTAATTATGACAACACTGCTTCCAGCTATTTCTATTTCTGTAGTTAACGCTTAATATTTACTGAAGAATCCTTTGAATGTGGGTAAACTGCAAACCGAGAATCTGTGTTTTTAGCTATCTGAGCTTTGACAACACACAAGTGTTACCAGTCAATTTGATTGTTGATTCATTGATAGATAAATTAATTTACTGGCTAGTTGTGGAGGTGTAAATACGTTTAAGATACTGTAGGTAGAGATATGTAAAATAATAAATCAAGATGTGGAAGAATTGCAGTCACACGGAAGGTCAAAGGAGCATGAAGCAGGGTCCAAATGCACATTAGTTAGATGAACTGTACTTAAAACTCTACTTATCTCTCTTACGATGATTTTTAAGAGTTTTGTTTCTGAATTGCATTGCTTTAAATTTGTTTGATTTGCAGTTTTGCTTTTCCTGTTACATTTGTATGACTCCACTTAGTTTTTATTGTTACATTATGCATGTCTCTCTGTCTAAACAACATTCCCTTCAACACGAGTGAATTTCCTCCCACTAGAGACGTTATGGAAACTTAAAAGGCATGGAGATTTGTGGATATGTTTGTTTCTTTTTCTCTCGAGCTTGTGAAAGTCGAATATTTGCTGTCTTGTAGATTTGTTTGTGGTCTCAACCTCAACTTCCATCTTTGGGAAATGTATTCCTCTGTGCCTAAATCCATGAAGTCATGGACATTTTACAGTTAAGGAATTGTAAACAAACGTAAACAGCCGATGCTAAAAAAATGTATTTCATTTTCCTAACTCAAACATAAATCAGTTTAGGAGATGAGTAAGAATCAACCATATTTATTTGCTGGAACTTCACAGCTCAGTCTCAAGCTTCATGGATTACTGTTTGAATTTGCTCCAGTATTGAAGAATGAGAAAATTACTAAAGCACATTAGTTCTTTGTAGTTATTTGCAGATGAAAATGAAAGAACTCTGAATTGACAGGAAGATGGATGAAGGGAGCACACAGAAAAGAAGAAAACAAGCAGTTCGGGATTGTTGGAAAGACGCTGAGCTCCACAGAAAGAGGTGCTGAGACGGATGACCGAGAGCGGCGATACTGAGAACCCTCTGATCACTTCACTAAGCACTGATGGAGAGAGAGAGATTATTCTGGAGACGCGGTAGTTGCGGAGCGCAGTGACGGCACTGTTCTGTTCCTCCTCCGTCACTGGATTGATTTTGACGGGTAGATCAGCGCCGCCCTGACCTCGTGTCCCCCTCTGGATGTGGAGCCGCTCCACACATCGAGGGGAGAGGAGTGACATCCTTCACTGATCGTTTGAGGCTTAACGGTGAATGTAAACAGAAATCGCAAGATATGCTGGCGAGTGAAAGGACGGATAACGGCGGATAAAAGGGACGTGTAAATATTTGAATTGGAGGAAATCATTCTCTTAGCTTCTGAAGCCAAACGCGCTCCCTTCAACACAAACTGCATACAGAACACTTTTTAGATAATGATCTTACTTATATAGGAACATGGGCTCAAAATGAAACTCTTGAATGTTTCTGAGCTACAAGAAGAGTACACAGATTTTTAGCTTGAGATACATGAAGATTCTATCGAGGCAAATAGAGAGAGCCCATTGATTTTGGGGCTTATTTCAAGTTTAATGAGGAACAATAAGATTGCGGTTATGTGGCTCACATTTGGTTAAACCGAATTTTTCAGACACTTTTTTGATTGATTCTGTCTATCAATCCAACCATGCCTTTAAACACATAAACCTGGCACAGACTCCACATAGAAATATTGTTACTTCAAGACAAGAATCACTGTCTGGACCTAATTCAGATTTGCTTAATATCAAGTATTTAATTTAGCTGAACTTTCTCTCAATTTCAAAGCCTTAACTGAACTTTCCAGGTACTTGAATCAATCCAGAATAAAATGCAGCAAAAGACAGACAGTTTGGCCTTGAAAATAAGTTTTAATTCCTTTTATTTCTGGTTTGTCTGCAACCAAGCTAATAAGCTGCAGACTGTAGCGCCATATGAACTATGAAGAAGAAAGAATATAGCTGCAGGAAGATGATAAATCATGTTTACACAAAAAAAAATGTTAACTACCACCACAATGAGACTATCCATCCTCTAAACTCTAAGATGCTGATTCCCTCAGTTCCACCCTAAAAGGTGCAAAATAGGGGGCTGATGAATGTAGATGCAGCAGATGATCAGACCTCACAGGGCAAAATGCAAAGCCACAATTATTAGCTCTCATGCTCTCTTACAGCGCAGAAGCATCTGCATGATTAATGAGATCATTATATAACAGCAAAACTGGGACACAACTAATGCTGACTGCATTACAAAAGGAGGATGACAATGGAAAAGAGCGACGTCGTCAGAGGGAGGAGATCTGTTTAGCCGACGCATCCTTGACCAAAGTCATTTACGGAGGAGGCGCTGGCGTAAAGCTCAATCACTAAATCTAATGCACACGAAAGCCTAAAGTAATGAACAAAGATCGCTCGGTGTCGAACCGAAGCGGCACTTTGACGAGACGCGAGCTACTTGTAAACTTCCTAATGTGCGAGAAGTTGACCACACTCGCACATTCCAGAGAGATTATGAGCGAACGGAAGCCATCAGAAAACTTTACAGCGCTGCATGTTTGACTTTATAGTGATAAAGTGTGTTTGATTCACGGGAGCCACAAATGCTGGAGCTGAAATTAGCAGCTATTAGCGAGCAGAATGGGGCATTTAGAGTCGGGTCTCATCGCATCACTTCATCAACCCCTTAAACAAAAAAAGTGCTGCAGTTCTCCGTTTGAAGAGCGACTTCTAAGTAAATTTGTTTGTCTTACATAAACAGGATGAAACACTGCGTGGTTTGCTTTTAAAGCTCGGGCTGACAGAGTATATAGTCACACTGATCTACTAAAAATGCAGGCGGCAGATTAGGGGGGAAATTCTCCTGAGTGCAATTTAAAGAAAACTTGATTTTTACTCTTGTTATGTGAAGAGTTTATATGAGGTTGTGCTACTGCAGATTGCGGCACATATTTCTCATGATTGTAATGGTTTTCACCAAAATGATTAAAATGATACTTGTGGCTGAAAATATAATAAACGACCATTTACTTTCAAACTGGACGTGTATGAAGAAGCAACAGAAGGTTATGAAGACCACACACTCATGCTGGAGTGAGTTAATGGTCAAATACTTCATCATGGACTTCTTCCTCGCCAATCAAGGTATCGCCCCACAGATCCAATTACCCTGACATTGATCTGGAGATCCATCAAGCTCCAGCAGACCCGTGCTCCACAGACAGAAGATCAATCTAGCTGATTGCGTATCTCCTGCCCCGTTGACAGGGAGATAGTAGGAGAGAGGGACTATCAGATGTGAGATTAAATGAGTGAAAGCAGAGGTGAGAGGGAGAAACAGGTTGCGAACTAAGGTTCGGGGGACGTTGGATCTCGATTAGGGAAGTGATGAGTGAGGAAATGAAGTCAAAGCTGAGGGTAAACGAAGCTGACAGAGGGTGAAATGTAAGAAACCAACCTAGTCAAAGACATCAGTTACACTGCCAAGTCAGCTGGAAGACAGATTATCGTAGCCTTCCACCAGAATGTTTCTTTTTTTTTCCAACTAATCTTGCACTTTTATGTGCTTTCCTCTCATTTTTCCAATTTGAGCAAATGTGGAAACAGAGGGAACACGATCCAAACGAAACTTTTATTTAATCACCGCTGAACAAATATCCTTTCACGGTCCGTGGTGTGCCGAGGCTCACCCAGCATATTTAAGACTTCACAGCACAGTCACGATGTTTGCTTGTTGTTTTGGGTTATTGATTAAGCGTGGCCAAGTGTGCCCCACCACTCTCACAGTGCGGGTAAGAGGAGTTGCTTGAAGATAAATAGAAAGCAGCAACTTCTGCACTAAAAAAGGAGAAGAATTAATACAAGAAAAGCTGATCTGGCAATAGTTTTGTTGAATTATCCATATCTGTATGTCCTCATTGTGAGTGTAGAGTCTGGATGGCGTTTTGTGCATGTGAAGAATTTTTTTTCTCAGCTCGCATTTCAGCGGCGTCCATGTTGGTCATTCTAAATCGCCTGAAGCTGTGTGGGATTGTGTGTCTCTACTGGTTAGTCATGTGATGAACTGGTGACCTCCCCAGCCGCTCTGTGCCCTTGGTTCGGCTCCAGTGTCCGTGACCTTCGGTTTAATGAGGCTCCTGCTCTCTCCGTGAGGAAAATGAAGTGTCTTTCTTTTGACCTTCGATGTCAGTGAGGCTCTAACCCTAACCCAGCATTGTATTTTCAGTTCACGGTGCAGGTTTTGTTTAAAAATGTAGCGTAATGATTGTACACTGTGTTGTTTGGTGAATATGTGAGAAATTTGGGCATTTCCCCTTCAGAGTTTCACCAAACTGTGCTGCCTTACCTGGCTGGAGATCCATGAATTGAAGGATGTGGTTGAGATGCATGAAGGTGAAAATGGATGATGAATTGGAGATGATTATGTGACACTGATGACTTTTGAGTTCCTGATGAGAAGCATGATAAAAACATAGAGATGATCACATGAAAACGCAGACAAAACAGTCAATGTTCAAATAAATTCATTAGACTTGTGTGAAGATAGAAACATTCTCTGTGGAAATAAAGGATTTTTGTCATAAAGCAGTAGAACAGAGACACAATGTATTCAAGCCTACACAAAAACATTTTCCTGGTCCACTGTTTCGATATGAACCTGATGAATATGTGCAACTGTGTCGTGGTAAAACACTGCCATGAATCCAAACAGCAATCCACACTTTCTATGCCTTGAAAATGACAAAATGATTAAACTTCCTGTGGAGAAAACAGTGTGAAGCAGTCAGAAAATATTCTTTCACAATCCAAAATTTTGTGGGAGACAAATTCAGATGAGAATGCCGATGAAATGGCGATGGAAATGACGATGATTGGTTATGACCATGAATAAAAGGAAGGTACAGTTTTGATCGTCAAACGACCGTCGCGACAATCGAGCAGAGACAAAAAAAGTTCCCATCCAGATTTGCCCACCGGATCAAACGTCCTTCTCCTCAGACGGAAAACATTTCAGCCCACAAGATGCACAAAAAACACACAAGCCAAGTGACAGTGCCTCCTGCCCTCCCCTCCCCCAGACAACACACCCGCCCGCCGCCCTCCCGCGCCCCACACCCGACACAGCCCTACCTGCTTATTTTTGAGGTCAAGCGAGAGCTCATAGTCAGAGGTGGTGGAGTGCGAGCCGGCCCCGTTGCGCTGCACCCTCAAGGGGGAGGCCGTGTGGTGCAGGCTGGCCCTCCTCCCAGCACCTCCTCCTTTAGCTCCTCCCCCATCATCGTCCTCCTCTTCCTCCTGCGCTGCCTCAGCCTGCACCTCCTCTCCCTCTTGCTTTCTCTTCACCTCCACAACTTCTTCTGCCTCCTGATTGTCTGTCTCCGCCCTCGTCTGCTCCTCCCTGACAGGCGAGGAGGGTTTCGGGGTTTCCTGCGGCGCCGCCTCGTTGGGAGGCTCCTCTTGGGGCTCGGGCTGGGGTTCGGGCTCGGACCTGGGCTCGGGTTCGGGCTCGGGCTCGGGCGTGGGTACGGGCTCGGGTTCGGGCTCCGGTGCGGGCTGGGCTTTCGGTTCCGGCTCCGGCTGCGGTTTGACTTCCGGCTGAGGCTCAGTCTGCGGCTGCGGCTCAGACTGCGGTTGCGGTTGCGGCTGTGGCGGCTGAGTCTTTGGCTGAGTCTCTTGCTGCTGTGGGTGGGGCTGTGGCTGAGGTTCTGGCTGTGGCTGTGATTGGGCCTCACTCTGCAGCTCCCCCTCTCCTCCCTTCCCTTCCTCCCCCATAGACGACTCTGGAGAAAGGTCATCGCTGCAGAAAGGAGGAGAAAATGCAGAGTGAGGTTGCTGCTTCATCCGTGGTGAGCTCTGACCTCTTCTCCAGGCTGCCTGGGTTAGTGGTAAGAAGTTGGCCCTTTTTCGGCTACCAACAGTGTGCAGAACCAGTTCACCTGTCTCTCCTATCAACAGCTTTATTGTCTGTCTAGACACTGACAGACAACAAACCACAGTATACAAAGAATGGAAAAAAAAAAGATCAAACCATCAATAATTACAGTAGAGATCTTCAGAGGAGAAAATGTGGAGGAAAAAAAAACAAACAAGATATTTGACAGCCAATAGTGACACACGCCTACACACAAAAAGACATGGGGGACAGTCATGCAGCTCGCACGAGTATCTCTTTTAGCCTTTCAGACTGTGTGTGTGTGTGTGTTTGTGTAGGTGACTGGTTGTATGTGACAGTGTCAGTGTGGGAGGTGACAGCTATTTGCGGTGAAATAACAACACAACGGTGTGATTTGAGCAAACAGAGTGAAGGTGGGAACTGTGTGTGTGTGTGTGTGTGTGATCTGTTTCTGCAGACCAGCTATGGCTCTGCTCATTCTGACTATTTTCTGATAATACTGTCCTTTTTTTCTTTATTATTCTAAGATTTGTAAGCTGTGGTCTCCCTGCAGTATGCTAAAATACTAATTCTGTTGTCAGAGAGAAACAATTCCATCTGTTTAGGTGTCAAATATCAGCTGTCTGTGAAATAATTTCCTCTGTTTGAGTGTCTTGATCTAATAAACAGCATTTTTTGAGATGTATTTATTACCGACTTTTTAGAGTACGGCTAGAATATCGCGATGAAGAGCTGTAAGTTATACAAAAGGATCTGAAGGCTGCGCTGAAGCTGATCACATTGGTAATATTGTGTTTCAAAATTATCCACATTCAAAACCTATAAATGTGGAACATTAACATGGAAATATTAAGTGTATGTAGAGATATTTTAGCCTGGATAAGAGTGTAGGATCAACTAACAATGATCAGTCCATCACGATTTCCATATAAAGTATAATCCCTGCTTATAATCCTGCTTTAGGTTTCCACAGTTGTCCTGTTTGGAAGATGCAGGTTTTAAGGACGACATGTTGTTAAGTATTAGCCAGTTTCTTGAAAGAGAAATTTGAATCCAAGCCAGATTTTACACACTAGTTGGCAGTGGTTGTGATAACAGCTGGGCATGTTATTACCAAGATTAAGATAAGAGGGTTTTTTTTTTTTTTTGTTGTTGCTGTTTTTTTCTTCCCCCTCCTATTGGATCTGGTGATAAGACTGGATTCAGTGAGCATAAAATCAGAACATTCAGGCTGCCATATGCAGAGCTGAGGAAGAAAATGAGCGTGATTTCCCCCCAGAGGATGCAGAGATCTCACTCTGGGAACAAACTTTTAGTCCATTATCCACAACTCTGCATGTTTTCAGAATGAGATATATATATATATATATAGCTCTACATACCTGCTTAAAGTATGAGCGCATTTGCGCAGAGATCGGTGTGTGTACACAGATTTAAATCAGGAAAAAGAAAGAAAGAAAAAAAAACAGATCCAGACAGATTTGTCCACAGCAAAATCCCATCTGCCTCCTCCTCCTCCTCCTCCTGCGCAGGAGGCTCACTTCTTATTTTCATCACACATGGCAGCGCATAAGCTGGGCGAGAAAGTATCTTTAGCTGGGATATAGCTGGGTCCGCTAAAATAGAGCTTGTATGAGTAATGAATAATGAATCAAGAAATAAAGTCTGCTGCTTCGACACTCAGCTGCAGGTGAGCTTTTCACTGTGCAAAAAATAGACCTGACTGGAGGAAAAAAAGCAGACTTCCTTTAGGAGGAGAGAGGCTCTGTAGCCCGCCATGTCGACTTCTTACATCTCATTGTTGTGAATCTAAATGTTTAGTTTTTGTTCTATTTGGAGCACCATTTATGGCGAAAGATAATCTGACAACCAGCAAGGACATGTGCAGCTGTCAAATTTTAATAAAAGGGGTATAAATGAGACTGATTTATAAAATAACTGATGCTATGATATAGTATATTTCTAATGTGTGTGTATATAATTATAGCTCTAACCCAAGTGTTATTTCAAATCACTTCAAAGACCACTCCAGTCTCTTCCAACCTGAAAGCACGTCGCTCACGTTCTCTCTGCATTCCAACGCTTTTCATCCTCTTCCATTTAGTCTCCTGTCATCTACGATTCCTAACCGTCCATCCTCACACACACACACACACACACACACACACACACACACACACACACACACACACACACACCATCCTGTCCTCAACCAGCTAAGAAGAGCTTGCAGATCCAGCACAGATGAGCTCTGGACGCCGCCTCTCTCATTTCTCCATATGTCAGCGTGGAAGACGGATGAGAGCGGCGGCATCTGAATCCAGAATGTAGCTGCTGCGTCTGCAGACGTCTCTCACTCTCTGGCTAATCCACTGCAATCATCTCTTCAAAGTGTCGGCTTGCTTCGCACTCCTGGTTTGGTGTGAAACCGGAATGTAAACTGACCAGTTTACTCCTACTTTTGTGGTATTACGTTTCCATGGCTACATAGCGTGCCTTGTTTACCGCTGACGGACGGACTTGCCCCTCAAACCACCCTTTCTTTTGCTGCAGTATCGTTTCCCATTTGATCAAGAGCTCAGCACACTCTGATATGTTCCACACCATTTAGTTAGGTTTTTATGCAACGCTGATTTTAGGAAGCATTCACTAAACATCATATTACTGTTTCTCATGAGTTGTTCATAGCTGCGGGTTTGATGCGTCTAATCTGGGTTTGGCTCCAGTTTCAGCCGCAGCTGTTGGCATTTTCCTTTCACCGCGTTTGATCCTATTTGATAGGTTTGTGGAACGAGCCGCCGCGCGCCGCTCACCGGGAGCTCTTTTAGCCGCAACTTGTGAGCGTGCAAGGCAGTTAGTGCACGTCCCGGTGCAGTCGGTTCCACATCGCAGTCTACCACTGCTGCAGAGAGACAGCAGCCACAAAATAAACTCTCAACCAACAGACTCCAAGAGCGTCAAAATCAGAGAGCACAGTAAAAACGGAAAAAAAAAAAAAAAAAAATGTTGGATGCATAAGTAAGTATTGTCATTCTGCTCGATCGTGCACACAATTTCTATACATGAAGCCGTTGCGCCTGTGACGCATGTGAGACGATCTGCAGCACGGCAGTGTATGGAAAACATATTTATAGTGCACGTTCACTCACTGCTTTGACTGTATATCTTTAGACGTGAGCGTCGGAGCGTTTGTTCTCCGAGTGAAAATATACGCTCACGTAGACGCGCCGGGTTCAGTGAAAGTGCAGCGAAATATACTTAAAGGATCAAAAGCAAAACCAGGAAAATGTACAGAGGAAAGAAAAAGGAATGCATCAGTTCATGTGCTGCATTTGGTCACAGTGAAGTTTGTTTTAATTGTTTCGGTTGCAGACGGCTGGTAACTAATGTGTAAAGCTGTCAAATAAATATGATGGAGTAAGTATGAGAAAAATATAAACAGCTCCTCCAAAAATACTTTATCACATTTGTGCTAATGCTAAACCTTAAATCAGACTGATACTGTCAGCACATAACGGTGAAATAATGACACAACAAAGATGATATCAGTAAGTCTCCATCAGTTCTCCCTTCGAAGTCGCTGCAGTTCTTTCAGCCTTGTGGCCGTCTGAGTTTCTCTGAAAAGCCTCTCGAACGGCTCAGAAGCCCGAGCAAAGAAACATCAAGGAGATGCAATTTTGAGATGCTCCGTTCTGTCTGCTATCCATTATTTCGGTTGTTGAGGGAAAAGGAACAAGAGGGCAGCGGCAAAAAGAAACCCGACAAAGACATCATTCACTTCCTGGAGTGTGGAGCAGCGGCGCTGGCAGGAAACATACAAGCAGAACCGCCTGTTTCTGGGACTGTCATTAGCAGCTCATACCAACATTCACGCTGGAGGAAATTAAAAAGAGCACACGGTGGTGTGCGAAGCTCCGCTTGGTTAAATGAATAGAGGTGCAAATTACAATCTGTTGCACGCCTCTTTCTACAATATGCTTCAGATGGTGTGACCTGATCAGCTTCATGGATTTTTTTTTTTCATTTTCAGTCATCTGCTCACTCCGGTCACCTCCAACAGCCGAAAAACATGTCTTTCTCTGTGCAGTATTTGCTCTATAAAGCTTTAAGTGAGAAGTATGGAAAAAAATTGAATAAATGTAGCTTACATTTAGAAAGGCACTTAAAAAAAAAAAATCAGACATGATTTCTTAAAGTATTCACGAAGACGATACCAAGTGCTGACTCCAGCCCTCATCACTGTGTACAGGTGATGACATCGAATAGGAAAACCACCATCTTCATCCGAGGAGGCGCCCTGATTATGAACTCTCGCTCAGCACGCCGCTCTGACTTTCATTAACCTTGATTGCGGAGCGATTTTGCCGCATCATCGCCACGGAGGCGGCGGTGATGAGCTTCCACGCCGTGCCGCGACCGGAGGGGGTTCGAGGGGTCCGTCCTCGGCGGGCCGCGGCCGAGGAGCTGCTGAAGAGGGCAATATGTGAAGAAAACCACCTCAGCAGATGTTGCAGCAAATGAGATCCCCGAAGAAGCGGCTGACTGCGAAACCATTACCGCTCCAGAAAGCAGCTCTCTTTCAATCCGAGACGAGGACTGCAAGTTCTCTTTTTTCCAATGTAGAAGAATAATTTGCACTGATGTTTTTGAAGTTTTTTTTTTTTTCCCCTTGTTTTCAGACCTTCCAAAATAATTTCGCTCTACAGGAGGAATCATTCGCCTTGCCACTTATTCCGAACTCCCCTTCGCTCCTCCTCGTATTTCTCGTACCGCTCATAGAGAATTAATCAGTTCATCAGGCAGAACACAAGGGCAGACAGAGGAGCAGAAGCCCCTGCATAAATAGGAATACTTCCTTCTTCCGATGCAGGGAGAGGGTAATATATGAGGTAAATTTGCTGAATACATCACTTCGGCGTATTTGAAATTCTTCACAGTCAATGCGAGCGGGAAGAAAACATGACTGAGAGCGCCGAGCGCGACGGAGAATTCAGGCTGTGAAGGAGAATGGAGGAAGTGTCAGGGCGCGTTTGTGTGTGTGATTCCTTTACGTTCCCCGTAGTTAAGCCAAACAGAGAGATTCTGCACTGCAGCGTGTTTCCTCACACAATGGAAAAGCCGCAGGAAAAACACAGATACCGCAAACTCCGCTCACACAGTGACACTAACTATCCTGAAATTATCACCACAGCTTTGCACTAGTTGGTCTGCCAACTGCAAATGATTTATTTCCACCTTCCCAAAGTGGCAATTTAAAGGTACAAAGTCAGATTCGAGCTGAGCATCAAAAAGATCCCAGCCTTCTCTGAACACCAGGTGAATTGACTGAATTCCTTGGATGTATGTAGAATATAATATTGATGACTATATAGGTCGATGAGTTTATAGGTTATGTTCACATTAACAAGAGCTCAGCAGTACAAGGGCTAGAATGTAAATTAAAGAATACAACATCTCTCTGGACTCAAACACATCTCATCTCATCAGCTGATAAGAAGCTAAATAGCTTGTCTTTTACTTTCTGTTTGCTGTGGTCAAGGTCAAATGGAGACATGCGTCAGCTCCCCACTCACACACTTCTTTAGCACCATGCCTCCCACAAGAGCTGCCCTCTCCTTTCTACACAGACAATAAAGTCTAAAAAAAAAAAAAAAGGGGGGATGAAAACCGATTTTACATGCTTTCTGCATATTGTGTATTCTCTCTCCAGAGAGCCAGCTATGCAGCCCTGGCCGAGAGAACCGAAGCTATAGAGTAGAATGGTTCACAGATATAGCCATGACATGTTTAAATCATGAGATACGCACGAGATGATTCACTGTTTCCTCCAAGAAATAATGTCAATGTCCCCTTTAGTCTGTAATAAACACTGCATGGTGGGGGAAGGTCATTTTGAAGCAATTAAAACAGAGGGGGAAAAAAAAGGCTTGATAAAAGAACCTTATCTTGTTCAGGAACTGGAAGAATATTTCTCTTTTTAACGGTTGATGAAACATAAAATATGCATGGAGTCTCTATGCTACAGCCGGAGAGGCCCGATCCACCCTGTGAATTTCACCTTGAGCTTGACATGCAGTGATGCATGTTGGGGAGCGTCTTCTCTGTGCTCTGTGCTTGCCCCCGTGTGATCAATCTTCAAGTGATAGATTGATTATGGAGATGCCAATCAATACTGCACTCAGCGGGGCGAGGAGGACATAGATCATAAGTAGTAACGTTTAGCAAAAAAAGAGGCAAAGGGAAGACGGAGGAGCCTGCAATAAAAGAGATGCTGCCTGCAATTCTGTATATTTATATGTAATCTATACATTCTGAGCTCTGGGATCGATGTCAGCCACTTTATGTCTCTGTTGTGTGTAGAATTTCAGGATGAAGGGGGATCTTCACCCCATCAGGGTTTAGGAACAAACTACTTACACATGCAAGTAAAGACGCACAGAGACCAGAGTAACCACAGGCATCCCCATGCAAAAGCAATGAAACATATTTCCAGCAACAACGGCGCGTTGGGTATAAAAACAGGTTAGGCTCCTGAAATATGCAAGACGGGATTTCAAATTGAATCTCTTGAAAAGCCGATGCCCCAGGTTGTGGGTAAAAAAGAGAGAGATGTGAAGAATCTCAGAAAAAGCAGTGGAAATGGTTAATGCCGCAGCCGTCTGGGGAAATATACACACACAACGCAGAATTAAAGAACGAAGGAAGGCAGACACGATATCATTAATATCACAAAATAATGTTTCGAAATAAATTCATGCTTCTGTGTTAAAAGTATTTAGAGAAATAATAATATCATAATCCATAGGAGAAACATCATTTAGCTCTACACTGAACTGAATTATAATGACTTCTAGTGGAATTAGTTGATTCAAATTCAGTTGAATTTCAAAGTAAAAGTCATTCAGTCATATCCTCCGACATCTTCCTGCAGTGCAGAACATTTATTTTAGTTCCCATGATTGTCTTTACATGAGTGTGTGCGCGTGCCTCCTTTTTTTTTTTTTCCTTCGCCTGTACTTCTGACAGCTGCCATTAGTTAAAGACACGTAACACTGGCTGCCAGTCCATCACGGGGCAAATCACTGACAGGTCTGTGGGCGGAGCCGAAAGGTGATTGGCGGCAGAATCGAGGCGTCTGATTGGCGCAGCCTACGACTTTTCCGACAGCTGCTTGAAATCCCCTGAAAGCCAAAACCCTGCAGGGGAAAACACAGCCCTGTGGCTTTGCTTAGATTCCCTTTATGCATCTCATGTGTGGAATAAGTGGGGAACCAGACCCGGTTTCATGGCTTCCTATCGTGCTTGTTATAAACTCCCTCCTCCCTCTTCTACTTTCATCTGCTGTCGGCTGGGATCAGCTCCAAACCAACAAAACCCGGCAATGTGAAGCAGTACAGAAGACGCACAGATGGATGTAATATGGCATCGACCCTGGTGGTGAATGTAACGGTATCCCAAAGACACATTCATGTCAGGGAGGAATGTTTTTCAAACCACAACTCTGTGATGCTGTGAAGGGAGAAATGTTTGGACCACGTCTAATCTCATTCATTTTTCTGCAATCCAAGAAATGGACGATTCCCAAGCCCACATGCAGTGTGTCCGGTACAGCGCTAAGCTTCCTTTGAACTGGCTCCTTTTTTTTTTTTTTCTTCTTTTTTGAACTGTTTCTTATTCACATCTTGCTACACATAGGAATTACACTGCTATTTTTACACCTCATGGCAAAAGCGTCTCTGTATGGGTGCCTGACAGCGAGGCGGGAAGAAAAGGGGCGTGTTCAAGAACAACAATGCCCGAAGAAAAAGATTCAGCTGCTGCTTCGCCTTGTTTCAAAAAGGGAACAAACAAATGAAACCCTGACGATTTCACCCACTAATTGCCCATTATGTAGCCCATCGGGGGGAAGCTCTGACATTTTTGCCTTATCCGGCTGTGTTCTTTTCCACATGTGTGGAATCGTCCTCTGGCTGTTTCCCACTGCACACATTTCTGTTTGATTTGGCTCTTTTTTTTTTTAACAACACAGAACATTTTAAGCACTTCTAGGAAAACACGACTGCAGATCCGAGGTGCTGAAATACAGAAGCTGAAACAGCTTTGTCAGAGCGGAAGACACTGAGGCTCTAAAGATATAAATTCACCGACTCTGATGGAAAAATTACAGTATTCCTTAAACTATTATCATGGGTTTGCGTTGCAGAGTTTTGATGGCGGCTGATACCAGATGAATAAGAGTTACCGGCGCCCTTCTGACACGGTGTTAATCTGCTGAGGGTAAAGGGGTAATATGATATTATGAGTGTCAGATGGTTTCGGATACTACAGTAGTTGATTCATTGTTATTCGCTCCACAGCCGGTGCGATCAAAGTGCAGGTTGTCAACTCCCATCCGACAAACTGGGCTACATTTAGTTTTGCATGCCGATGTGGGGAGTGGAACAAAAGAGCCGGAAAAAGACAAGTGGAAGCTTCATTTCTGATGAAAGGTTTGGAGACTGATGCGCACCGGCGTTGGAGCTTGAAGACGCCACCACTGACTATTTCCTAATTAGGCCGATGTTGATGTGTTGATGCATTCGGAGATGTAAAACTGGCAAACGTAAGCAGCGGGTTTGATGAGGGCCAAACTGTGATGGCAGTAAAACTGGGCCAGAGCATCTCCCAGGCTGCAGCTCCTGTGGGACATTCCCAGCTGTCAAAAGTGGTCCAAATTAACAAAAGCTGTGGTCATAATATTACGGCTGTCCGTTTAGAATTCATTTAATTATTTGCTGCTATGCATGAGTGTTTCTTTAGGAAATACATCAGACAAAGAAAGGATATTAGGGAGATGAATTGTGATGTGAACTATGGATAGATTTGCCAATTTCCTCTTTTAAAAATTGAATTAATCTAAATGAAAAATAGCAAAATAATATTTAAATTGTCTCTGGTGTCCTGTTACTTGGCTCACAATCGGTGCTGGGTAATAAGATTGCCTCTTCTTCTTCACACAACAAAGAGTTGGGTTTCAAAAAGGATTTCAATTCTGCTGTTGAAGTGACTCTTTTATTACACGAACCCCTCATTAAATCGAAGATGGCGAGCCACCCACACCGTGCTCTGTGATCTTAAGACTCCGGGGAGCTGCTGAATTTCACGTGGGCATGTAGGAGCAAGATTGGAAAATCTAATGAAATTTCTCTTAGAATTAGCAGGTTGAGTTTGATGTGCTGTTTATGAGCATTATTAAAGGATTACACTCTGAATCATCTTAAACACCTGTGGTGCGATTTCTTTTGGCAAGGTTAAAGCAAAAAGGATAACATCACACAAAAGGCATTGTTCTTAGGGCCAAGTGTAACACATGTAGGATGATTGTGGTGTCTTTGGGCGAGAACTCAACAAGAGCCTTAAAAATGTATGAAGGAGTCAAAGATGAGTAAGCAGTCAGAAGCTTAAACTTTTCCATTGTGCTCCTTGGATAAGATCTTCTGCAAAAACATTGCACTTCTGAAGCCCTTTAGGTTTTGTTTAGTTCATTCTGGGGTCGTTTGCCTGTGCTGTGGTCCGTGATTTTATCGAACTTTATCTGAACTGCGCTGAGAGCAGAACGAAATCTGCTTTTTGAGCAGTCTCACTCCTCTTGTGTGGCGCATTCATATATAAAACAGAGAGCAACGGCGGCTGCTGGAATGTAGAAAAGGTTTGTTTTAATTGGCATAAATGGGAGCAGGACAGTGTTAAAGGGTGGAACGAATGAACTCAGCACAATATGGCCAAGCTCTCAGGCAGGAAAGCTCACACACACACACACACACATCGTGAACAACGAGGGCGTTCGGTGTGCTTCACGACCGCTTTCCAAAATATTGAAACAGGACACAATGTTGCAGTGGAGAGAGTTGGGGAATGAGTTTGTTGGAAGGAGGATAACGGCCGGCTCACGGAGGATTATCTATTAAGCAGTGCAACCAGTTATCAAAGCAATTATGCTGAAAACAAACAGAGAATGACAAGAGTGAGAAATGGGAGTTCACCAACATCCACAGTGACTTGGAGGGAAGGCTGTAGGATGGAGATCCAGTGAAATAATTTTGCGTGTGCTCTATTCAAACTGTTCTGACCAGAGGCGGAGCGTGTACAGAGGGGGCGGAGCATTCTCGGGCCCTTATGATAGTAATTTTACCATTCAAAAAATACCTCATCCTACCATCAAACAACACACTAATGCTCACTTTTATTGAGCCAAGCAAACCTCTATGCCTCAGAAAGCAGAATAAAGTCACAAACCAGTTCACAAACTTGTTCTGAAGAACAAATACACATAAGCGCACACACACACACACACACACACACACACAAACGCAGCCTTACAGCTGTCAATCTCAGAGCGTCCGCTGTCCATGGTGCTGAAAGCTCAGCTAAAAAGTCACGGGCTGAATCTGTACCATCTTTGATACAGCTTAAATACATAATGAACACAGCTGGTCTAAAATTACACAATCTATTCAGATAGATATAGACACAGCTATCTATATCTTTTGTAATTCATGTACAGTATATTAGAAAAAAAAAAGACTCGGGGTTCTCTTATAGTTGAGAGCAACACAAAGCACATTCAAATAGGCAGGTGTTTAAGACCACAGCATTCTGATAAAGATAATATTTTTGAAGGTTTCACTGACTCACCAGTAGCTCCGATGTTAGGTTTTGGGTAGTACCGCTAGCGGCTGGCATAGTGTTTAGCATACTGTTTAACTTCCCTCCAAAGAGTTCAGTGCAAAGAAAAAACTCGTTAATGCCGCACAGCCAATCAGCGCTGGCTTACACCTCTGATGCATTCATGGACAGTCGTAATGTAAGAATTGGCAAACTGGAGCCCACAATCATATGCTATACCTTCTCGCACACACTGCATATTTTATTATAATAATTAATTTACGATTAAATGTGAACACATCACATGAAATGGGGCCCTATGACCTTGTGGGCCCTGGGGCGATCGCCCCCTTGCCCCCACTCTGGATCCGCTACAGGTTCTTACTGAACCAACTCATCTTAGATGTTGCACTTTGCTGGACCAGAGATTAATGTCTGGTGCTTCTAATTTTGTATGGAGCTTATGATTAACTGTGATAGCGAGCAACGTTAATAGTTGATATAATTTACAAAATTATTGCAACCACCTACCATGCAGCAACATCAATTCTTTGCTTTTAAACATCAGTTTAATGTGACCTGCTTTGCTCTCTGAAGAGAAATCTCTTGTTTACAGCTGCTCAGTTGTGATCACAGGTTAAGTGCTTGGCTGATGGCCGACAAATTTTATAGTTTTATCTGACAAATGCCATTATTTTCACTCTAAATTATTAAAGTTGACAAAATTATTAAAAATGTAGGCTTTCAGGATTTATTGTGCAAAAAGAAACGTACTGTGATCGTAAAATTGAAAACGGGGAAAATGAGATGAAATTCACCTTCAAGAATCCCAGAAATCCAGCTGCTAATCACTGAAATACACATTCACCGTCAGCAGCCACTCTCGCCTCGGTGAAGGAGCCGCTGTAAACACCGTCAGTGTGAGAGCCACTCTCTCACGCACAGGATCATCCGGTTAATACGTGGTTTGAAAAGAGATAAGGTGACAAGACGGGGTATTTGCTATCTGATAAAACATACTGTCTTACACCAAAGTAAAGCCCATACTCAGAAATACACACGCAGTGCACTCACACACACACACAGCATGGGAACTTAATGCAGCTGAACCCAGCAGGAGGTCAGGACCCGTCAAACGAGGCTGCAGGAGGAGCGTGAAGCAAAAGGGCACACGTATCCAATAACTGCACCGATAAGCACGCATAAGATGCAAATACAGGAATATAACAACAACCCCTGACACGATATATGATAAGTGAACAATTTCACAGTGTGTTTGTTTTTTCTCTGCAGTTCTACTTCATCAGAATAAAGAGAAATTTAGATGACTACTCTCTGCTCATATTAAATTCTGTGTAAAAATTTAGACCCATTAACCAGTCATTTGAAGAGAATGTACAATATATGGATCTATAACACAAAGGTTTTGACTTTGACTACAAAAAAAAAAAAAAACTGCCTCAACCTCCTTTTTTCAGAGATTTCTGTTCATCAAATGGAGATCAGTTCTGTACATCTCAGACAAAAGTTTTCAAGGTGAAACATCTAAAGATATCTGTGAAATCACAATAGATCAGGCATATTTCAGTTGAGGGGTCAAGTACAGCTTAATTTCATCTTGAGTGGGCCGGACAGGGAACGTAGCGCCGTAACAACGTCAACATTTATAAAGTTTCCATTTGGTTCTTTAGAAAGATTTCATATGGATAACAGTAAACTGCGAAGTCCTGACATGACGCCTGCTGATGTGATAGAAATTACATATAAAGATTTGTTTTTGAGGCATTGTGTGTGAAATCTTTACTTGTTTCCAGCTCCTTCTCTGTCTGTCTGTTTCAGAGCGTTGCTGTGAAGGTGACATTCCTCTTATGGAAGGAACGATAACAGCCAGGGAGTTCGGAGGATTT
The DNA here is from genome assembly GCF_902148845.1 of Salarias fasciatus. Classification (NCBI taxonomy): domain Eukaryota; kingdom Metazoa; phylum Chordata; class Actinopteri; order Blenniiformes; family Blenniidae; genus Salarias; species Salarias fasciatus. Next base: position 12,985,367 of record NC_043761.1, on the reverse strand, counting down.
AAAAAAAAAAATCTTAAAGTTAAAAAAAAAAACACACAAACTGAAACTATATTTTTCCCAGAATCCCTTTGGAGTCCTGACTTTTTTATTTGACTGTAACAACGTCCAACTCCTATGCGCCTTGGCACTATATATATAAAACCCAGGTCGTTTTCAACAGATTCGGCAAACAACTAAGGGGTGTGTATTTTTCTTTTTCTGACGGAGGAGACAGTCCAGATTATGTGCCGTGTGAAGTTATTTATTTCCCTTCCTACAAGGTTGATTTGTCACTGGCGCTCGGTGCTACAACAGAAAAAAAAAAAAAAAAAAAAATGGAGCTAAGGAGGCTGTTTATTGTAACAATGGAAGTGAGGAAGGAGAAGTATGGTCTGGCATCTGGCACACTATTCACTCTGGCACGTTCTCCATTTTCTTACGCACATACACACACTCGTATACTCCAAATCGTTCGTTCTCTTCTCATCGGTGAAATTGCTTCCAAGGGAACAGTATTAAAAAAAAGGTTTCACTCTGTTCATTCGACGGCAGAGAATAAAAGAGCGAAGCCCGGCCGTGGCCGGTGTTGTGTTTCCACTGACTCCACGGAGTGTGCTGTGATGCTATCCCGTCAGCGGGCCGATAAGGATGGGGGGGAAAATTCAATTACATCTCAGTGAAATGTGAAAGTTTTTTCTTCCGGAGTGAGAGTCCGCCGGCGCCTGTGAGGACCTTCGGGTTTAATCTGACAACGGTCGTCTTCGGAGGTGGTGTGGGCTGTTAGAGAGGCCGCTCGGTAACGTCACCGCGCGTCTGTGTCACGCCGGACTCCCACAGAAGCAAAACTAATGATGCGTTTTATTGTGATCAAGCTGGGGGAAAGAGATGAATCAAAAAAGAAACACCTGTTCCGCCACGGTGGCGAAATAACAAGGCTGACTTCACGTTGTCCTTTATTCTTAAGGGTCGGGATGAAGTTTTACAAAGAGAAGCCGCATTAACCTTTCATGCTCATGAGTCACCGGTGCTATTTTCAGCCTTCTTGTCTGTATTTTTGTGTTCAAGGTTCTTTAACCCGCCGTCATTTCTTTAAAGTCTTGACGGCCGCTCGAAGAGACGAGTGTAAAGTCTGAGTCGCGCCCGTTCCTTCTGGTCCCGACGCTGTTTTTAACAAGTAATTCATTTTGAACGGCCGTCACCTCTTCAAACCGAGGCCGGGGCTGACAGCTTCTGGACAGCTTTACATACACACTGCAGGGATGACTCAACCCCGGCCTCTTTCCACCGAAAACAAATCTAAAAACACACACACAACCACACACACACACACACACACACACACACACACACACACACACACACACACACACACACACACACACACACAGACCTGACAGTGTGAGCTCTGATTCTCTCATTCATTGTAAGAAGCTGGAGATAAGTCATTTATTATGAGTTGATCGATTTTGAATTTTGAATTGTAACACATTTGTGCATCATTAAACCTTCCCTCTTCCTCTCCAGTCTCTGATCTCAGCTTAAATTACTCTCCACCTTTTGTTCCTCTGCTCCGTCCCTCTTTCCTCGCCCTCACCCCGGCTCTCATTACAGGGAGCGAGGCGACAGCGGAGCAGGTAGCCTTGTCAGCAGTTTTTCACGTCCTCTCCTCCTCCTCCTCCTCCTCCTGCCTCCGCCCCCTCTCCTCTCATTTCCTTGTTGATCTACCGTCATGAGGCTGTCGGGGAGCTGTCAAGGACAAGGACTCTACCCAATGAAGTACGCCGGATCTGACAGCCGCCCACACATGGGACACTTAGTGTCCCTTCAGAGGGAACAGGAGGGAGCAGCCTGTACCCCGACGCAAACTCGCAGGAGAAACGCACACATCTTTACCACTTTTAACATCCGATTCGGTGTGTGCACGGATCGCTCCGCGTTCCTGCGGGTTATTTGCACAAACAGCAAACTCAGATGTATAATTTCGCACCTAGATGGGGGTGAGGTTACGAGTGGAGCGCTGAGATTTCAGCATCAAAGACGAGACGCTGAGGCTGGGAAACTGTTGGGAGCTGTCTTTATTCCTCCATTTTTTGCTGGAATCTACTTTTTTGATGAAAGGCTTCACTGTTTTAACATCTAATAATCTATTTATTTTCCATATAATCACAGTATCTATTGATCAATCTCACTAAAGCAGTGATTTTCATGGAAAAATGGCGTGGCAAGGTCTTCTCTGAGGCCTCAGACGGGCCAATTTTGACACCAGGACAGCATCTTTAACCCTCCTGCTGCAATTTTCTGGTAAAACCAGACAGGTGCAGATTAAAAATGTCTTTTCAGATTCGCCTCACACTTTATTAGTTAGAGCAGCATGACAACCTCGGCGATAAGAAGAGGCTTTGTGGAAATAAAGGTGTGATTCGGTAAGAGATTGCACCGCATTGATTATACATCCAGAGACTCAGACCCATATCACGTAAAATTTAGAAAAGTCAATACAGGCTTCATGGAGCAATCTCTTCGAACACATTCCTCTTGCTAAGACTTGAAACGTTGTTGTGTGAACTGGGCCTCAAAGTTCGATAGTTCTGTCTTGATGATGGTTAATTTTTGTCATGTTTATCCTCCCAGCTGGGATCTGGAACTTTCTGAGCTCCCATTGATGCTCGAGCTGTAAATTTTAATGAAACGTGAGCCCCTATCTATCAAAATAACAAATCTCCAGACAACCCGAAAGAGTCTTTCTCAACAATTTTTAACACTGCAGCGGCACGCATAAAAATGTGATAGATCTCTATTTAAAAGGTCAAATCAAGCCTCATATTCTCTCAACAACTTGAGCAGCGCCTCTCGGAGCTGCCGAGCGCTGCAGAGTGGAGCCGCTCATTAATTCAGTCTGAACCCGGAGAAGATTTACGGCTCGCGCCGTGCACTTTCTGCTACCTCTGGAGTTAACGGCGAGGCCATCTGAGGGCGCCAGGTGCCTTCTGCTTACCTGCTAATTTCACTCTTTTTAACAGCTACGCACGGTAGGAATGTGGAATAAAAGCGATTGTTGGATCCAGGTTTAAAGGAGACGGCCGTTAGCGATTTTTAAAGTCTAACAGGAAGTGCCGAGATGACTCGCTGGGAGGACAGAGTGCCAATACGGGCTGCTGATGATCCAAAACAAAAAGGTGAGGACAGGATGTGCAGCCGAAATGAGGACAGCCAGACACCTCGAAATGCCAGAACTTCTGCCCCTTTTTTAAAACGTGCGCTTCACAAGCAGGAAGTATCCATGTATTCCTGAAGCTGCAGGGTTATTATTAGACAGCTAATGCAAAGAAACAATCCGGCCGTCATGTCCTTTCTTCTCTTTATGTTCCAAAGCTCATGTTCTCTCTTGCATCCCTAAACACACACCTCCACACGGGGAATTTTATCGCAGCTCGGGTTGTTAATGGGACTAAAAGTATTCTGTTGCCCTTGAGACGGACTCTAATAATACAGCCAACTATTGAAGACGCTGCTGGAAAGAGGCAAAAGAGGGAAAAAGGGAAGCACAGTATCACTCTTGTGGCAGATTAATGTGTGTGTCTGCAGGCTGGTGTATGAAGAATTAAGTTTCCCAAGCACATGTATCATAAAACCCTGCCACTGTACTCAAAATCTTTACCATCTAAAACCTTTGGAGGCTGTAACCTGAATAAATTCACCTGCACTGAGAGGCTCAAACGTCTGCGTTCGGGCTGCAGACTGAAGGCCACATAGTCAGGATGGAAATTGAACTCTTAATGACTGCACAATTTCTTCCATGAAAAATGGAAAAACATTAAGGAAAAATGTACATTCGCTGGTTTATTTCTTGCAGCGACAGCAGAGAATGGTTATTGCTGCATATTAGAAGCCGTCCTGCGGCGTATTTCAGCGGATATTATGGCAGTGGCCGTGCCTCAGGGACAAGTAAGTCACTTCCAGGAAATAAGCAAAGCCTACGTTTAACATGTATTGTGGGATAAAACAGAAATCCAAATGGAGGCAGGAAATAGTGACTTTTATGTATTTTTCACAAATGTATTTAAAATGTGCATATCAAGCCAGGATAGATGCATTTACACTGTCACGGTTATGTAAATTTGATCCAACCTTGTTGTGATTGAGAGGTCAGACTGTCTCAAGCTGGCTGTAAACTCATGTGTGCATCAAAAACATCCTCAATCGCCTGATGTTTTGCACTGTGACTTGTTTTTTTTCCAATACTAAAGAAGTATTTTCCTTTCTTGAAGTCTGACCGGGAAGAGATAACATGCTCAGGAGCAGCGTCGTCTCCTGCATTCGCCACCTCGTTCAATCATTAGATATTTTATGGCAGTCCTCAAGACTTACACTACAGTTTGGACAGATTAAATTGAGCTCAACAAGGAAATAAACAATCTTTGGAGTGCTTTGGAGTGCTCCTTTAAAAAAAATGAATACATTACATCGCTGTCAACACTGTGCTTTCACAGCAGTTTGGACTTTATGTGTCAAAGAAGATCTAAGGACCTGACATTTATGTACAGAAGCTCAAACTCTGAAGACTGCTGATACGTGCTTAAACACACACACATACACACACGTGCACACAGTTGCAGCAACTTCATCAAAATGTTGCGCTCCTGTTAAACCTCCTCTGTGATGAAACCCTCTGCAGAGAAGACCAGGAGGCTCAGTGATCAGAGACATGACGTCGTATCGTCCAGCCTGTTCTTCCTTTGTCTCGTGCTTAAACCCAAAGACGCCATTCATCAAACTGATGAATGGCGTCTCATCACGCTGCTGCGTGAGCAGATCCGGTGTCACTCTTCTGTGCTGAAGCACACCTCAGGGTGAAAATAAATGAGTCTGTGCGCCACTTTAATTAGAAATAACTTCAAGCACTAAAATTCTTCACAGCTCCCTTTTCATTCATTCACAATGCCGTATTTCAATTTTTCAAGTGAATTTGGGTTGCTTGAGTCCCAGAGGATGTGTTTAAAGAGGAATCAGCCAGAAACAAAAACCAACAGCTGAATGGATGGACCCCTGGGAATATGACACTGACTGCGCTCCTCTGATTGGCTCACAGGAAAATCCTCTGAGCCAATAGGAAGACGACGGCGGAGAGCGAGAGAAAAGAAGCACACGGCTTAGTGACATATCTGCACAGTATTACTAATGAGGCAGAGGTCGGTGGAGGGGGAGGGGGGGGGGGGGGGGATCAAATCCATACATGAGAGCACACAGACGCTCCTAATTCGCTGCCATCCAGATGTTACGCTGCGTGTTCCCGCCGTGCCCCCTGTTCCCATGACGACCGAACAGCAAGCCAACAAGGTCACTCTCTGCAGCTGAGGCGGCGTGTTAGCACAGCCGCGGCACGCGGCACACTCCGACGCGTCGACGGAGGGAGACGAGGACAAATATTAAATCACGGCGTGGAGAGGTGAAGGATATTTGGAGAGCGGCGTTCGGGCAAGAGCACGTGTGAAATTTAATTTGCAGCTGCGCAGGTGAGACTAATGCCGGGTGCGTGGATCCGAGCGGAAGTGACCTTGGACTTGAAAGTTTGGAGCACGCCGCTCTTGGAGGGTACAGCCTCCATTGCGGGGACAAAAACAGAAGATCCCCACACCTGTCAGTTCTCCTGAACCGACCTCAAAGTGACAAAGCAGTTCTGGTTACGTCCTCATTCGTCCCGCTTCACCTCCCCATTCGGCAGATCGCACCACTCCAGTAATTAGTGGAGTTTATTATTAATTCTAGTGATTAATTACAGAAAAAAGGAGTCTGGGCGAGATGACACGGCTGTCTGCTTGAACCACGATCGGAGGTGAATTAATTTCCTGTAGAAACTCTGTAATTCCTCCCGCTGCCACCTCTCCAGGCGCCGGTTTGGCCTTAACCACTTGTGGCATTTGTCGATGTTTTATTCATGATCTCAAGCTTGTTTTTCCTTATGACAAAAATCTGAAACGCCTAATCCACAAGGCGTCTTCTCCATTCGGTTCATTTGGTTTAGTAGGGGCAGTATTTAAACTCTTCCCTCCAGTTTAACGCCCTCCAATAAAAATAATACGGCTGTTAATTATAATTGCAGTAAAACGTTAAAGATAGGGAATAATGACTAATAGTTCAGGCAGGCCTTGTTATTCCTGTGAATCACGACTTTTGGAGAAGTGGATTTTTCTACCCAGCAACACTCCATCGGAACAACGAGCGGCTTTATAAATACACATTGATTATCACCGATTTCCCCTCAGACGAGGTAAATGACAGATTGTGTGCACTAATTAGAACGGGAGGAGGATGCATCATTAAAGGGCTGGTTCGTGCGTGTGTGTGTGTGTGTGTGTGTGTGTGTGAGACAGCCCTGCAGGAGGACTCATTTAAAGGGGATTTCGATGTGAACAACGTGTCAGGGTTTCTGTGTGCTTCTAGAGAATTATCAGTCTGTTTGGAAGCAGAATCAGTCCCAGGAGCAGGTAACGATGCCAGCATCGTGTGCCGCCACCTGCCAAAAAGCTTACTGGTCAGTTTATATTTAGCTCTGGGACCAAAAGAGTGACTGTTATCCATCTTATCAGTGCCATCGTCTGACTCACTGATAAGGAGGGGGATCATTTCACTTGTCGTTTTCTCCAGGAAGAAGCTTTTCTAATGCCGGAGAAAACAATTCGTCACACAAGACGTTTTGTATTTTCCCTAAAAAGTCTCACCGAGCTGAATTTTAAGTATTTCTGTTTAAATTATGACGTATCGGGACACATCTCGGCTCTCACTAAAATAATGAAGGTGTTTGATGGAAGACGTTACGCTGCTACCTCACCGCCGTCTGGGTTGTTATTCCAGAAAGGCCAGTTTTAATGAGCCACTGTTGTTTTTCTGATGTACAGCATCTTATCGAACGGGCTCGGATCTCACTCCTCTGCTTTTAGCAGAAGGTGAACTCAGTCCTTTCTGCACATTTCATGTCTGCTTGAAGTCTAAATGTTTTAATTGATGCACTTCAACATTTACCTGGTTTTACTGTGTGTTCTTTTCTTCTTCAGTGGGTTTTATCTTAAGGCACTTAAACAGATGCAGATGAGTACAGTTTATTATCTTGGTTCGTGTTTATCCCACAAATGAAAATGTCAATCCACCGTGCCTTTACCATGTTTGAAACATAATGTGTTAAATGTTGCACCGGGGTGAGCGATTAGTTCTCTCAAGGTGAGCACATGAATAAATTACTCCTAATTTGATTTATTTAGATCTCATTGACATCCGGAGACCGGTCAAGGACAGGAGAAAAAAAAAAAAAAAAAGAGCCACATGTGGCCCACAGTCCCTACAATTCCCAGGTGTGATCCAGGAGGCAGCAGATTTCTGCAGCCCGGTTCCACACACATCGTGGAGTATTTTTATATTGCAGCTCAAAGCTGATTTCTGTCTGCTGGATGAACAGAGTCGTCTGAACCAATCCATATAGTAATATAAAGTTACACATGTCAGAACAGCATGATGTGGGACACAAATGAGTGGATGATTTGGCAGTAGAGCCACATTTTGCACCAGTTTAAGTTTTAAACTTCAGTCGTATCAGGGGTTTTTTAAGGCCCAGCGAGGGACAGGCTTTGTAAATTAGCCCGAGCTTCACATTGAGTGGTGAGTGCCGATGGCTTATGCCACAGAGCCTCCGTGTCCCGATACAAATAACACTTTATTGGCTAAATATTTATATAAGTTTTTGGATAGCTGAGGAAGGAGCTTGCTCTGTGTGATTTGTCAAGTAGTGAAAACACCTTGCAATGTACAAGCTGTCAATATGTCTCCCACACATGCTGTGAGACGTTGGTTTTGGCTGATGGAACAGCACTGCAGTTACCACCATCTGTAAAAAAAAAAAAAACAGAAATATATACACCTCAGTGGAGGCAGCGCACGGCGTTGCTGATTCCCTCTAACGCTTTAAAATGATTTGGATTTGATGCCAAACACTAAACTTCACAAGGTGGCATCAAAGTGTGAATGTAAATTTGTTCTCTGGAGGAGTATCAAGTGCAAGTGGATGCTGACAACTGCAGCGGCAATGTTTTTGTTGTGCGGAAACTCAAATCAAGCCACATGAGTGCACAGCGTGGATGTACAGAGATTTAATGAGAGGGCGCGTGTCTGAATCTGTTGTCTACTGTGGGAGAGACAGACGGGATTTCTTTAGTTTTAAAAACATGTCTTTTAAACGTGCATGAAAACAAACTTCCCTCCGGCAACCTGTCCACCAGAAATCATCATCTTTACGATCATTTTTTAATCACTCTTCTCCTGTGTCTTTCTCTCTGCAAGGACAGTCGGCTAACGCTGTTTTCCTTCCATTTATTAGATTTCTGGGGCAGGCTTTCCGTGTGTTGACCGCAGCACTTCTCACTTCTGCTGCAGAGGAGAAAGTTAGGCCCAAGTTGCCCTGCGGATGTGTAAAAGTAACGCCAGGCCTCCAGAGTGCAGCTTCAGCCGGCCGCAGCAGAGGACGGCGTTCCCTGCTAATTGTAAGGCCGTGGCCGTCCAGCACAATCAGTGATTATAGATCTGACTTCGCGACCCCGGATACAAATCCCTGGTAGAACCCGAAACCTCTGGTGCCTCCTTAGGCTGTTACGGTGGCTCTCCAGCCTCCTCAGGGTCCTCATTATAAGCGACAGTGAAACAGTCGCTTCTCCTCCAACTTTCGGCTCATTTAAATGATCCTATATTCACTGTGTTATTAATACTGCCTTGTTTCCTGCTCATGCAAAACTTCTCAGGTGGAGACTGATGCAAACCGCGAGCTTTAAATCGTTACATTGAGTTCTTCCGACGCTCTCGCTGGTGCCCTTTTCAGATCTGACCCCTCCGACACAGAGGCTGGAATTACTCTCGGAGGAAGCAGCGCCGCAAATGAAACATCAATGATTGCAGTTTGTCAGGTCCGGTGAGTGAAAGGAGGCTTCAATCCTTTCTTGAAGTGAAAGCAAAGCACAAAGAGGCATTGACTTGTCTTTTTTTTTTCTATGTTAATCAGAAACTGTTTGGTGTGCGGCCGTTCAATCATGTCAGGGCGGCTCCGCTGCCGCTCCTTCCTGGGTTTATCGCACGATTCTGAGGAGTTGGCGATTTGCATCAGATCTCTCAATCGTTCGTCTTCTTAGAGTCATAAATCAGTCAAATTCAAACAGACAGAAATGACATGCGGGTTTGATATTGAATGTGAGTCGAGGACTTTGAGGATATCATCATCGCTCATGTCAGTCATGAGGAAACCTCCATGAATTACCATTAAACTATGAGAGGAAAGACACTAATTTTTAATTCCTGTGGTTGTTGTATGCACTGGCACGACTCAAAGTCACATGAGGGCACGATGACGTATTTTGAAGGGAATAAGGTTTGTCGTTTTGGTAAAATGAAAAAATGGAGGTTATGATTGTGCATGCACCCCTGCATGTTAACAGCTCATTTAAAATTAGCAACAAGACGCTGAATAAATAAAATACATCAATATTAGTGGAACATAAATGTTGACCTCTCGTCGATTTTCATCGCAGTGTTAAATCAGTATTATAACCAGAGGTCAAAAACCTGTAAACAAGAAAAACAAGCAAAGAAAAATCCTAAGATTGAAGGTTTCAAGTTTATTATTGTGCCGTCTCCTGTCGACTCGGTGGTGTGTGTTCTGCTGGTGTGTAAATCACTGTCTGTGTGCCATGTGCGCTGTAGTCACACGCCGGCACGTACACGTACATTGACACACACGCACACGCACACAGACGGACAGGGAGCTATGCGTTTTGATCACTGCCAAGCCAAAGCATGCAACATGATAATCACTGTTTTTTTCTTTTTTTTCTTTTCTTTTTTTCCACATGAACACAGATGCATTACATGTGTCAACAAGAACGCTCACCAGTTTCCAGCAAGGAAAAAGACTCTACAGCACACATCAATGCATTAAGGTCATTTTTCTTTAGTTCTTTTTTTTATCTCTCTTTTACAAACAGATTTAAACTGTAATTACATGATAATAATAATAATAATCATACATGACTCTTTCAAACTTAACGTGACCACAGTGGAGAGACAAGCCTGAATGAAGTGAACATGAATGACGATGGATGCAATGACGTGTGGGCGCTATGTGGAGTTATGTCGCCGTGATGCGGTGATGCCACGTGAGTAAAATGACCAACGAATCACTGACAACAATGCGGAAATACAGAAAATCAACAACAACAGAATACAGCTTTTTTTTTTTAAAAAAAGGAGATAAGACGCAACAGGAACAGAAAAAAAAAAAAAAAAGAAAGAAAGAAAGGACAAAACCACAAGCTGCTTTCTGCCTCGGCCCCAGGGGCGTCCTGCTTTGAAGTGGTTGGACTTCAGAGATTGGCGGGGGAGGACGAGGGAGGGAGGGAGGGATTGTTTTGAGCCGTTGGAGAGGCTCGGCAAGTTTAGCGAGGGGGCCTCTTCTGTTGTGCACTTTGTTTGTACCTTTGGTTAATAGTCCCAAAGCACGGAGCAATCACAAAGCACAACAGCCCCAAACGCCTCCCATCAGCCCGAGTCGGATCGATCCGTCTATTTTTCTTCCATGTTTTTTTGTTTTTTTTTTGTCTTCCCTTAAAATTTTATCTCCAGCAGAGAGTCGCCCCTGTGGAATCCTAACCACTGCCTCTGTTTGTAATTGATGAAAAAATATAAAGTGACTTTTGTGACAACAGAGACTGCAAGAGACATGAGTTCGAGTTAGTTGTGAGTCTTATAAATGTGTGTGTGTGTGTGTGCGCGCGCGTGTGTGTGAGCTCCAGCCTCCTGCTCCTGACTGCGTCCAGCGCTGCAGGAGGCTATCATCTCCCATCAATATGTGTTTGCTTATCTGCTATTTTCTGCCCAGCTCAGACAATGCAGCAGAGCAATCCTCTGAGTCGTGGAGTCCACAACAAACAGGCCGGTTTTTCGAGGACGGCTTAATCGCTATCGACACGCTGCGGCTGTAAACGAATGCTGTAATTTTCCATGGAGCTCCGGCTGCTTGAGTGTATGCAGTCGGTGCCGTTTATTTCGCTATATTTTGTTATACCTATTATTGAATAGTAGAAAATAGTCGCCTTAAAGATGAAGGCAAATCTAACGCTCATGTAATTTTCACATCAGCTAATTTAAATAACTTTGTTTACTGCTAATAACCAACAACAATGGCTCCATTAGTGATATTACTGGCTAATCTGCCATATAGAGATAATGGCACCATTCTGTTAAATGTAATGTAATATTTCCCCGATGCCTCAGAACCACTGTTGTCCAGAAAATAGGATTTTGATGGCTTTGGTTTGATATTACTGTATTATTCCAGTGTTTCTGACTCATTCATTCAAACTCAACATGACTCAAAACCGAACTGTTGTGACAAAAGACAATTAAAAGTGACTCCGTTCTCACTGACGGGTCTTTTTAAAGACGTGAAGACTCTTCCATCTTTTTAGCATAAACCTCTGCTTGTCCCCTTGAAACAACCCGAAGCATTTGCAACCACTTCAACTTGGACACCACAGCCGGGGTAGTTGTGTTGACTACGACTACTGCAGCACTGCTATTAACAGGATGCATGATACGTGGCTGCAATTAAAACAATAAATAACTCAATCACAGAGAAGAAAAAGTAAAATTACTCAAAGAAAACAAGTGTCAAAAGGAAAAAAAAAACGACAACATTTGAGCTGATGTTTACAAGGATGCAGCGGTCTTACCTGGGGACACAGGCGGTGGAGGTCTCGCCCTCGGGGGCCTCCGGGGCCGGGCAGCAGAACTGGTGGAGCACTGTTTGGTTTCTGTGTGGGAAAAGAGCAGAAGGAGAATGAATAATGATCCTTACAGGGGGTTTTGTCATATTGTTGTCAGATGGCAGTGACAGATTTATGTCCGGTCACCAGACGGTCACTGTAACACTGCTTCAAGTTAAAGTGCAAAATGCTGAAACAGGAAATATCTCAGATAAAAGAATGTACGTATTTGTTTTACTGATTGCTGGATGTCCTGGAAAGTATTAATTTAATACAGTGTTTGCAATCGGCTGCTTTTTGCAACAAATCTAAACATAAAATAGAGACATTATTAGGTTAATACCTGTCCAAAAAGACATTCTGTCTCAACAATCAACAACCTGTCTCGTAAATTTTCTACCGAACCTGTGTGAAAGAAAGCTGAAATAAAAATGCTTTTAAGACAATAAATAAACACTGAAGTGGCAGAAGAGGGAAAATTCATGCTAAAAATGCTTAAAAAAATGCATCAGAAGAGTAATAACATTACACAACAGCTAATAAATGAGACTAAGCACTAAAAAAGCAACAACCAAGCAGGTGAGGTATATTTTAATATTTTAATATTTTACTTCCTCCCTCCAACACCTGCTTCCCATTTATCTTCACATCCAGAACATACTCAACCAATGTACTCTCCTTACCAGCCGTTTCCCACCAGAACACTATCTCTTTACCTAAAACAACCTTTTCACGGTCCCCTTTTTAGCAGAGAAAAACACAGTTTCGATCTCACAACAAGCGAATGCGATGCGTGTTGTGTCCAGGTCCGTGTTCCAGCGTGAACTCTCTGGAGGTCCTCACGCCACCCGACTCAACCCAGACAGTGTTTCTGCGAGGTTTTATTTATAGCCGCGCTTTTCAGGATTACCTTGGCATGAAATCACCGTGCCAGCGTTGGTTAGGTTGGCAATCAGGAGACAATGGTGGCCTGGATTTTGAGCCACTGACAGTTTTATTGCGCGATTTAGAGCGGCCCCACTGGCACCGGACCGTGATACAGGCTGATGTCTGAATCCCACGGCTGAGTCTGAAGGGCCTTAACAGGCTTCTTTATGTCTGTCCTCATGCAAATTTGATGATCGATAAAGTTAGAATTCTCTAAATGAAGAAGGAATAAGAAAAATTCTTAACTCAAAATAAAGCATGGCACATTATTTTCTCCTAATTTCTTGAAAACCTCACTGAACAGCTTGATGTTTGCCTTGTGAACAGAAAGCACACTGTGCTGTTGTGCCGTATTGAGCCCGGTCTTTGTTGGGCCTTTTTGTGCGTCTGATTAACTGGATTTACTCCGGTTTCCTCCCACAGTCCAGAAAACATGAAAACATGTGTTTGAGGCTAATTGGCAACCTGTCCAGTGAGTACTGGGATTGGCACCAATGCCTTCAGGCCCTGAGTTGGATATTCAATCGATGAGTGGATTAGTTTTAAATGCAATTTTCCCCTACAAACAGGTGTCCTCCACTTATTTGACATGTTTGGCTAAACTTCTGCCAAAATTCCACACTCGCATGAATAAATTAACCAGTGCTGAAAAAAAAAAAAGCAATAAAGGAAAGATTGGCTAGTTGATTACTTCTTTAATATGACTGGAACACTGGCTTTTGGAACAAAGTTGCAAAATAAGAAACTAGCAAACTAATCTGAACATGACTCAGCTTTCTTTAAAAGGCCATTCTACAGGTTTTCACATTAGTGATGTGCAGTGTCTTAATAGTCTCACTGTTACCTTCCAGCAGTGGCTTCTCTTTTGAAAAATGCACCAAAGATGCAGAAAGCAAAAAGGTTGCATTCGGTGTGTTTTCACTCTGCTTTTGATGTGCACGCAGTGTTCAGCTGATATAAGGGAGATAAACGGACAAATAGACTGTGAGAGGCTGAATTTGAGTCTTTCATCACCATGGAGATAGACAAGAGTGCGTGCAGCATTTCAGCACCATGGAGAGAGGCGCACACGTTTAAACACACACAAAGACGATGTTCAAATGGTTCGGCTTCAAGTTACTTTGCACAACAATGCAGTGAAAATACCGATCAAGCTAATGATTATTTTTTTATTTTAATATGGAATTTTAAATAAATGGATCAAAGGGAAAAACAGGCTACAAATCATCTGGACTGTGTGAGGAAACTGGAGCACTGGGAGAAAACGCACAGGGAGAACATAGAAAATCCATCAATCCGAGACCTGAACTGGGGATATAAGAAAGGTGAAGCAATGAATTAGTAATTTTCTCAATTAAAGCTGGAAAAAAAATGAATTACAATAGGCTTCCTATCATTATTTCCCAAACCAGTTTAATTTTCAATTATATTAAAATGAATACCAGATAATATCTACTTTTAAAATGAATGCTTGGAACTAACATCTAATTATAATATTAATAATAGCTTATTAACTACCAGACACTAAAACCCTTCAAACTCTAATGCAATGTGATATTATTTACAGATAAGTGGTAAGAAAGTTAAATATACTGCAAAAAATTCCATTTTGACTGCTTCCAATCTCCCACAGCCACCGTCTTTACTGACTGTGAACTATGTCAAAGTGCTTTCACACAGATGCAATATTAATGAGCTGGACCATATACAAGAAGTCATATTTCGACAGGAAAGACGGTGAATATACAGAATGAGTAAAAGAGTGACTCCAGTCCATTTACTATCAGCTGGAACGTTCAGCGGATACACAGAGGCAGGTGAAGCTGATACTGAAATACAGCAGGGTGGGAGCACGGATATCAAATTTTAATGTATTGTACATGTGAGAAAGCTCGGTTGGTGCGCTTTCCCATGTCCCTCGGCTCACTCTCAAACTGGGTGCCGCCTCACATTCTCCTCGTGCCTCCATCCATCCTCTCCCCCTGCCTCCTCCGTGCGTCGCTTTTTGCACAGATTTTCCATCGCTCTCCGCAGCGTCCCATCCCCCCAGCGTCCTGAGCTCTGCAGCCACGGCTTGTTGTGCTAAAGAGGAGTTTACTCAATTACTCTTGCTGTCAGATGTAGCCAGGAATACGAGCGCCGGCTCTCTGTCCGCCGCTTCCGATCCATGGACACGGGAAGGTGAACGGTCCCTCCCTTCTTCATGACAACTGCTTGTTGTTTTATATTCATCAGGACTACAGGGAAACCTTTATCCCTCACCTCCTTCGGCTGGTTCAGATCATTTCTAAAGCCTTCACAAATACTCCTGATCATGCCGAAGCTTCTTTTAGTTTCGCACCAAATATTGACCCAAGCTGTCGGAAAGCTGTAGGACTCAACTCGACTCAACTCGTTTTTTTTTAGGCTCTCCTGAAGACCCGTCCACCTGCTGCTGGCTTTCAGTAGCGTGGAATTAAACCTGACGGTGCTGTATGCTTTCATATTAATTCACCTTTCTCCTTGCTGCTGTTGTTATTCTGCCTTTGTCACTGTTCATGTTTGTTGATGTAAAACACCTTGAATTACCTTGTTGCTGAAATGTGCTCCACAAATATAGCTTGGCCTGAAGAGCATGACTAAACATTCAACTCCTAAATCTCCCAAATCTCCTCTAAGAAGTAGCATAATATATTACACACGTTTAAGATTTTTATACTAAGGCTGATCTGGATATTTCAACAGAAATAAAAACATCATTAATTTTACAGATTAGACACGGAGGAGAGACATTTTAACCGTGTTTGAACCTGATACACTCAGATCACAGTGTTCAGCAACATGAACTAACACTGTCATAAAATTACAAGCCATAACTCCAATACAGCCCCGGAGTACACAATTTATTCCTCTGGAATTTGAGACTTGATGTCATTTTTCTTAAAAGGAAGTGAAAGTCCGGAAACAGAGCTCCATGTCAGGTGAGGCGTTCGACCGCGACAGTAGCAGACGCCACCGGGAGGGTGTGACAGCAAATTAATTCCTATTGTTAATGGCTCCTCTAATTGTGTTCGCCTTAACGACCGAGACGCCGCCGCGGCCGTTTTTAACAGGTCCGGAACGCGAGCGCTCTCTGAGGGGACGCCGATTAGTCCAAGAGTAGGGAAAAGCCGCACGTTCTCACAGATAAAAGGTGTGTATTCTGCAGGTCAGCATGAGGGAAAACAGGCTGCGACTCTGCTACGTGCAGCTCATACTTTAGTCATTTTAATTCACTCACTGACAGGAAACATATACCGGCTTAATAAAAGCCGTTTACATTGGCAGAGTTACCACTTCCCATATTAGTAAGAGCTATAATTCCTCTTTTTATAGAGACACATGTTAGATGGTTGCACCAAATACTGGAAGCAGGCGTATGTAGTCTGGTAATGTCTAAAAGTAACAAGATCTACTGAGCTGCTCATCTAAATCTTCATTTTGTGATGGTCACGCGATGTTGCACGTTCCAGTAGTGCAAAAAAGCACCTGTTTCTCGATCCTGTGTCGAGTGAGCCATGCGCGACTCAAGACCGCATCCAAACGTGCTGAGTCAGCCGCTGCATTTAATCAAACGGGTGAATTTTTATGGAGGGTTGCTGTATGTGTGTGCGTGTGTGTGTGTGTGTGTGGCGGGGCGAGCTGCCTGTGTCGATGACGCACATGTGGGCAACGCACCGACACGCCGATATCTGGTGGAGTCAAACTGTGTCAATAACCCGAGGACAGCCGAGTCGCTGATTTCCAAACACCTCAGGAGGGAATATCGTTGGAGGGAAACAAGAGGAACTCTTTATCTTTGAAAGCACCTTTCCGTTTTATTCATCTTAACCACCTATCTCTTTCCACTTTGATCTTTGCCTTGTTACAATTTTCTCTCCATTACTTGTGCCCTCTCTTTGCTAAGTTTTATTATCACCTCCCATCTTCGCGCTCAGACAGCTTGCAAACTTTTTATGCCCATTCTGCTTTATGACAGGACCTTCAAAGGCACAGCTGCACTTCAGAGATAGCGCACACCCGGCCAAGAGAGCAAGAGAGTCCACCATATCATAGATCTGTATGTCGGAGAAATAAGCTCCACTGATTTGAAAACACTAACAGTGACTATTAAGGAAAGAAAAAACCCTCTTTCTTCATCGCACAGCGCACGTTCTCCCGACTTTTGCAGACTTTTCCCCAATGAGGAATCATCACAAGCCCTTCCTCGCACATCTGAACGGGAATGTTTGCAAGACTACAAATCCTTGCCTCCAGTTGTACATGCACGCACACACGTACACACACACATGCCACCCTCGAACACTGTGTTTGATCATCGCGGGTGCTGAAGATTAAACTGAACTCGCATGACCTCCTTACTGATCTTCCACACCAGTGACTCAGTTCCCCTCATGGCCTAAGCCTACTAATACCACCTATAAAAAATCTATAAGCTTTTATAAGCTCCTCTGCACACTGGGTTTGTGTGATTTGCACACGGTTTCTTTGTATTGTGTTTTAACTTCTGATGTCTAATGTATTTGTCGATGTGTCAACAGCTCCCCGGCTGACTCAGCTCGGCTCAAGGTGGAGACGGATCTGTGTGCACGGGAATGGAGGAGGGCGGAAGAGGGTCACCGAGGCGGGGGGCAGGGCCAAAACTTACAATAATTCAGATTTGTCTAGCTACTTCACACCCAGAATAAAAATGAAGGGAAAAAAAGAAAACAGCTTCATCGGCATAGAAATGATCACAGTCCTTGAGATTAAAATTTAGGTCAGATAATATATGCATTCCACAAGTCAGCTTTTCTTCTTATCGAAAGCACTTTGATCATGTTAACTACAAAAAAAAGGTGGCTCCAATACTTCTGTTCCATTTGGCAAATTGAAAGTCGCTGTAAGTGCCAGTTTATCACATTGTTTAACAGGCTAAAAGTGTGTTACGCTCTCCAGGAGACATAAATTCAACATGCAGCGCCTCGCCGCGGTGAGCACACATCTTTGGGAAGCAGGAAGGATGCATTAAACATGCATGTGGAGTGGTTTGTTAGCTGAAAAAGAACCTTAAAGTAAATCTCTCTCTCTACAAGCAGTGTATGAATCACACACACACACACACACCTCATATTCTTTCCTAAAAGCCAGCTTCTTTGCTTCGTTATCAAGCCCTTTACTCATACACACAATGCGAAGAAAAAAAAAAAAGAAAGCTTTCCCAAAAGGTTTACGTCAGCCCGGATGCTCGGTCGTCCCGAGCGGCTTAGCTCGCCTTCTGTAAGCAAAACCAAGAGAGCCGGGAATGGACACCAGAGAGTACAAGCAGTTTTTACGAGAGAGAGAGCCAAAAGGAGAAAAACCAGCCTTGTTTCCTGAGAGTCACTGGAAAGCTGCAACATTTCAGCTTTGTATTCAAAATATAAGAGAAATTTCACGTGCTGTTAATGTCAGTGTGTCTGAACTTACTGTTCCTGAAACTCGCCCCATCTTTAGCACCAACCTAAAGTCGTCCATTTGTGCTCAACACTGGAAAATATTCAGATTTCTAAGGTCCACATTCAGCATCGGCAGGTGATGTTTAGCTGAACGTAATCCCCTCCAGGACAACTAAGTTTGAAGCTACTTCTATAACTCCCAACTGTTGGTCCTTTCTCAATAAAGCTCCAGAGCGGAGGCTTTTGATTGAGGAGACAAACCCGGTAGAGAAGGAGAGATCAGAGCTGGAGGGTGAAAAACAGGAGAGGAGTATTTTCTGCTGTTTTGAGTTGGAGCGAAGCGCTCCGTCAGCCGAGGGGGGCTCCAGACTGACACTTAGCAGAATTTGTTTCAACTGAAAAAGTTTTTGTGAGAAATAAAGAAGGTTGTTCTTCGGCTCTATTTGATGCCAGTTGGTGACAGATCTGTTGTCTTCTGGTGGCAGGAGTCGCCGAAGCAGCAAGTTTTTTCTTCACCTCCACCAAAAGACATGAAGCTCTCGCTCAGAGGTGCTTTTCCAAAGTCAATTCAAATGATTTCGATCCTGATTAAACTCGGAACTGAATACTTATTGAGAAATGGACTTCAGAGCTTTTGCACACAGACTATCTAGAGATAGACTGCAGCTTCCTGTTTGGCCCCCTGTGGAGAGATGGATGGGCGAGATCTTTTGAACTACGCAGATTTTGCTTTTGAAGGCATCTTTGAAGCACTGGAAGAGAGCAACATTGCTGTCAAAAACAAAAAATAAAAAAATAAAAATCATCATTACCAAGAACAACACAAATAACCCGGGCTCTCGTGAGAGCAGCAGTTTTTCCTGCTGTTTTCATCTGATCTCCAGCTGGTGCCTCCACTGTGGAGCAGCTTCAGCAGCTCCCATCGAGCGCCGAGCCGTGCTGCGTTGCTGCGGGGGCCATCTGCCGAGGACTTGGCGGCGGGTCAGATTTCACAGATATTTTCCGAGCTTCACGCCGATGCTTGACAGCCATCAAACTGACATGGCTGTCACATATCGGCCTGGAAGCGGGACTGATGAGGAAGGATCCCATCGACGATATTCATTGATGAAGCCCATTTACCTGTACGGTGTTGCGTTGCGTCGCTCATAACCAAGACAACAGCTAACATCCTCCCTGCAGCCCCCCTCATATGACTCATTCAGACTGTTTGATTTTCCCCGTTTGCCTCTTTCAGGATTTGCTCCACGTTTGAAAACCCAACCGCCGTCACGGATGGCGTCAGCCGCTCCTCCCTCGTGACGTAACGCTGGCGTCGAGGAGCCCGACAGACGCGCTCCGGTGATGTAACGGCCGCGCCGGCCAAGGACAAGGTGCTTTTATGATCATCCACATGTGAAGGCATTCAGACACACTCACTGTCTTCATGCGGTCTCCAGGAAGAGATGAAACGCCGAGGTAAGTAACGCAAGGTTCCATGAAACCACACGCAAACAGGGATCCATACTCCCAACGGCGACATGTTAAAAGAAGGGCGAGTATGTAAAAGACTTCCTGAATGAACGTATCCCGTCTCTCTTTGATGCACAGTGTAATAAATCATAGTTAAGGCCGGGTTGAGGCTTTGTGAGATCTGCTGGGGAGACCGGGAAAGGAGAGCGGACGTGAGGTGCCTGTTCTGATCAGCTCTGCAGAGGCTCGCAGCCTGAGGTGGACGACTTTGAACATTACTCTGGGTCGTAAAGTTAACCATACCTGACATTTCCCGAGGCCAGAGTGTGCCCGCGCATAAGTGTGTCTGTGTGTTCCTGTTAGTTTACAATGCTTCCGCGGACACGGAGATAATCGGGAGCAGTGGCCAGCGATTGAACTCCAGTAATATCTGCAGTGAGTTTAAATGACAGTTCATTACACACACTGTAATGTTTGTAGAAAACTATACATATCCACTGCTGTGTTGAAAAAAGTATGACAGAGCAGTTTCTTATAATATTAAATGTAATGGATCGCTTTGCTTTGCTTCACATTGCACTGCATCACACTACATGCATCGCATTGCATGAGATTACATCACATGAAACAACATGATCGTACAGCATCACGTCATGTTATGATTTGCCCTCGTCTTGCTGCGGTGAGGGATACATTTTACGTCCTAAGCTGAGTGATCAAAGGTATTTCAAAGGCAGACTTGGAAAAACACACCAAATAAATGTCTTGTTAAA
Organism: Salarias fasciatus; assembly: GCF_902148845.1. Lineage (NCBI taxonomy): Eukaryota > Metazoa > Chordata > Actinopteri > Blenniiformes > Blenniidae > Salarias > Salarias fasciatus. The sequence goes on along the minus strand of NC_043761.1, from coordinate 12,965,006 downwards.
CCTGGAGCAGATGCGAAACTATTAATAAAAAAAAGAAGAAAGAAATTCCAAGCCAACACTCAGAATTTAAAACGTCTGCAAGTAGTAGTACATTTAATGTAGTATAAGAAATACATGGCAATGACCAACATATTTGTAATAGCATAATAATAAATAGCAGCTTTGACCTTGAATGTAAACATTTGTAATAATTCTCTGCAAAATGATATTCCTGAAACATGTTGTCTGTACATCATTAGAATTAGCTATAATAAGACAATGTTTGTTATATTTAGTCATTAGTTTCGCACTCTTTCCATCGTCCGGCATGCACTCTATCATACTGAACTGCATCGCATTGCCTCCTCGTCAGCTAAAACAGTATTAATGTGTGCAGTAATGTATCTGCGCTGCGTTGGCCACAATTACAGGGCTGCAGTTTAATCTGTTTAAAAATAATAAAAGATATTAGCCCTCTCGTAGCGCTGTGCATAATGGCATATTTTATTCAAACTGTTCAACTCTGCACGACTGCGTGATTTAGCTGCTTGCCTAACTCCCTCTGGACACACACACACACACGCACACACACACAGCAGATACACACTGCTGCACATGGTGCAAAAACAATTACTGTTGTTTGTTGAGGGATTTTCGGCGCTAAGCTCTCAGGAGGTGAAATCTCAGCGACAGATGGGTGAACATTTTTCCATAACTGCACACGGCTCCTCCTTGAAGAGAGCCTGGCCCGGCCTCGCCACGGCGCCGGCCTGCCCTCGGGGGATCTCCTCCATCGATGGGCAAACACTGGCGAAGTCATTTTTAGGACACTTAGAAGAGTTGGTATGTGGTCAACACATCTGTTTCCCAACAACGCCGCGTATGTTCGGAGCCGCTAATTGCCAGCTAAGAGCACACTTTGTGCTTGAAGATAAAACAGGTTGTAATGTATTAGAGAGCAATTAAAAAGCAAGATACGAGGTGTTTATTATTGCTACTCTAATTACAGCCACACGTCACTTCTTTTCTTTTTGTTTCCACGATAAAGGCTGCGCCGTTCCACTATTATTTATTGGTAAGCAGCTGTTAAAGTGACAGTCTCTTCAATTTTGCTTTATGACTGTATTTTCGCCGAGGTTTGAGAGAGTTGTTTTTACTCCAAAGTGAAGCAAGTCGTCATTATCATATTTAAAAAGAAAAAAAAAAAAAAAAGCTGTCAGACATGCATATTTGAAAAGGCACCAATATAGAGGAAAGGCTCTGGTTTATTCATGACTGCGTCTGTTTACAATATGCGATCAGACTGAGTGACACCAGATGACAACAGCGATGTCTTTTCCATTTTCAACCGCAACTCTGAAATATGTAGAGTGCATGCTAATGACACACACACACACACGTACACACACGCACAGTGCTGATTGCTCATTAAGCCCACTGTTCATTTGCACGGAGGAGAGATGAAATGCATCCATCAGATGTCTGAATTAGTCCCCGTGCAGCTCGTGTGACGCGACTCACGACGAAGACGGATCCAAATTCTCCGCTGCGCGCCGAGTGGGCGCACAATATTTACTCATGAAAGATCGTGTCAGACGTCAGCGGGATTTGTCAAGGGTGAGGATGACACATCTATATTTCAACAAGCCAGTACAAGGCCCGGGTAACTGTTTGAAAAACAAAACATTGTTACTTTCAAGCTAGTACATATGAATGTCTGTGTACTCACTGTTGACGTTTTTGAGCAATATCATTTTCATCGTTTTCAAAACGTTGCCATGTAAATGCAAAACTGTTCTGAAAACTGTGCTTTTTCACTTCAAATATCCTTCAAACAGGGTCTTAAAGTTGTTAAGCTAATTATTCTCATCTCTGTGGGGGCAACTGATAGTTAACAGTGAATCAAATCAGCTATCCACACTAAAAAATTATTTTAAGACTGATTGAGTTACATCATCAATCGCTGAATGTCAACAATTCTCTTTCCTTTCTTACAGAATAAAAATTGTTCCATTCATGTTGATTTATTTAAAGTCCAGCCAGGTTACAACCAGTTTTATTTCAAGTATTAAAGTATTAAAGTAAAGTCAAAGGTATGATTCAAGCACATTTCAGAACTGAAGTAAATGACTGAACTTGTCATTTTTATCAAAGTCTGGATTTTGTGCAAGTATCTACATTAGTACTTTTAGAAAATGTGTCTAAATGTGTGACTTTTTTTATATATTTTTTTAAGTACAGAATAATAATTTCATCCAGGAATGGTTACAACTAAATTCAATCTCAGCAACACCTAAGACCAATAGAAACGCTCCGATGAGTATCACCATATTCTGGATTACAACACACACACACACACACACACACACACACACACACACACACACACACACATCCACAGAGAAATGTAAAAACCTCGAAATTATTCCCTATATCTCCCCACAACAGCAATTTTCATGTTCATTTAACACTCCGGCACAAAAAACAGACACCATCCTCAATATTTACACACACACGAACACACACGGTTCGATTACAGACAACTGGGACTGTCTCCCGCTTTGCTCAACTTGTGCATGAAAACAGCTAATATTCTACCGGGGAGTAGTGAGGAATCACCCAGCAGCTACATCCTCGGAGAAATGAAGCAATTTAAAAGCACTACGCACCAAATGGGATATTCATGATTTGGATTCGAGCGGCGGCGGCGGCGGCGGCAGCCACCCTGTCATAACCGAGCAGACGTGACTCCCATTCAGACGGAGGTGGGGTAGAGAGAGGAGAGCCCACCACTCAAGTTATAGTGAGGAGGGAAATAAAAAGAGAAGGAGAGTCCGATTGAGTGGGCGGAGGTGGGATAGAAAAGTCCGCCGACTCCATCACAAGTTCATCTCATCCCTCTTTTACCTCACAAACTATTGTCTTCTGGAAGAGATGCAGCCTGAGAAACTAAACCCAGCAGATTCCGAACTCTTCTGAATTAAAATTGAACTTTCCTGGAATTCATACCTCTGATATTAAACTCATGCATGATTGTTACATTTAACAACGCAATGCTACTTGATTTATCTTTAAGAGTTTACATTCCGTCTTTAGGGAACAATCTAAAGGTCTTCATGTCATTTAATCATATGACGGATATTATTCAAGGGTATAATGGCTTGTCAATCACTTTGCAGCTTTTGTAAAGCCACAATTAAGCATATTGTTAGGGAAAAATCCCAATAATGCATTTCACTTCAGAAATGGGTCACAGAGCAAAATCTGAAGCGAAGCATCAGACATCAACTGTGGAGGAATTTTTGCTGCAATATGGCAACGTAGCGCTACTTCTCGCTCTGTCTTTGAAAGCTGACTGATTCATTCACGCACAAAGCTATAGAGCCTTCTATTTCCAGAACAAATGGCTCACTTTAAACATTTAATCATCTAAGAGTCAAATTAGGACACTTTGCAGCTCGCGAAAATCCCAACGACGCGTTTCACTAAAAAGGAATACCCTCGCTTCAGAGCGGAGACGTAGTACCAGGAGATCAAGGCTCGCTCTGTTGGGTCAGCTCAGCTGGTGGAGCCTGTGCTGGCAAATCTCCAGGCCCATTGATCTAAGAGCATCAGAACAAGGAGGCACTGCAGCATCCAGCAGGAACTCGGCAGGGCATCGCTCTAATGTATGCTCCCATGTATGTGCGAGCATATGTGAGCACGCCGAGCTACCCCCGCCCGATCTCTGAGTGCTATCTGAGCGTCCCGCTTTATTCCTGAAGGAGACGGTCGCAGGCAGAAAATGGCCTTTCAGATGGCGCGCATCCAGTAGGAGGGAAACCAGGGCACGGCCACGGCGCAGGGAGAGGAGCCGCAACCAATGTGGAAAAACATGAGGCCTGCCAGGTGGCGTGTGGCACGATAAGGACCGTGCGCGTTAGGAACAGTGCTGTGTGAGAGGGCAAGAGCTTAATGTATCTACAAGAGTGTGTGTGATGGAGGGAAACAGCCGAGAAGCACCTGAAGCTACATGAGAATCCAAGGATTTTCACCTCGGGCAGTGAGATTGCTGCCTCTACACACCGCCTCGCCTACACCGAGTGTCACCCTCTGAGATTCCCTCTTGAACCACACACCCCCCCACACACACACACAGCAGTGCCTCAGCAAAGGACAGTGTAGACCGAAGGCTTCAGTCCAGTCGGGAGATTGGTTAAGTGGTAGAAAGCCCGATGGTTAGAGGATGGGTCTGAATACTGATTGGGACTGCAGAGGTGGCTCGTGTAGCATAAATTGCTGATTACAGGAAAGGAGAAAAGGGGGATGGGGGAGGAAAAGGAGAAAGGAGAGAGCATGGAGAACAGAGAAGTTCATACGAAGCGATTTAGAAGGACAAACAGGACGGCTGAGGTGGGACTGGGCGTAACGACGCAGGTCGACAAAGGTGTGATTTGCAGGCGCAGAACAAGGAGAAGATGAGAATAAGAAGAACGAGGGCTGAGAAAGTGGGCGGCACAGCTGACAGAGAAGGGAGGAAGAATGAGGAGCAGACAGGATCGCTGAAGGCTTCCTTCAGATCACACACGTCCCTGAAGAATCCTCCCCAGACTGAGAAACGCGGCTGCAAAACCTCGCGCTCTCCCTCTGAGAAGTTCGCCCTCGCACCCAGAAACAACTTTTTTTTGAACCGGCGCTCCGAGCAGCTGACGGCAGCCTCCATTTGCATTCGGCAAACGACGCCGCTGAAAGGGAGTCGGCAGGCGTGATGGGAGTGAGCGAGCATTTAATTTTTCATTTAGAGCTTCGCAAATGGATTTTCTGCTGCCTTTTAATCAAATAAAAACACGCAATTGAGCTGGGAAAATGGTCGTTAAGCTGGAAATCCATTGCGTCCTGATATTCAAGGATGATTTGTTTACTTCAACGCTTCCTTGAGAGAGTTTTAGTGATTGCTTTGCTCTTTGGTCTTGTTTTATTGTTTACATAGTCTCATCTATAAGTCATTTTGCTATAAATAAAAAAGCCAGCACAAACCGAATACAGTACATCAATTACTGAGTTTGCATCCATCGCTCCCCCTGCAGTCTCACCAGGATCGATTCAGCAAAACTGAATCACATCTCCAGCATTTCATGTATCGCTGCTTTGACATCAGGCATGAGATCGCGTACAGCTATACTCTCTGGAGTTCTTTCCTTGCCTCCGTCACTCCGTCTCATTCTTCATCACTCTGCTGTCACAGGCCACGCTCGGTAAATCACGGCTAAATCCACTAAGTGAATCCCCCCCACTGGCATTTACTTTGTTCAGTGTATCATGTAGGTCTGTATTGCACAGCCTCAAAGGAGCTGCGGATTTTTTTCAGGGCATCCATAATAATATATACTAATCGTAACACACACTCTTTGGGAATTATGTCTTAATGGCGGAATGAATCAATCTGGATTAACAGAAACAATGCACACGCAGCTGAGTGGAACAGATGGGGCTCGTTGTGGTGCGTCATGTGCATAACTCTGTGTGTGTGTTTGTGTTTGTGTGTGTGTGTGTGTGTGTGCGTGCACGCAGCACTGGCAGAGGAAATTCATGTGACCTTGATCGTGTCAAGCAAAGAACATCCATGATTCTGAGGCAGAGAGAACGCCCAGAGAACGTGGATTTTTTTTTTCATGTTTCATGACTTTGAAAAGCCGAAGCAAAAATGATTTAATGGGACTTTTACTACACTGATAGCGAACAGTGAAGAGATGTTCATCTAAAGGCTTGTAAGTCTCCCAGAAATGCAGTAAAATACAAGAAGGTGACAGAAAAAAAAAAGCTTTGTGGATATTTCCACAGTTTTAGGGGGTTACACTTAACATGTTTACACTTTCAGATCAAATTATTGCTTCTTTGTTCAGTTTTTGATTTCAATTTCCATCCTGTTTCTTGGACTCCTGTCTATAAAAACTCTGTTTTCAACAGGTTATAAAGGCCCAGACAGACAGATCTCAAATTCTCCAACACTCCTCGTACATTTCAGATCGACTCCTCATTCCTTCCTCGCGTCTTTCAGTTTGAGTCTTAATGAGGAATAAGCTGTCGTCAAAGTTTCACGCCGCTGCGTTTCAAACACGAGCGACAACATTTTTTTTTTTTTTTTTTGCCTCAGAGTCGGAGATATGCCTTCAGGAGCAGGCACTTTGTTTTAAAACGAGTCTTCGCAATGTCACCGCGCTCTCGCGGCACCTGTGAAACTGCTACCTCAGCCAGGCCTGAGAGCAGATGCATTTTTAAAAACGCTCGGCTCATTCCACATTTCCAGAGCGAAAACACAAGGTTGCAGTGGGAAAACTGAGCTGTTTGGGAGCAAGTGAGGCAAAACAAAGGCTGGATCATTTATTTTAACTCAAGTCATAACCCTCTAAAAAGTACTTTACCTCCGCTTTTTTGTTGCTTGCAAACAATCCCAGACCACCTTTGTGCTGAATTAACAAAGCAACACTGTTACATGAGAGTCCGGGTCCTCGTAATCAATAACCATTAAGTATCCGATTGATTTAAGGGAGCAACAACTGGGCGAGTATTGTGGAAATACGGGAGGCGTTTGAATTACCTGTCAGAAAATGAAGCCTCCATTTGTCAGAGGATGTGAAGTTAATCAAAGCCATTTCATACACGTCTTCCTGAATGCTGCTGAATAACATGTTTTTTTTTTGTTGTTTTTTTTTATTAGGACAAAGCGAGGGTTGTCTTGGTGTCCCCTCCAATAAGTCTTTCCAAAATTTCAGCTGACGTCCAGTCCTGGGTGATAACAGCCTATGACAATTGCTGTCCATCTGATGGCCCTTGAGGATATCACGTTGACGTCTGGCCAAACACATTGGCTATATTTAGACTGGAGGAGCTGCCAGTGGAGCATACACTGGAGAAAGACACCTTTTTGGAAATCCTTTTCTGCCTGTTTTATGAAGCGGGTTTGACACTGTTTTTTGTTTTTTAAATCAAAAATGATTATTATCTGCTGGGGCAGATCTCATCAGCCTGGGGTGGAGGGTACACCCTGAGCAGATCACAAGAGGCAGACAGTCACAGCTACAGGCAATTAACCTTCAGCACATGCTTTTGGAAGCATGCAGTGGAGTACCTGGAGAAAACCCACACACACACTCACATGAAGGGCATTGAAAATGAAACCCCATACAAAACGACACCAAGACCCAACCGTGTCTGATGGGGCAAAAGCATCTCATCATCATTATTATTACAATTATCATGATTGTATTTCAGAGCACTGTGATAATAATAAAGCTGCTTACTCGGCTTTCCTGGCCAGTCCCACGGAGCGGCAGAGGGTGGTGGGGGTCTGCGGGACCAGGGACTTGCAGCAGGGGCTCCTCTTGTCCTCCTCCGCGGAGTCGGGGCTCGCTTGGCTCCCTTTGGGCGACTGCGGCGAGGTGGGCACCAGCTGCAGCTGCTGAGGGTGGTGGGAGGACGGCGCAGGAGCGGCGTGGTGGTGGTGGTGGTGCTGCTGCTGCTGCTGCTGCGGCTGCTGGGCCGATAAACCGGTAATCTGCTGCGGATGGTGCTGCTGCTGCTGCTGCTGCTGCTGCTGAGGCGGAGGCTGCTGCTGCTGCGCCTGCGGTCCGAGGTGGACCGCGGCTTTGTTGCTCCCCGGGTGCTGGTGCAGGTGGGCCGGCGCCTGGGGACTGGCGCTGCGGTGAGTCGGGTGGTGGTGGTGGTGGTGATGCTGAGGCTGCTGGGCGGGCTGCTGGACGTAGTGGTGCGGGTCCCGCAGCTGTCGGTTCTCCCCGATCAGGTCCTCCACCTTCCGCTCGAGCTCGTCGATGCGCTGGCGCTGCGTCTGGATCAGGCTCTGCTGGTTCTGCACGATGGTGGTCAGCTCCTTCAGGTAAAGAACGGCTTTCATGGGATTATCCAGCAGGCTCTCCATCACTGACTGTGGCTGTGGCTGCGCGCCCGGATGCGGTGACTTCTTCAGCTGTTTGTGGAGCCGTGCGCCGTCGACGGGGCCTCGGAGCGGTGCGTAACGGAGATGCTGTGGCGGCGGTCTGACGCCTTTACGCTCTGGTGAGGGTGGGTAGTCTCTCTCTCTCTCTCTCTCTCTCTCTCTCTCTCTCTCTCTCTCTCTCTCTCTCACTCTCTCTCACTCTCTCTCTCTTTTCAAGGATACCAGAAATGGTGCTGATGCAAGGGAGGGGGGAGCAGCATCAGCGGGAAGGGGGCGGGGCCGCTCTCTACCAATGATGTCAACACGCAGGCAAACACTCCAGAAAAATTCCAGTTTTCCCTGGAATTCACGTTAATCTGTTTTATTCTAACATATCTCTCATTAAAATACCTCAGATGCCTGAAGTCTAATGTAAATAAATTAATAAATTGCATGCCTGTCTTTATTATCTATCGACTGTAGCGGAGCCAGAGTGGGGACAAGGGGGCGGTCGTCCCAGAGCCCACAAGGTCATAGGTTCCCGTTAATGTGATGTGTTCATATTTTGTCATAAATAAATTATTATAATAAAATGTGCAGTGGGCTCCAATTTGCCAATTCTTACATTACGACTGTCCATGAACGCATCAGAGCTGTAAGCCAGCCTGATTGGCTGTGCGGCATGAACGAGTTTTTTCTTTTAAACTTGATCTGAACTCTTTGGAGGGAAGTTAAACAGTATGCTAAACACTATGCTAGCCGCTAGCGGTACTACCCAAAACCTAACATCGGAGCCACTGGTGAGTCAGTGAAACCTTCAAAATATTACCTTTATCAGAATGCTGTGGTCTTAAACACCTGACTCTCTGAATGTGCCTTGTGTTGCTCTCTATTATAAGAGACCGTAGACTCTATTTTTTTCTCTATTATACGTGAATTCCAAAAGATATAATAACAATAATAACAATAGATTGTGTAATTTTAGACCAGCTGTGTTCATTTTACATTTAAACTGTATCAGAGATGGTACAGATTTAGTAAGTGAGTTTTTGTCTGAGATTTCAGCACCATGGACAGCGGTCGCCCTGAGATTGACAGCTGTCTGTATATGGCGTCCTGCACATGGCAGGCATTCCCGCGCTCCTGTGTGTGTGCATATGTGTATTTGTTCTTCAGAACAAGTTTGTGAACTGATTTGTGACTTTATTCTGCTTTCTGAGGCACATAGGTTTGCTTGGCTCAATAAAAGTGAGCATTAGTGTGTTGTTTGATGATAGGATGAGGTATTGTTTGAATGGTAAAATTACTATCATAAGGGCCCGTCGAGAATGCTCTGCCCCCTCTGTACTGAGACCCATGCTCCGCCTCTGTCTATCCATCAATTTTTATTTATTAAGCATCCATCCATCCATCCATATTCTATACCTCTACAGATTGCTGGAGCAAATTCCCAGCAGACTGTGGACAAGGTCACCAGTCCATCAAAGGGCAAACACAAAACAGACAATGCACACTCACATTCACATCTGAGGGCAATTTAATGTCTCAAATCAACCTTTTTGGACTGAAACTTGAGTACCTGGAGGTCATCGAAGAACATGCAGACTTCACACAGAAAGGTCGAGTCCATATTTGAACCTGTGACCCGCGTTCAGTGAGGTGGGACCACAAACCACTGCACCCCCATTGCGGAACTGTTATAGAACATTTCACAGTGTTTCATCAAAAAACAATGTTGTCGAAATACTATACATGTTGTAGATTCTCAAAGCACAGGGGTGGTGAACCACATTGCACATTATGATGTTCCCCAGGAACTGAAATCTGAGCTGTGAGCAATAAAAAGAACAAATTGTGTCATGCTGGACAGAGCATTTTAGTTTTGGCATGTCTTTCCATAGTCTGCAATTGTTTTTACAGTTCCACTAAAGATTAAGTGATAATTCTCATTTGTCTCAATTACACTTACAATAAATTCAGTAATAGGAATGTGTGTTTTAATAGATAATTAACTTTTATCTTCCAATTTTATCTTCCTTTATATTCCAAAAAAAATGGAATATAAAGGCAAAGGCGTATACTGCAATTGATTTCTCATTCTGGTTTTAACTTATTGCAGCTTCTCTTTAAGCAAGTAAATTAACCTTGGAATGTTTAACAGAGTATCCAATTATTAATTCATGCAGATTCAAATATACGCTTCCGTTTGCTCACACTTGTCCCATCCATGCAGCGATGTTTAATTTGATCTCATCCAGCACAGTGAAAGTTGGGGGGCTCCTCTTCTCCTCCAGCCTGTGAAGGAGATGAGCTGCAGCTCTGCACGTCCCCGCTCTCCATGTGAACGTGTGATGTGATTAGTATTGCTCTCGGTGATGTTATTGTCGCACAGCAGTCAATGCGTGGTATCTTTTTCTTTCCCGAGGTATGCTTCCCTGCAGGCTTGGAAAATAATTCTGCAGTGGAGAACCTAATAGCTTCCTCCAAACATTGCTCAGTTAAGAGCTCTGCACAAAAATGACCTGATAAAATATTAATTATTATTACGCGATGTGGCTCTTTAGCGCAACAATAAACGCATTATTTTCTGGGAGGTTTTCAATGCAAACAAATAAAGTTTGTAGTGAGCGGGGCAACTCGTCTCTTTCCCACTGCTCGGAGGAGATAGCAGCGTGAATTTTGCAAATTGAATCAGGCAAAAGAGGGTGCTTTCCAGTCTGTGCCTTGGTATCTCTGACTTTACCAAAAGGGAAATAAAAAAAAAAAAAAAAAAAAAGCAAGTCATCCAGACAGTTAGCATGCAGACGGAGCAACCGGGGGAAAATAGCTTTCAGGCTTGCAGAGATGATCCCTCCTGATACACACAGAAGTGATATGTCACTGAGGGAGTACTTAGCCGCTTTCCTGTTGTTGCATTGAAAATGCTGCAAAAAATGTGTACTCTTCACTGTTTACCGCAATAATTCAGGGTGTGGAAGATCTAATTAATTGTGTCTTTGTTAGTCAAAGCTTATTAAGATGGACTGCTGGCTTTGACTAATTCTGCATTGTTTATTCATGATTAGTCTTTCTGACACCAAAGGGTGGCCACATTCAGCGCGAGTAAATCACTGTTAATTAGGGCCATTGTCTTCTGAAGGGCAGTTTGCTGCAGCTGCCCGGAGCAGGAGTGACACTAATGATATGCTTTTATGTAATCGGAGCAAAAGAGGAGACACTTTCTCATCTTTTGGCGTGCACATAGTTGAAAGTTTCATCCAAAACTTCGCTAAAACGCCTCAGAAAGAGATAAATGTGTCAAATGACCTTGAGACAGTAAAATATTAGGAGCGCAGCGGTGAGCCAGAGCGGGTGCAGCCAGGTCCCCCCCCTTCCATATGGCTGCTTTACAAGCCGCGTGAAGTGAAAAATGCTTTTCGCGCTTGACCGGCGACACGTGGCTGGACCGAGCCAAAAAATGAGTTTTGCAGCGAGATTGTGAAACGGGAAACGGTGCCAGAAGTGACTTTGGTGCCGGGCTGACATCTGCAAGGCCCCGCCTCACTTATTATGGACTCCGAGCCGGAAGGAGGGCGACGCACCTTTAACACCAATTATATTCCAAAGAAGTTTGAGGCCGGAGAGGGTTTCATGCTTGGTCAGAAAGAACAAGGACGTAGCAGAAATTGTGAAAGGAATAATCAGCCAAAGAGTCAAACTTTAGAATGTTATCTCTTGAAAAGATTTCCAATATTCTAATTTCTGTTTAAAAGGTGTTATTCTTTCAAGGGGAACGTCTGAAAGTTGTCTGTGAAGCGCTAAAAGTTTTTGCCCCCTCTTCACATTCTCCTGGAAAACTTTTAATTTCAAAGTTCTGGCATGTCAATACGCTCCCCACTCCCCGGAGAGCGGTTGTATCTCTGGTTTGTTACTCAGCCGGGTGAAAGTAGCCCGGCCGCGTTCTCTCTCATTCGGCAGTATCTGATGCGGAGTCTGAAGAGACGCTGACTGAGAGCGCCGCCGCTATGAACCCAAGGCAAGACGCAGAGGAACAGAAAAGTTCAACGTTGGGAGGGAAAACCGTGAGAAAATAAACTGAACTCCTGTCTTTGTTTGGAATCGCCACAGTGCTGGGTATTTACATCCAGATTTCACGATCTCAGCACAACCATCGGCACGCTGGCGAAGGCCGACTGTTAAAGCTCAGCATCAGAATATCAGAGTTTCTGTCAGCGGTAATTGTTAAAGGTAGAATAATCGAAGTGTTTTTTTTTTTGTTGCTCTTCGTTATACAAGAGAAGCTCTTCCTCGCAGAACAAATACCTGTTGGCTGCGTTTCAACCGCAAACATTAGTAACGTTGTTAATCTGCTCACGTTTGTCGCTCTCAACGTGCTCAGGTGGCACTTTATTCTGTAAAGCTGAAGGTAATTATGGAAGGGAGATTGAAAGTGTTGGCTTTCCAAACTGGCTTTCTCTCTAATTGATAATCTTAATTATAGAGCCAATATTAACTGGTAATTGTTATTCTTTCCAGATATGGATTTATCTTGTTCTCGCCCATTCTAATCAGTTTCTAGATTGTCGGTTTTGCAAACAGCAGTAAGGAAATAGAAATAAAATGTATATCTGTGTACCTCGTATCATAATACCTCGTATCATAAGGTCATTTATGTAAATTGAAGAACTTTTATTCACATTTTTAATATACGCACAATAGTAAACTTTACACAAGGATTTTTGCTCATTATGGAACTTTTTTGGCGCCCTCTGAAGAACATATTTGTCAAGTCGCTTTGTTTTTGCACACTCTACATCCGTATATTAGCGTTAACCTTAAATCCTTTCAAGGACTTTCGAGCATTAAAGATATGAAAAGATGTCACGAGCGCAAATGACAGGATGAAGCAATTAACGTCAGGTAGAGATTAATTACTTTCAACGATACACTTCATTAGTGACACTTCACTGTGGCGCCATCGGAGTTGAGCATGTCAGCAAGTCACCGACACAATGAACATCTGTTAGGAACGGCACTTTGAATGATTCAGTGAAGTCGCTACGCGCATTGTTTAGTATTCGCACAGCGTGCGGCCACTCCCTGCAACATTTAAGGCCGCTTCTGTAAAATGTGATTAAAAGTTATTTGAATTTCAAGCATGTATGTGCAAGCTGTTGTTCGGCGGAGGTCATCCACCTTTTGTTCACCAATTAGCAACAACAGCCTCCATGCTAGATTTTAAAAGTAGTTCTGGGAGCCCAGAATCTTGCAGATAACAGTGACTGGGATCCTGTATCAAGTCTTCGAGCTGTAAAGCTGACTGAGTCAAGGAAAACGCTGATGGTGCAAAAGGATCACAGCAAACTTATTACAGTTGATCCTGAGGGGAAGAATCATCTTCTGTATTAGATTTTTTTTTTTTTGAAATGTGTCACTCAAAAACCTCAACCTTATGGAGCTTATTGGCTGGAATATCCATCTGGCAACCGCCTTGTAGCGGAAACGAAGACACCAAATGACTAAAACTACCATGCAAACATGTTTAATCACTACGCATTACATTATTTTGAGTTCAAGACCTTGAAAACCATTGTTTTCCTTGCAGATAATCACATAGTATAATGAGGAAAGGTGACTATCGGAGGGTAAAAAGGGTCCAGTACATGCAGGAATCCAGTGTTTTGTTTGGATCAGTCGCCTACAACATCAGCTTTAGCCTGAATCCATGTTTCTCTGGTGCAGAGCGAAGCCAAAAAATACTATACATCCTCTCAGTAAAGCGCGCTGCTGAGGTGAAACCAGGTAGAATCCATTATTCTTTATTGATTCTCCTCAGTACCGCGACGCTAAGAAGGAGATAAAGATAAAAGGGAAGCAGATGAGTAATAGAGGAAGTTTTAATCTTTGATAAAAGTGAGATATGCGAGGTGCTGTAGTGCCTGGCACCCTGACCCGACAGTGAGAAAATCCTCGCTTTGTGTCTTCGGGTCTTTTCTGTGCAGAGTTTGCATGCATGACTTTTCCTCCCGTTTCCACTCACAGTCCATAAGCACACATTTAAGATGAATTGTTGACCTTTGATTGCAGCTGTTTGCTTAATTTCTGGTGTCACAGTCAAAGAAGTGTCTAGAAAAGAAAGTTTTCCAACATCTTCTATTTCATCGTCAGAATTAATTATTGGAGAACGGCTGTTTACACACTGGCTCCAAGGCGACCCCGGGCGATGCAGGATCAGCCAGACGGCTTCTTTTGTGTGTTTGTGTTGTGCAGAAGGTTTTCGACTCAGTTGAAAAATGTCAGCACCTTTGGGTTTAGTTTGCACTGAAATAGAAATGGAATAAATCCATGCAAATACACTTTAAACCAGACTTTAAACTTGCATTTCATACAAAAAAAACCCCACATTTTTATTTGTAACCGGTTAAATAATTCCATCCGATTAAAGCGAGAGGGAACCTTTAATGGATGCATCTCCTTGAGCCTTTATTCTCCTCCTTATTGGCTCAGAGATCAATAATGGAAAGGGAGTGAGGTCATGGGTTCCCATTGTAGATTGACTTCAGCCATTAGAGCTATAAAGAGAAAATGAGAAAAAGGTGTGCGTGCACATCAGCTGCATATATTTAGCAAGTCGATAACACGTTGGTCAGAATCTGCTTCCACCCACGTCGGGTTTTTACTAATATCACTACAACCGTGCTTTAAAATCTGTATTAATAGCGTGTCGTAGCGGAGAAAAATCCTGCAGCTTCTTCCCACATTAACCCGATTTCCTGCATAATTTATGACTGTGTGGTGAATCCATACTGGCAACAAAGACAGACAGACTAAAGCCAGACCCGGGTGGGCAGGATCACTGCTGAAGGTGATGAAACTGTCTTGAAACAACTTTGAAAGAGATGCAAACACGGAAAACGCAGAAGTGGAAATAAGCCTCTGCGTGGCGAAGGTGTCCGCCTCTCAAGACAAATGCATGGAAACACACCGCTCACATCTTCATCATTCCATTAATGCTTGAATCTGATGGATTTTAGTTAATATAGCAATGCAGAATATTACTTACCTCTCCATTAGAGTGGACAGAGGACTCTTGACCCACCTGAAATATTTATAAATGTCTTGAAGTTTCATCAACTATCACATGCAACAATGTGCAATAGTATTCTGCGCAAACTTCCACTTACTTTTGCTGCAATATTAATCACCACCCGACTGCTCCTTATTGATAATTCAGTGAGCTTTAGAAAGGATAGTGTTGGACACAATGAACTGACGCCAGTAATCTTTGAATCCTTTGAATCTGGAAAGCTCAGGGGTCGAATGTGACCAAACCTTCATCTAAAAATAACAGGGCGAATATTGGAGTCACACTCCTCATTTAATCAGAAATACAATAGGCCACGGTCGTCTGGGATCGGCTCCAACGCCCCATAACCCGCAATTGAATATAGTGATAGAGAAGATGGATGGAGTTCGTTATTGATCCTCACTTATTTTTCCAACATGAAAGCTGTTTATAGTCTCCACATGGAAACCAAAAGGATTCATGCGTTAATTACTTTTTCATTTAGTCATTTGGTTATGACTGTTATGGCAGGACTGAAAAAAGAAAGAAAGCATATATTAAATTCAGCTCTTTTTAAAGAAAAGGTCTGATTTAAGCCCACTCTGCTGTCCAGCCTTTCTCATTAAACCTTAAACTCTTTTCAAACTTACCTATTGTTATTTTTAGAAACTGATAAATTATTGATGTTTAAGTGTGAGGATTAGTCATGCATATACAGATACGGAGTCAGTCGTAGAGGGGGGGAAAAAAAGACGAAGCCGCTTCATTAGGCACCTTGTAGTTTTGCTTCCTGTGAGGAAGATTTAACCCTCGACCTTTTGGCGGGTTCAGATGGATTAGCAGTGAATAACAAACACACGTCTTCATCATTTACTTTCCAGTCATTTTTATCTGCTGCCTGCCGAGGTTGAGAAGAGATTCACCCCTCAGTCCAAATCCAATTAACTCTTTTTGCGTGTGTGTGTGTGTGTGCGTGTGTGTGTGAGAACATGACAGTTTGTTTTTCTGCCTCTTTAAACTCTTGAATCCAGCAGTCTGATGCTATTTAAAAGCCCCTTTTCTCTGTCATTACTTCCAAATATATCTTTTCAAAAAGAAGAAGGATTTGCCTCAAGCTGCTTATTTGTCGCATCGCTGTCACAGAGCTGGACGTATACAGCTCGGAGTCGGTGCGGCGGGAGCCTAGAGGTCACGGGAACTGGCCCCACATAAAAGGAAGGTCGCCAGCTTGCAGCCTGGAAACACAGGCGGATTCGTGAAGCAGAGAACGCTTTTTTTCTTATCAGAAAGCTGCGACCAATAACAGCAACACCCCTTCCAAAAAGGTTATTTTGTTTTGTTCTCAGCAATTTACAGATAACTTTATTGGAATTCTGTAAAATGGCAGAAAAATACCTGCAAGCTCAGCTCGGCTTCAAGTTGTAGGAAAATAATCAGCGAGGGATTCCCTGAGCCGCAGCTTCTTCGCGTAAAATGGATGCACTTGAAAATAGAGACTGGACTTTTCATATGAAGGTTACACGATTTATACTTTATATTGAGAAATAACGAACAGATGAAACTGAAACTGTTATAATATTTCAATATAAGGGAAGACGTTGCAAATAAAATGCTATATTTCGTCAATACAATAAATATTTCTGCTGTATTCACTGGAGATTGCAGCGTTGCAGTGGAAGCCTTATTGCCTTATTGTTAGAAAAGTAGTGTGAAAGTCGGACAAAGGATGAAAACTTGGATGAAGCTGCAGAAACCGTGCAGCTTGATAAGGGACGGTGGTGATAGTTAGGATTTATAGTGTTTTGATACAGATTTGTTAAATAAAGCACAAATGTCAGTCATCTGCTGTATATTTGGAATCTGAAGAGGAATTAGGACTTGTTGTTTGGGTTGAAAATTTCCCTGTATTTTGAAACGAGATGTATTTTCTAAAAAAAAGACATTATTTTGATGAATTTTTCTCCCAAAATATTTTGCTTTTTGTGAGAAACAGTTTTTCCCTTAATGCTTTTTAGAGTAAAATAGTGATGAATGGTTATTAAGTAGGCACAATAACTAAATTCTTACTGCCAGACTTATTTTTTAAATTGTTCTTTTTCTTTTTGTTGCTATGACTGGTACTTTATTCACACTTTTTAACTATTACTGTTATTATTTCACATTCATACGCTCTGAAACTTCCCTGACCGTCGTCTTTCTTCCCCTATCTGTGTGACACTTCCTGTCCACCAGACACCATCCCTGCATGGATGCATGTCTCTCCCCTGCTCCAC
The DNA here is from genome assembly GCF_902148845.1 of Salarias fasciatus. NCBI lineage: Eukaryota > Metazoa > Chordata > Actinopteri > Blenniiformes > Blenniidae > Salarias > Salarias fasciatus. The sequence goes on along the minus strand of NC_043761.1, from coordinate 12,947,797 downwards.
AAGTTTCCAGCCACGTCTGGCATTTCACCTCTCTCGTAAACAGCTAATTGAACCTCCTGCATCTTTTATAACCTCCTGCTTGTCTGACATGATCCCGAGCTGTTTATGAGTCGTCTGGATCTATCTCCGCGGTGCAGCTTGTTAAATCGCCAAAATGCCTTGAATTTATGCTCGCCCCGTCTGCACATCATTCATCACTCATTGTGCAGAGTACCTGAAGTGCTGCGAGGCACCGAGCATGTTTGATCTTCAAATATTTGTGTGTGATACGTCGGGCTCTGTCATCGCTTCGCAGCAGGTGATTTCAGTTGAAATACAGTGATAAGTAATGAGCAAAGAGCGGAGTGTGTGGGTGGCGCTCATGGAAGATTATAGTGCCGAGCTGCTTTTCTCTGCTTCGCTATTGAGCTCATTCCACATATATATATATATACATTTGGCTTTGGCTCCAAGCCCGTTTCTTTCTTCAAAGAACGAGGAAATATCAGAATGTTGAGCAAATATTGACCAGAAAAAAAGAGAGAAAAGGAGAAACCTGAAAGCTGGATGCAGTATTAAAAAGTATAGATGAAAGGGAAATTCCAAACCAATGCATTTGAGACACATTCAGAATAAAAATAAATTAAGAAAGGTCTAAAATAGCACTGAAAAAAAAGAAAAACCTGATATGGCATTGAATGAAGTCTGAGGGTTTAAGACTTGATACAAAAGAAGACCTTCTTCTTATCTTTTCTGGCGGGTTGTCACAGGTTTGAGGGACCCCGACGGCTCAAGCAGGGTCTGATTAAAATGTCAGATTAGACTGTGAAACAGGCGGAGAGGCCTCACCTGAGGCTGGGGGCCGGTGGTTCAACGGGGTCAGCATTTCTGTGAAGTGGGTCAGAGCTGGACACCGACGTGCTTTAAGAATCATGAATAACATCCTTAAATTTACTGTGCGTGTGTGTGTGTGTGTGTGTGTGTGTGTGTGTGTGTATGTGTGTAGCAGATCATTCTGGTGGAACCAGAAACAGCAGTTTTTCTGCCATGAGCATCTTGGAAGCGGCTGAACTTTGACACGAGACACAGAAACACCACATTACAGACAACAAACACCCTCAGAATGCCATCTCACTGTGAATTCAGCCAGCCGGCCGAGTACGCATCTTGCTGAAGGACATTTTGACAAGACACATGACTGCTTGCACACACACACACACACACACACACACACCGTGAGGAGCTGAGCCTGGAGCTCCCAGTCGCAGGGCAGGCTGCCTAATCACCAGACCCCCCTCTGCCACTGTCAGCCCGCCCCCCGGCCCCCGCAGCAATAAATACACTGCTCCTGTTGTATGTTGAAAATTAATGGCATCAATCACGCGTCCTCATTAGGCCGCGGCACGTATACACGGCAAACATTGTAATCTGGCTCGTGCTCTCTTCGCCGGCTCACCCTCTCATTTTTCTTTTCCCTTTTTGTGGTATTCCATGAGTGAAATGAGCTCGCACCGCTTAGAGCCACAGCAGTAATTATTTATTGTCAAGCTCCGCTTCTTCCATCTTCCAACTTGTGGAAAGAGAGTTTCGGCTTTCGTCAGTCGTCAAAGCTGAAGTGACGAAGCCAAGAAGTCGACTTCAGTCCATACATGCACAGTAGACAACAGGGTTCAAACAGGAGAACCCCTCACTGTGCTGTGACACAACTACCCACTTCCCTGCAGATTATTTATTTCCCACACACTCGTACATTTTGAACCCAAGACGGCCTCGATCACCTTCGATGTTGCAGCACAAAGACCTGAATATACATCAAACTTGAACTACTGCATAGTGTTTATTATTCACAGCCGCAGATTTATAATCTTTTTAACCCTATAGTGGATGAAGCAGCTGAGATATTGCATTCAAGGCTGCCACCATGTGGCGCTCACGCGAAGTGCAGCATGATCAGTGAGTTGTGGTCATCATGTCGACTGGACCTTTTGTCATCTCAACAACTTTCTGGCCTCAACATGAAACAGCCTCCATCATGTGGTGTTGACATACATGCACTCTGGTTATCGGATCGTATGTGGAACATTTGTAAAGGTCGCCCTCCTCGTGGCAGCTTATTCATAGGAGCACAAAACGTATATATAGAGAAACCTGGGTTGCTTTTCATTATCAGCTTTCTAAAGCTTAGTCCAAGGGCAGGGGAAGTGATCTGGAAGCTTTTCAACATGAACACAAATCTTAGCATGACACACACTGCACGCACACACACACTGGTGACACTGATTCTTGCCATTTATTTACTAGATATTACATATATTTTCTTAGAATTTTTCAACAGCCCTCTAACAATACTGCGTTGGCAAACAGGTTGTGCATCAGCTGTTTAGACTCATACAGACTTCTCTAAAAGTCATCTATAAAAGCGTACAGTACACACACTGATATCCAGAGATCTTGCAGCTATTGTTGGTGTTACCATCATTCTTGAAATGGCAATGACAGCGTGTCACCAACCACTCAGGCCAGTGACACACACACACACACACACACACAGACACACACACACACACACACACACACACACACACACACACACACACACACACACACGCGTGCGCGGGAATGCCTGCCATGTGCAGGACGCCAGTGTCTCCAGTTCGTATTAGACCAGGTCAGGTTTTGCTTTCCAAGGCTGGAGAATTGTAGACAGGCAGCATCATAGCTAAAAATACTTAATCCAGGGGTTCAGGAAGTGTAAAATTCACCGTCAGCAGTGGAGACAGAGAGAGAATATGAAGACACCTCACTGAGTTTCTTAGTTTTGAAGACATAATGTTAATTTCCATCTTTATGTGTATCCTTAACTTGAATAAGTTACCATGTTACTATGTTTGAAGATAATATTCTCAGCTCACATCAACTTTACTTATGAAGCACTTTAAAAACAACCATCATTATCACAAGGTGCTGTACATAAAAACCTCAAAGGATAAGGTGCGAGCAAATAAAACTATAAAAATACAATACAAAGTCTACAATGTCAACACCAAAAACAGGAGCAGAGTCTCAAGCTGGATTAAAAGCCAAAGAGTAAAAATGGATCTCGAGATTAGTTTTAAAAATAAGACAGTGAAGCCGCTTGTCTGATGTGCAGCAGTAGCTCATTACACAACTTATGGGTGACGACAGAAAAAGCTCTGATGCCGAGACGCCGTGCTTCTCAGCTGCAAGTCCACAGAAAAAAGCAGTGGCCCTAAGATTGAGCCCTGTGGGACCCCAAATGTAAGAGAAGCTGAGAAAGATTCCAAGCTAGCGAGGATATAATATGAAGAGTAACGAGAGAGATTAGTTTTGTTTGGTAGTGTTGTTCATCAAGAACATATTGTTTTCAGCTTTTATTGCAATATTTCAACATATCTCTAAACCAATAAAAATGTCAGACATTCTCCATCGTCTTCAGTCATTTTTTTCCGCATGTCTTTCAACATTCCACTCATGAATCAACTGGTGTGAAATAAAATGAAGCATGAACTGTGTGAAATGGTTTATCCACTTATTTAGATCCATTTTATTGCCAGAAGGTGTCATAGCAAAACAAAATATTCTTGGTAATAAAAAAACAACAACAATGGGAGTCTACTTTTCCACTTGTAGTGCTTTGAGTCACTGGAAATGGCCTTCAAGCAGATGTACTGAAGCTTCCACATGCTTTCACCTCAAACAGTATGCCAACAATTTTCAGGTTGATTGGCCTTTAAAATCTCTATTTCTGTTGACTCGGGATTCCTCCTCCTGCTTTCGGGTGAGCAGCCGCTGCTGAGTGAGGAGCCTCACTGAGCTCCGCCGCCTGTGTCGAACATCTTCTTACGTCCCTCCATGCCTGACATGGCCTCCACGTTCTTACGCCAGTCACCCACCTCAGTGGTAAGAACCTGGGAACGGCCATAGTTTGAAATTGAGTGTGTCTTACTAAATATTTAGAAAAGTCAGAGGATGAAGAGACTCTTTGGTACCTTGTCCTGCTTGACGTCCTCCTTCTTCACAGACTTGAGGTTGGCTCTGAGGTCCATTGAGCCCTTGTGTTTGGAGCCCAGGAGGGCTCTCATCATCTCGTCGGCTGACACCCTCACCTTCCTCAGCGCCGGCTTCTTGAACTTGCCCCCGAGATCCTGCACCTTCAGTTTGAGCTCATGGATCTGATTTTGTATCGAAGAAAATGCTTTTTGAGACTTTTCTAAATCTCTAATATATTAAATATTTCTTTCTTTCTGACTACTGATTTACTTTTCCCTGAACCTCCAGTATATCTAACAATAAAAAAACAAAGGGAACAATAATATGACTAATGATCTCATTCTAGGTCGTAGGAAGAAGTGAAGAGAAACTCACATCTTTGTTGTGTTTTCCCACTTTGTATTCACAATCGTATCTCTCCTCGTCCACAACCTCTATTTTTTCATGGAGCTTCCTGCAGAGATCCTGAAAATTACAGACGTTTTCAATAATCCAGCTATTTGTTTATGCACATTTTGATCTTCAAAGAGGAACCGTCTGGTGGTTGCTTGCTCGTACTTGTAGCTCCTGCAGCGACAACCCCGACATCTGCAGAGGGGGCAGCTTCTCTCCGAGGTAGCGCACCTTCTCCTCCTCCCTCTCCTGCCTCTCCCGCTCCAGATCCTCACAAGCTCTCGTGAGGAGAAGCATCTGATTGTGTGTAATATTCAGGAAAAGAAACAGGGAAGAGACATTTTCAATCAAAAAACAAATTAATTAAGGCAAGTTCTAGTATATACTGGGCTGTAATCCAGAGAGGACCTCACAGGGTCCAGTTCGAAAACAGTAGCCTACTTGTATTTCTAAGCACTGAAACAAGGAGGAAAATAGGTAAACGTAGTACATATATGTCACTGTGCAATGGTTTTTGCTGCTCAGACCCAGCTGAACTCTAGAGAGCTGTTTGTTGTCCCTGAGGCACAAAGAAATACAGAAATGTATGTCGATTTTCATAAATACCTAAAATACATTATTTCTACATGTATGATGCACTTTGTGGTGCATAGAAATAGCATTATTACTGTCATATTTGGAAGAGATTTAACACTTTGCATGTAGAACAATGGTAGTGTATTAGAATAAAGATTTCTTTATTTAAAATGTCCTATTTGAAAATCGTAAGGTTGTGACGATTGAAAAAATGTTCCAACTCACTTTGAGGGAGAGCTTCCGAGAAGCCGAGATCTTCGACTTCGGCTGTTGAAAACAGAAACATGTCAGTATTGTAGATGCTTATATTGCAGGCATGGTGATTATTAAGTTTTGTGAAAGTAGGTGTATCTTTAAATCAGCATGGAAAAGTTTACAGACTTCCATAATTGCTTCTACTGGCAAATCCCTCATGCATGTCCCTACATGGCAAACTATCAGGTACAGTAAGTTTCTCTGAGTGTCAGACTCCTCCACACTCCTCACTGCAGCTGCATGTAAAAAGATAATGCTTTATTATTAGGATGAACTGAAGGGGCGAGTGCTCAGGGATGCTGATAACAGTTCTGACCGATAAGCACCGCCGGATCTCTGCCATGTGCGTAAGAACAATGTGTCCCCTCTCCATGCATGGTGGGGGGGGATTAGCGCTGTGGAATATAGCCGGCTCACCTTATCCCCTTTGGGATTCATCGCTGTGGATCTGTCGAGCTCCTGAAACAGCGAACAGGGATAAATGGAGCTGATGATGCTATATGGGTAATCACACGAATGAGTGCATCTTCTATTCTTATTATTGTTACAACTTTGCTTCACTCCAAAAGGGTTAAAGACACAACATGCACAAGACAGCAACTGTCAGATATAAAGAATAAAGGGATATCTTACCGCACTCCAGCTGAAAGTGTAAAGACAGAAGAGACAGGTGTGTTAGTCAAGTTTGGGGATAATGAGTCATTATAACTGAACTACAGTGTCATTTGATGCAAAGGGATCAACATCATTTGACAGGAGGCTTAAAGCAAGGACACAACAGGAACTATTTCCCCCTGCGACCGTCAGCATCGTCAGATCCTTTTTGCAGTACGAACTCGACCGATTTATGAACAGATTACATCAAGTACAAAAAAGTCTACAGACAATTCAGACTGCAAGCAAACCTGGCCCTTCAGAGTTTCCTTTGATCTTAGGATTAAAACTTTAGAAAAAGATAATTCATACTAAAACAGATCTGCAAATATTTGTTAAATTACACACAAAGCAACAATTACAAAGTATCTCACAAGCTTGGAATATGCTCAGCTGTAGTGTAAATGAGTTGCTGGTCTACCTGGGAATGGCTGTCTTCAGAGCAGAGGAGAGTCAGACAGTGGCTGCTGAAGACAATGAGCAGCTTTTATTTGAGCCGGGCGGCGGCTGGACAGCAGATATAACGTCTGGTCCCAAGAATGCGCTGGCCTCACACCAAGCATGGAATATCACCTCCCCTGACACTGTGACAACAGCGGGAAAGTGTAAGAATAAATCATGAGCTTTACCTTAATGGTGTTGTCTTGATAATGCAGTTTGGGTCATGAACTGATTTTATTATTCGGAAAAAAAATATTACACAAAGAAAGATTATATAGAAATATATAATCCTCACAAATACTGATACTAAAATGAGATTAAAAGTACTACAAAAATAGTGCAATGTACAACCAAGATGTTGATGTTTTCATTAGATGCTACAAGATTTGCATAAAAATGCTTAAATATTATATTTATATATCCCAGCCAAGACACAAACCAGTAACATGCAAAGAAAATGATTACAAATACATTCCCATGATGCTTCGCTTCGCTTAGCTCAGGGTAATGCGACAAAAAATGATGAGATTATGTTCATGTTGAAAAGCATGCTTTCATTCCACGGCTGGGACCCTCGTTCCTTCTGAACTGCTGTAAAACGTGTAATCGAGGTAAATACATCGATGTTAGATTTACCCACAGCTCCTTCTCTGGGTGGTAATAATGCCGACGGGCCTCATGGAAAAGCCCACTATCATATTCTAAAAATAGGTCGGGTCATCTCTTATAATAGACCACTTTAATCTGTGGTAACTCTGTCAGCGTGCCAGTGAAGATCTCAAGAAATGGTTCACCTCGACTACCTTTTGGATTTTTTCTGACTCTCTCTCGGTGGAAGCAATTAATAAAAAAAAAATGAAGAAAATGAATGAGGCACAGGACGGATCTGTATGGCCTTGTAATGGCTGTTATAACCCAGGTTTTTCATATAAGGCTACATTTAGAGACATTTTTATGGCTGAATACCAGGACTGAGCTCCTTTGACCTTCATACCCTCCTATGTGAAGAATAATTTCTGAGGCTATATGTAAAATATTGACGGTTTAATGGACGTGGATGAGAAGAAGGTTGAATAAAAGACTTTGATGGCTGCGACAGTGAAAATATATAGCTATATTCAGATTAGAATATCTGAAGACTGTCAAGTGTATAGACTATGCTGTAATAAATTCCTATTGTTGATCTTTTATTGATTTTTAGAGGTGAAAAAAGATATTACCCAAATATTTGCTTCCAGGTTTAAATTTATTTCTGACAGCTTAACAACTAAAAGCTTGGAAAAATAATAAAATAGAACATGTCAATCACACTCAGATGTCAAATAACAGGAATGTTCAATATTTTATTCATCTTCATCAAACCAATGCAACGTATGTTGTTGTGCATGCAGTTTGTGTGGTCTGTTTCATTGTTGCAAATACAAAAAGTAATACATTTAATTTTTATATACAATGCTTTCTGGTAATTAACAGTTTCACAGTGATATTTTTAAAGAAGCAATTGTTAAAAGTACATATTTTCTATCCTTCTGACTGTTTTGTATACTTTCATTTTCCCAGATCATCACAGGAAGCTTAAGTTTTACCACATTTTAATATTTATGGATAATTTGGGTACCCATAACACGACCCTGTGGAACTCCACAATGCTCAGTTGATTGAGAAAATATCTTCCTATTCCTACTTCAGCATAACTTTTCACAATTCTTCCTTTTCCATAATCGTCCCTTGCTTCTGCCTATTAAGCTTCTCCTGACTTCCCTCTGACCCGCTGAACCCAGTAACGTCTTTGTTCTCTTTCGTTTACAAGTCTGCCTTGTCTTCGCTTTGTCTGTCAACAAATACTTGGCATGACTTTATGAAGATTTCAAAGCACGAGTGCTAATCTTGACCGCAGCGCTGACACTCCTTGCAAATCACTTAACCCTGAAGCATCGAGTTTCTAATCTTTCCAGTGGCTTATACCGGAATAAAACTGATGCAAGCGCTAAGATGTTTTTGGTAAACAGAGTATTAGCTCCAAGGACGTCTTTGCAAGGAGCCGCATGAAACATGGAGGAGTCAATGCTGAACCTTCGCCCTCATGAGTTGTTAAGACTTCTCGGAGATTACAAATAATAATGAAATGAACGGGGAGATTTGTTTGGGACAAGACTAGCATGTGAAATGTGGACAGATTTCCATCTATCCAACCATTCATCTTCTGGAGCTGATTTGTGTAGACTCAGGTTGCATGGGGGAGTTGGATCTGCCAACCGCAGACAAAAGGAAGGGTCTTCTTCTCTGTCTTGCTGCTTGTACAACATGCATTCGAGGATAATTGTGACCTTAAACTACCTGTAAGTGTGAATATCAGTGGTTCTTCTTCCAGTGTGAGTCTGAAGATCCTGAATAAGATAAGACAAAACCAAAATGACAACAAGAGGATATCAGTATGCAAGCCAGGAGTAATTATGTTAGATATATTAACTAAAAACATGATTTGATCCTTTTGTATTGGGGCAACAGGTTAAAAAAAATCACATGTTGCTCCCTGATAGCAGTAGCAGCTGAAGAGACGGCACATCCACCAGCGACGAGAAACAATGAAGGGATGAAGACGCGGGGGGGCAACAAATGTTCTGTCATCATTTTTTGTCTGTGATCCTCAGCAGGTGGTTGTGCTATTTTAGATGCAACCCAACTCCCTTCTGTCTCTACATAGACCCCTACTCCTTAAAAAAAAGAGGAAACAACATAGGGAGGGCTCTGTGTCGGGGAGCTGCTGCGATACACTTTCTTCTGATGGTACTTTCACTAATGTGTGAGGTTTGGGTGGGAAAGAAGGAAAAATATCCGATTTTCTGTAAGAAAGAATTGATGTTTGTGTTGTTTCTTACAGGTTTTATTCTGTTCTCAACTCAAGTTTGGAGGGTTATTTGTTTTTTCAATTGTCTGCAATACAATCCACCTGAAAGCGAGTCACGGTGTGGGCAGTTGAGGCTCTGAAGTCTGCATTATCATTTCAAACTACTTTGTTCTGTTCGTGACCCAGACAAGGTTCAAGCCTATTTATACAGGTAAAAATAGACTTGTTGAGCTCTGGGTTTAAATTGCACAATGTTTTAGGGTCAACAAATGGGAAACAATATGTGTGTTGACACCTATCTTGTATTTGTGTATGAGTAGCAGTTGTTTTTTTCAGAATCATATAACTTCACAGACACAGCCACGCTGCAACAAAGTGTTGCACATAAATAGACATAAAAACCTCAAAGCACGTGGTGCCAGCAACAAAACAACAAAAATACAATAAAATGGGGACAATAAAAACAGGAGTAAAGTCTGCTTTCAAAAACTAAAGCTGCGTTTCATTGAAATTCATCATCAGAACAGTTTGTTTTTCCATCATTGCATTCCTCCGCTCCTCTGCAGACTTGCCTCTCTCACACTTTTTGGATGCTGTACAGGACTCCATAGTAGCACCTTTGTTTGGACACTGGGCAGCGAGAACAGCTGATGCGTGACTCCAGCCAAGCGGCCTGCAATGGCACCCCTCCGCCTGCTGCTCCAACCTTGACTCTGCCCTCCGAGATTCCCAGCAGGGTGCAGCGGGTGCCCTGAGCAGCCCGCATTTCTCAGCTAACTCCACTTTAATCGGCCTGCAGCCGTAGACTGAAATAAGCAGGAAGGGTTTTTTTTGTTTTACAAATATGAACCAAACTAAGAAACTCTTCTTCTTTTGACCAGTTTGCAAGTAATTGGTTCACTGGAAATGCGAGATATTATGTTCTCATGTTTTTGGTACCTGTCCATCCATCTTTCCATATTCTGTACTGTTATTACCCGCTTTTGGTTGCAGGGTGCTGGATCTGATACCACCTGATCACACTCAACATTCAATACTATGGCCAACTTGCAGTTAAAAAATTAACCTCAGAATTAGTGGAACTCTCTCTGTGAGGCCAGAATGCCAACCAGCATTTTTTTTAACACATTTTATTGTTTTTATGCACAAACCAAGCAATATAATTTAGGAAAGGTATCCAAATGGTGAAAAGTAACCGGTCTTCACCTTTTACTGCAGCTTGTAATCTTTCATGAGGGAGGACATTAAAGATCTCCCTGTGCCAAAGGGCAATACATGGTGGGAGTGCCTTGACGCAGCTTTGTAGTCAACACTTCCGAGCAACTGAGAGTTTTTCTAACAGCTTATGGTGTGTTGTAGAAAGGTGTAAGTCTCTGGATGGAAGGCCTACGAGGAAGACACCAGGGTCTTTCTTAAAATATATTTTTTTTTTAATATCCCAATGAATTCTTTTGAAATAAGTGACCAAAATTTAGAAATGATATGCATAGTACATAAAGGTGAAATGGAGTGATCAATCTTATTCAAAATAACAGGAGTAATATGTGACCTAATATATAACTGAAGGGACTTTACATTTCTCCTTCCGAGGTATTTAACTACACTACCGTTCAAAAGTTTTAGAACACCCCAATTTTTCCAGTGTTTTTACTGAAAATTATGCCGTTTAATGTCTCAGTGCACTCAGACGTCAAAGCATAGTACAAATAAGCAAATGGAGTCAAAAAAGAAATTATGGAATCAATTTATACACCAAAACGTATTCTAAACTGTTGACTCATCAAAGTAGCCACCTTTGGCAGATTTAACAGCTGAACACACACGTGGCATTCTTCCTACAATAGAAATCAAATATTCTTCAGAAAGTTCTTCCCATGTCTGTTGCAGAAGTTCCTATTAACATGTGGCACTTGTGGGCTGCTTTGCTTTCACTCTTCTGTCCATTTCATCCCAAACCAGCTCAATGGGGTTTAAGTCTGGAGACTGTGCTGGCCACTCCATGGTTTCAAGTTTACCAGCTTCTTCTTTCGCAAGATAGTTCTGGCATAGCTTGGACTTATGTTTTGGGTCATTGTCTTGCTGTAAGATGAACCCCTGACCAACTAGACGCATACCAGAGGGTACTGCGTGGCGCTGCAGGATGCTGTGGTAGCCGTTTTGGTTCAGGGTGCCTCTCACTCTGAACAAGTCACCAACCCTGGATCCAGCAAAACAACCCCAGACCATCACACTTCCTCCTCCATGTTTGGCAGTTGAAGCCACACACTGTGGAAGCATCCTTTCACCTGCTCTACGCCGTACAAACATCCTGTGTGATGAACCCAAGATTTAAAATTTTGATTCATCAGTCCATAATACCGTTTTCCAGTCTTCAGTAGTCCAGTGGCAGTGTTTCTTGGCCCAGGCAAGCCTCTTGGTCTTATTCTGACGTCTTAGCAATGGTTTTCTTGCTGCAACTCGTCCAGTCAAACCCGCAGCTCAAGCGTGAGACTTGCTTACTACGACCACTATTTAGCTGTGCTTGAAGCTGTTGTCCTGTGAGCCGCCTATCACGCAAAACTGTTGACTCTCAGAAACTGAACTTGATTCAGTTGTGGCTTTGGGTCTGCCAGACCTCTTCCTGTCAAGGTTTGCCCCAATTTCTGACTTCCTGTTGATGGTGAAGGAAACTGTACTCACTGACACCTTGATTTTCTTTGCAATTTCTCTGTAGGAAAGACCTACATTTTTCAGTGTTATGATGGTCTGTCTCTCTTCCACTCTTGATTGCCTTTTTCTTGCCATTTCTGTAGCAACTCACTACTTTCTAGAGTGCAGTACTGTTCAACTGATGCTCACGAGGGTATGATGCCATACTGTGTTCAAACACTGCTTTTATGCTGACAGAGGGGCTTGTTAGTAATCAAGCAAACTTGGAAGACCTGTAGGAATTATTAGCACCAGCTTTATAAGGCTTGGTCACCCTCCGTTGCTGCAGGACAGCGATCAATTGTTAACCCATTTTGTGTTATTGTTCTGAAATGCACTCTGTTTTTTCAGTTTTGGGTAACCTTACTTTTTATTTTACCCTCTGGTAGTTCACCACTTACCGTTGTATCATTTCAAGCTACTGATTGGACTTGATTGACTTGAGTTGCAATAAATAACTGGAAAAATTGGGGTGTTCTAAAACTTTTGACTATATTTTTTTTTTCTGTAATTTCTTACTTTACTGGTGCATGCATATTGTGTAATAAATACCATAATATGTAAATATATACTGTATTCTTATCCTGCCAGAATATTCTGCTTATTTCAGTGTCACATAATGCCATTTGTCTTGTTTTTCTTGGATTTTAAAGCATATAAAACATAAAACTCCCCTCACAGACAAAGGCCCATCCAGAAAAAAAAACAGCACAGCTGAGAGCAAGGTTAAGAAGTTCAAGTGTCTAAAAATGCCTTCCGCCCACACATGGGATTTATTTTATAGGAGATAAAGCAACCAAATAAAGACCGCCAGAGGCCAGCAGAGCTGCCTCACTAAATCTGAAGAGGAAAAAGAGAAAACTATGTAAGGTTTAAACATATATGTGCATGCACGATAAATAAATTTGAAAAAATAAACTCAATAAACAGCTGGTAGCCTGAGGAGTGTGTCTGGGTTAAAGAGAGATCCATGAGTGTGTTCAGTGAGGCTGGGGTGTGGTAGTAAAAGCCTCCATTGAGTCATGCAGACACATTCCAGCAGGGGGCGACAGCAGCTCACATGAGGGGTCTCAGCGGGGAGCCAGAGGAGATCCTGGGCTCTGCAGCAGCCTGTGACAAGTCAGCAGGAGTAAGCAAAAGACCCCACAGCGGCACTGTCAAAATAAAAAAACCCACCGACACAGTTTACTGGGTCTGTTTCTTCCATCTTCTGCTCCACTTTATCTCAGTCCCAGCTCTTACTGGAAGGACATGCCGCCAGTTCACCGCAGGGCAAACACACAGACAGAGACAGCCACCTAACCTTTGTTTCATCCTCATGATCAAAGACCAGGAAGCAAAAAGGGCAGAAGATTCCCAGATGTCATAAACTTTATGGTTTAATATAGTGATGGTAAATTAAACAAACAGTATTCTGCAACTGTCTGACTATAATACTATATATGTATATAAAACGATATCGCCTTATGACAGTTTTATCTAAGGTGCATCATCTTTGGACAATGATCTTTGGACAATGTAATTCATGTGGAGAGGATATTAAATGTGTGATCTATACCGCTGTGATTAATCAGTAAGTGATGAGAGCAGAGATTCAGAGAAATTATCTTGATTTACAAAGACACGAGCGGATGAACAGAAAATAACCGTCTGGAGAGCGGCTTGTGGCCTTGGCCCGGCGTTATATTGTGACAGCGCGTTTCCGCCCTGCGCGGCGCGCTTTCTCTTGCGCTTGACGCGTCTCGAGCCGCACAAGAAGCACTTTGTCTCGGCGGAGGGGGGTGTTGACAGGAGGGAGATGGGGGAGGTAGAGGGAGGCTGAATTGGACTGGCCCGGTTCACTTCTTCTCCCACCGCAGAGCCGGAGAGCAGGAAAAGCAGACAGGAGAAAAGGGATCCAGGGGGTCTGGATCAGAGGGGGACTCTCTTTTACGCACGCAAGGACACCCCCGTTTTTCTTCTTTTTTTTTTTTTTTTTTTTTTTTTTTTTTCTGTTTTCTTTTTTGGAGGGGATGCGGCGGGACACCAGGCGTGGAGGGGAGCCCGCATGATTCCTCCCGGTCCTCAGACAGTAATGATGGTGGTGATGCGCCGCGGTCGGACCGGCGGATTCCTGCAGAGCCCGACACACTGCGCCACAGAGCCGCGAGCCCGCGCGAGCCGCTGCGGGGATACACGCGCCTGCCTCTCTCCATCCGAGGGCGCAAAGCCGGATTTCCAGCCCGATGCGTGAGCTGAACGAGCGGCCAGCCGACCTCCTCCGCAGCTCCATTCACGCCCCAACTCCTCCGCGGGATGCGACGGGGCTCCGCCGCTGAACCGAGCCTGCGCTGAACCGAGACCGCCGGACCCCATGCGTGCGCGCCGGGTGTTTTGAAGAGACGAGAGAAAGAGAAAGACTGGGGGGGGAAAAGATGTTGGCGCGATGTTACCGGCCCAAGCTGTCGGTATGGGCCGCTCTGTGCGTGCTGGTTCTCTGCTGGTTCTACGTGTTCCCGGTCTACAGGCTCCCCCGAGATAAAGACGTCGTGGAGGAGGTGCTGAGGCAGGGGGAGGCATGGCACAAGAACCAGACGGGGATCGATCTATACAGGTCAGACTCCGGACTCAGATTTCTGCCCATTGATTCAAAACACTGCCTCCCAATGTGGATGAGATCTCCTTCAGATCTCCCAAAAGACACAGCAGGATCTCCAGAGATGTGGTTTTTTCGGAGCCTGTCCACTTTTGAGCGTGCCGGTTGGAAATTGTTGCCCTATTTGTTGGTTTTTAATAGGGAGAATTGTCGCCCTGGGCCTCCGACCTCCTTTGTCCTCACTTTGATCTCTTGAACATATGGACAAAGTCTTAATAATGAGATTGTAATTCATACTCAGCAGGAGAAAAGCTGTTAATCGTATAATCTGGTGTTAAGAGCCACAACCGTGCAAGAAAAAGAAGAAAAAATCAGATTCAGCAAGTGTTTTTTGAATCTACATATCTGGAACTTGTGCTACACTTTATGGGTCTTTCATTTGGCTCGTCTTTTAAAGCAAATCACGTCAACAGAACATGTTAGTTACACTGTGGCAGTCTTATTTAAGTCTTACTCAGTTGAGAATGTGACAACTCTCTGAGGCAAAGCCGATTAGGATAATCAGAGAAAGTGACACCTGCAGAGCGGCGGGCATGGCGCTCCTCCTGGAGATGGTGTTTCTATAGGCTCCCTCTCCTCAACCTCATTTTGACCTTTCCCTAGTGAGGAGTTGTGAACCGCTTTAACAACACAAGTAACTGAGTGAAAGAAAAATCCCAATTTAGAGGTTTTCTTTTCACATTGAATTCTAATCTGAATCAGTAGCGTCCAACATGCTTGGCACACAGTGGCTCTTTGTCTTCTCATCATTCAAGCTATCTCTGGGACAATGTAATTTGGCAATTATTAATGCCTGCCGCTTATCACAGTCCCAGCTGCCCCGTTGAGTCTGATTTGTGTCGCACCGTCCAGAGATCGCCAGAGACCCCAGCGATTACTCCACCTTCTCTCCACAGGAAGCTGCTGACAGACTGCTGCGATCCCAGACGCATGTTTGCAGTGACCAAGGAGAACTCGCCAGTGGGCAAAGTCCTGTGGTACGACGGCGAGTTCTACCACTCACACACCGTCAACAACGAGACCTACTCGCTCTTCGTGCAGGTACATTCCCGCTATTGGCTAAAAACTGTAATTGAAGAGTTTTCAGTCACTCATGGCAATGTGAGGCTTTGTGTTCAGATGAGTGTGATTTTCCACGTGCTTGCTCCATGTTTGGGTTTCTGGTGGGGGGGCTCCCTTTGAGGAAGCCACAAACTTTTATGGAAATCCCCTCCCTGAGACTCACATGACTTTGGATCGAGCAGATGTGTCGTGGAGTCGTAACTGTGACCAGATGATGGTCAAAAGGACGCTTTTTTCTCTGGCTCAGCGCGATTTATTCATGGTGTCTGTTCTCGCCAATCTGTAATGGAAGGGAGGCTGGAAGGGTGGCAGCAGAGGAAAAGGACATCCTCAGAGGCCTGGGGGGGATTACTGATACGGCCAGATGATTCAATATTAGGATGTGGGAACGTGTGAGAGGAGGAGGATATTCCAGGAGAGGAAGACCTTAGGGATGCTGCAAACAACAGCGAGGTGCCACATTGAAAGCTTCACGCTTACTGGAAATTACCCTCTAACATAACAATGGGGTTTCTGGAAAGACTAAATATGGACAACGACATTTCAGGTGCAGACAAGTACGGATATAAAAGTTTTTTATTGTTTGGGTATATACATCCTTTCAAATCGTGCCCTTTGTTGAGTGCTCAGGAGGCCGTGCACTGTCGTGTTTCCTCCACTTAGGAAAGAGATGTTTAAACTTTCAGCAAACACCAGAAGAGGATATGTTGCCAAGTTGTTTCCCTTTTCCTTCCCATGTTAAGCTTGTACTGATGTACTATTCAGAAATGGACCCGGAGTGTGTATTAATGCCTCTGTGTGTCCCTCTGGTCGTAGATAAGGACTGCAATTCTATTTTTGACATGGAACAGTGTGTGTGTGTGTGTGTGTGTGTGTGTGTGTGTGTGTGTGTGTGTGTGTGTGTGTGTGAATCTGAATGAGGGTGCTTCTATATGCATGTGCCTGGAAACAGGACAAAATGAGAAAGTCGGGGGCGGCTGCTGTTGCTGTGGTTTTTGTATCTAGGGCCAGCAGATCTCAATAATAATCGGGACTTGAATCCTTTCACCGAGGCTGCAGACCTGCGGTCTTAATATCTCGCCGGGCGAATGGGATGAATATCTGACCCTAATTTGCAGGCGTGAGCGATGCATGTTCATTCATGAAGGGTGGGGGAGGTGAGGGTGAATAAATGAGGATATGAAGAGAGAGAGAGAGAGAGAGAGAGAGGCCGGGCAAGATTGAGCTTTGTGTGCGTGTGTGTGAATATGAACCAGGCTGTATTCAACTGGTTCTTGTGTTTTTTTGCACGCTCTGCTTCTATTTTTTATTAGTTTTATTTGAGTTTAATCAGAATAACATGCCTCCCTCGCTCGGACATCATGTCAGAAGCCTGCTAACCGCTCCACCACAATCAAAACAAAAACAAATCTAAATGTGTTTTATGCACCTAAATATAAAGAAGTTGTTTATATTCAGGATAGACGGCCCTTTCATTGACAGTATCTGTCTAACTGTGAAAGCTTTCTTGTTTAATATCTCTTATAAAATGCCTGAAAGCTGAAGCGTCTGTGCCTGGTGGTGTGTTCCCATGTCGCCGGGATGCAGCCGGTGGTTATTATTCTCCGTCTCTGACTCCAGTGCGTCAGCCTGCCCAAGGTTATGGCACCACTCTGCTGCATTGTGCGGGCCTCCATCCGCCCGCTCGCATGGCATATTTTTAGTAGCGCCGTTGCGCCACCCCGGCTGCGCGCTTCCCTGAAGGAAGGTAACTGGTAGTTATGGAGGGGGGGCGGGGGGGGCAGTGTACGTCTTCTCAACTACCACTGCTGTGATTGCAGGTCTGCCTGAACACACAGACGGCCGAGTTCGCAGCGCCAGGCTGGCATCAGCCTCCCGATCTGGGCACCTGCCAGGGAATGTGCCAATTAGGGCTTTGAGAGTTAATTGCTGGTTACTTCAGTGACTGAAACAGAGCATGTATGCATACAGCACGGAGAACTGAACAAGAGGCTCATACAAATACTTCCTCGCTGATCGTCTTGTAAACTCATTACACGATGAAGAACTATCTGGGATTTGTGGAAAAATGAAGTTAAATCCTGAATGCCTTTTTTTTTTTAAAGCTACTTTAGTGAGCCTGTAACCTTATTAGATTTAACAACTGGACTGCTTTTTGTGATATTTGTGGTCCTTCCCTGCTTTTTATTGCGGCTGATAGAATCTTCTTTTGTTTTTAGCCTTTCTCCAGACTGCACAGTGCACGTTATCTGCAGCCTCATAACTGACAAACCGCACTTCCTCCTTCTGTAGCCGGTTGAGCCTGGTGTCACAGCAATAAGTGTCCCCCCTTCCTTGAGCCCAGCTTTCTGGTTTGATGGGCTGTTAGCAGGGCATTGTCCCCCGACTCAAGCCACTGTCACGGTCCAAGAGAGCCCCCGAGGCAGAGAGAAGTGTGTGTGTGTGTGTGTGTGTGTGTGTGTGTGTGTGTGTGTGTGTGTGTGTGTGTGTGTGTGTGTGTGTGTGTGTGTGTGTGTGTGTGCGCGTTCTTAAGTGTGTGCCCTCCACGAGGAATAATGAGCACAATTGTTTCCGCCGTCTTAATCCATGCCTACATCTTAAATGCAGCTGGGGCCGAAAGAGGGGACGTGTTTTGCTTTTTGGCAGAGACGCGTGCTGCGTTAGTTAGTGCCTCTCCGTCAGCATCCGCCCCTCTGTCCTTCCTGAGCAGCTCTTTAATTTAGATGATGATCAGACAGCGGTGATTCACTCCCTGCAGGTAGTGAGTCAGGGGTTTCTGTTAAATGGAAACATCTTACTTATAAAACTTGCATAATCACATAATCAGTCAGCTGTGATTTTTTTTTTTCTTTTTTTTAACAGTTTGCTTTAATTAAGAGTGCAAAAGGAACACAAAGTAATGGGTCAAAAGAGGATAAAAGATTGAAAATGTTTTAATAAATGCAGAATTGTCTTTTTTTTTTTCTTTTTTTTACCCCTTTTCCAGTTCAGCTGCTAAGGCATGCAGCATTATATGACCGAGAGTCTTGCAACAGGAAGAGATTGGGGCGAGCGCAGGATTGTTAATACAGTGTGACGCGTGCATCTGCCTCAAGTGTGCGATTTGATCCAGAAAGACATTAATCACCGTTTGTGGCTTTTACATATTTTCAATCTGTGTTTCCCACCGTCCAGGACAACCCGCTGCAGCTGCCCCTGAAGAAGTGCGCCGTGGTGGGCAACGGGGGAATCCTCAGGCACAGCAAGTGCGGGCACCACATCGACCGGGCCGACTTCATCATGCGGTGAGAAACGAGGACTCTGGGAGTCCTCGGGTGTGGCGCAGGGGCTGTAATTGCTCCGCCGCTCCTCCATGTTTGAGTCCGCCGTGCCCAAGAGAGCAATCAAAACGCCACCAGCCAGCAGTGATAATGAGAACTGGCGTCAACTAGCGCAGAGAGGAAATGGGTCACTGCGAGGTCAAGAGAGCGTCGGGGTTAGGCGTGAATCAGTAAAATGGACATCGAGGGAGGATGACGAGTGGAGAAGTGTCAAGAATAAAAAGCGAGAATCATCATTGAAGGCCTTCACAGTTGATCTGCTGCTTAAAGAGTTTGTAGCTGGTTCACGAGACTGGTTGGAGTTCAAAACACAAGAAAATCCCTTATGACAATAAAGCCCGTGATTAGTACTGGTATTGAGCCAGAAATGCATCTCGTTCGAATCGCACTAAACAAATATGCTCAGTACATCACGAGTTGTCCTACAGGTCTTTCAGACGCCATCTCCACGCCTGTGTGCACAACATCTAGTCTGCACCATTTCCACACAGGTTTTAACTCTGTCAGGCCCTCAAACGTGTTTGAACTGCGAGAGAAAAACCACACATCCTGCAGACTTCATGCGTTCTTGCAAAATGCATCAATCTGAAACCTTTTTATGTTCACTAGATGAGTCCGGAACTGCTTCATAATGACAAACTTTTTAAGCGAGTTTACACTGTAGAAAAAAAAAAACCAGCTGAATCATCAAATCGTGTCCTGTAAAACCTGCTCAACAAGCTGAGCTTAGTTGTGTATTTTCAGGTGATTCATGACATGACATGTCATGAGGTTGTTTTATCCATGAAGTATTTCCAGTTTGAAGGTACATTTGATGAATTAGTCCAGCTTGATCTCTTCAAGTTTTCTCCTTTCTGTGACTTTTTCTCTTTTTTTTTCTTTTTTGTTTTTTGGTTTCTCCATTAAAACTGAGCTGCCTCGAGCAGAGAAGAAAAACCATTACTGATGGTAATGGAGCCTAAAACTGCAGAGTCACCGTTTGGCAGAAATCAGAAAAAGTGACAGCAACACACGTTCTCATCTCAGTGATTCACAGCTTGCATTACCAGCTTTGAACATGACAAGATATTATCAACCTGATTGACCTGTTCAACCAGGACCATTTATCTTTGACGTCTTCTCTGCTGTCATGCTCGACAAATTCTTAATAAAAGAATTTTACATACTATATGTAATAAAAGTGCACATGCCTGGCTTACCTAATGGCAAATGACCAAAAAAAAAAACAACAACAATGCCATCAAAATGAAGAATGACAAAATAAGACTCAATTGAAAAATCCCTGAATAATAAATATCAAAATACAATGACATCTACTCAGCCGTCTGTTTATCAATGGGCGAACACAGGCACACACATTAACTTAAAGAGGAATTTCATTCTCACCAGTTAACATCAGAGGCATATTTTTGGAGGGAACCAGAGTACTCCCAGAGAAAACTCCCGCACGCACAGGGAAAACATCCAAACTCGACTCCAGCCAGGGGGTTTGGAGTCTGACGTCACTGCTGCTGTGTGCGACGGACAAACAGCGAAAATAAGACAATGTTCTGTAAAACATGTAATATGCTGAAATATTCATCCTTTAAATGTGGGTTAAGATTAATGATTTAAAATACGGCAGCTACTGTATCGGCCTCACTGGACGTTGCATAACGCTTCTGTCTCTGTTTGTTTCTGCCTCTTGTGCACATAAATTCACATTCATCTGTTTCCCCACTCACTTCTGTAATCAGATGTCATCAGGACGTAAAACAATAACATTAGCTCACTAATTCTTTTATTGCGCGTTATAAATGAATTTGTGTGTGTGGTTGAGTATTAATGTCTGACTGATGAGACGACTCTCACTCTAATGTGAATTGAATCGTTTGTTGAAGCAGTGATTTAAAGGTTTGTAATGATTGAGTCTTAAGTTTTTAATTACCTACGAACACAGCTCCTTTGCATGCCATGCATGTGGATTAATACCATGCCTCCCTGTGTCTTTCAGGTGCAACCTGCCTCCACTGTCCAAAGGTTTTGTGGAGGATGTGGGAACCAGGACACATCTGGTTACAGCCAACCCCAGCATCATAGAGAAAAGGTATTCAGGCATAAGAAGACTAATAAACAGACTCCTCTGTTGACTCTGGATTATTAAACTTACATACATTGTAAAGATGAATCTCCTCTCAATGTCTCATATAAGAGCTTTTTTTTTTTTAATTT
Source organism: Salarias fasciatus (assembly GCF_902148845.1). Taxonomy (NCBI): domain Eukaryota; kingdom Metazoa; phylum Chordata; class Actinopteri; order Blenniiformes; family Blenniidae; genus Salarias; species Salarias fasciatus. The sequence continues at coordinate 12,926,724 of NC_043761.1, read as the reverse complement.
CTGAGTCACTGTGATGGTTTAACCACACAGGAAACTCTTTACAAACCTTTCACATGAGTCATCAAATCACAGATGTGCCGTCCTGACTGAAACGCTTCTGCGCTCTCTGTGCTGGTCTCAGATTTCAGAACCTTCTGTGGTCAAGAAAATCATTCGTGGACAGCATGAAGGCGTACGGCTCCAGCTACGTCTACATGCCGGCCTTCTCCATGAAGCCCGGCACCGACCTGTCGCTGCGGGCGCACTACGCCCTGGCGGACTCCTCCTCCAACCTCACCATGCTCTTCGCCAATCCCGAGTTCCTGCGGACGGTGGGGAAGTTCTGGAAGGCCCACGGCGTGCACGGCAAGCGCCTCTCCTCGGGGCTCTTCATGGTCAGCCTGGCCCTGGGGCTGTGCGAGGAGGTGGCGGTCTACGGCTTCTGGCCGTTCTCCGTCGACCTGGAGGAGAAGCCCATCAGCCACCACTACTACGACAACATGCCGCCCTACAAGGGCTTCCACGCCATGCCGGAGGAGTTCGTGCAGCTCTGGCACTTGCACAAAAGCGGCACTCTGCGCATGAGGGTGGGACGCTGCCCCCCCCAGGAGGGAGGGAGCTAGAGTTCGCATTCGAGGGGGATGAAGACGGTCGACTTGTCATAATGAAACAAATGAGTGCGCAGATTTGTGGCGTGTCCCTACCCACTCCGGCCGCCCCTCCGGTTAATCCCCAATTACCATGAGAATGTCCTCCTACTCAGACCAGCAGCATCAGGGACACATGGTTTAAAAATGTTCATACATTCCCGAAACCTGCCAGATCCCCCCCCCCCCCGCTCCTTCCAGAACCTCAGAGTGTGCGTGTGTGATCTTCGGGCGAAGCATCAGCTGGGACCGGCACATGGTCGTGGGTGGATTTGTTCTCTCGACTACTGTATCTGACTGACATATGGGGCAGCTGGGCCGACCCCCCTCCGGGTCTTTGTTAAACAGGAGGAGCGGAATAATAAAACGCACCGAAAGACTGGCGAGTAACAAGGGAGAGAAAGATAATGGTGTTCTGGTACCTAGCAGCTCGAATAGCAGTGAAATTTAATGGCGAGATAAAAGAGGGTGGCGAGAGGGGGGGGGGGTGGTGGGGACGCCTGCTGGTATGTGTGAGGGGGATTTTTTTTTTTTTTTTCCCCCTGCTTTTCTTCAACCGAGCGCTTGATTGGCATTCTGTGCTGCCAAACAGAGCTTCAGCTCAAAGCAGGCGCCATTAGAAATGGAATCTTAAGTACTGCATCCACTCGAATGTCTAGCCAAGTTGCATTTTAACCCTTTACCGAAAAGGGAAAATGAGTACAACGTGTTGTAGTTTTAGTGCTTTATTTTTGCCAAATGTGATTTTTTTTTTTTTCCTTTTCTTCTTGTTTGTTTTTCAGAAATAATGTGAATTCTGTGAGCACAGTGTAATCAGAAATGAACATTTGCTTCTCCGGTACGATTCAATCAGATGCAGGCTTTTAGGCTGTGAAGGAAGCGAGCCGGCGTCTCTGGAGGCGCTGCTGCTGGAAGTCATCTCTTGGTAACTGTACGATACTTGTCAAGTGCCAAGCCAAGGGAACAGCGATCCTTTTTGATGCAGCCCCGCGCTGTTCTCGTGCTTCTTCCACGCCGAAACGACGCCAGACGTCGATGAGGAGAGGCGGTGACGGAGAGAGACGCGGGACTCGGTGTCACAAGTTGTTATTCATTGGTTTTTAGGTTAATGTTGGAAACTTTCAGAGTAAATGTGTGATTTATTATCACTTTGCGTCGGAGCACAGGAATCTCTGAGCCTCTCTGCCCTGTGTCTCTGGGTTTTTTTTTTTTTTTTTTTGCCTTTATGTTTGCACAAGGGAAAAGTAACTTGACGATACACAGGTGGTGTTTTTTGTACTCGAAGGCCTTGGTGATAGAAAACATTGTACTTGATTTGTGATCGTTCTTTCTTAAAAAAAAAAAAAAAACAAAATCAAAAAAACAAAAACTGTTATTTAAGAATGATAAATGTGACTGTGCCATACTGTCATTACAGCAACAAAGGCTAACTCTGCATGGAAAGTGCATGGAGTGTGCCACAGTCCTTAAAAATACAATATGTGTCCTCAGGTTGGTGCATCATGTTTTTCAACAATTTTATTTATTTTAATTTTTTTTTTAGCCTTTATGATGTAAAAATAATTGAAAGCTAGTCATCTTTGATTTTTTTTTTTTTGGATCAGTTGGATAAAAAGCGAGTCATTAGTAACCCTTTTGAACGACCCAGAAGTGCGTTACACATCGGACCAAGTTGTAAAGTGAAAGAAATTGGACTGGGAACTTAATTGAAACTACTTTCTATTGTGATGTTTCTTCTTTGCACCTTTGTTGCTACCATTTGGTCTCTCCTGCCCAGTATTGTGAATGAATGAGTGAATTGTAAGTAAGCATGACGACTTTTGGATATGTACGTGCTTTTTTGGTACACAGTTTTTTATGCTATTTTCATTGATTTTAAGATCCATGTCCTCATTCCATACAATCTGAGAGATGCTGAGATCTTCTTGTGGAAAGGGAAAGTGACTCTTTGATGTAAATATTCCTCTCTTAGTTGAAATCGACCCGTTAGTTTTTAAGTGTTCAGTCGTAGATCTGCTCTGAAGCTGTTTCTCTGAGTTGGAGCCGGAATTAAACGGCGGCCGTGCTCTTCCCGCCGCTTCCCGGACAGCTCGCCACTCACATATCCAGATCAAACCACCAGTTAATCTGTGAAACACTCTCAACAAGGGACACTGCACATCTTTATAACAGGTTGTAGTTTTTTAATCTGTCCTGGAAGGACATTTAGGAGCAATACCGCCACCGTCGATCATGAGGACAGCATATCAAGAGCGTTTTGTTTTCTACATTCCCGTCAGGTTTCATATCGTGCGGTTTGAAGCGTGCTCCTATGTTTGCTATGGGAACTATGCTTGCTTGTTGTGTACGCTAAATACGAAGCGACAGTAAAGTGTTTGATAGCTTCGCCGAGTTTACACTTCCACAGATCTCGAAAAACAGGATATACTGAGTTTTTCTCGTTGAGCTTTAGAGGTTGTGATCAGTACGCCTTGCTACGTTTCGATATGCTAACCAGCTGCTGGCTGTGGCTTTCTACTTAAGGTATGAGAATATGTCATACAGGTGAATGTCCTGAGATGTGAAGCTGCTTCTTTGGTCTGTGGAGATTAAAAAAAATGGAGCATGACACACACACACACACACACACACAATGGCAGGATTGTCGTCTCATTTTTCCAACTGCTCACATTAGTCAAGCTGCAGATTGTGCGGCAACCAATCGGTTAAAGTCTGGTGAAAGTTGGCCGTAGTGTCCCTGAGTCAGGCAGTCCTCCGGATGTGTTTGCAGTGTGAAACCTGCCACTGTTTATGTGTGCGTGTGTGTGCGTGTGAAACCGTTATACGCCTCATCGTCACAACATCTTGGACTTTTTTCATCCTGGTGGCAGGAAAACAACGTGCTCATGCCAACGTCACGGTGCAAAGATCTGAAATGTAGATGTACAGTAACTGCATTAAGCCAAGTTTTTTTTCTCTTATGTCTTATGGACGTACTGTCAATATAACAAACTACTAACACAGTGGGTCAAACGGTATAACGCTTCATTTCTATTCAACAGTTTGGAGATAGCTACACATAGCTGCTTTTAAAAGCTCTTTAAATTTGCTCAGTCTTTAATTTAATCAAACTAAACTATGAAACTGACACAGCTACTGTAAGTCTTAACGGTAACAAAAACAGAAATGTAATTACTGTTTGATCCAATCAATACGGGTCCAGAGGGCTCCACTTTCCTACATATTTGAATATTTATTGTTATTCCAAGCCTTTTTCTGTTTTTTTCTTTTCATGTAATTGTGCTTTACTTGCCTCAGCCCTTTGACTTTGATACAAAAAGATGGAAGGGGGTGGAAAAAAACCAAGTTTTTGGATGCATTGCTCCTTTTGTCAGCCAGACTTTCACCACCCATCATCTGACGTGACCCTGCCTGAGCATGCTCGAAATACATTCAAAACTGCTGTTTTAAACGGACTGAAAACCAGATGTGTTTGCCACCTGGATCCAACTGTGAAAGATACACATTAAGAAAAAGAAAAAAAAAAGTAATGAAAACAATCCATATCCAGAAGAGTCCAATAAAAGAGGAGAAAAAAAAAAAACATGTCCTGAGCTGAGTGGTTTTGTTTGACATTTATTCACATCACAAACATCTCGAAAACAGGAAATAGGAGTGGAAAGAGTTTATTTTCATTCAGGATCTGACTTGTACACTTTGTTAGTTTTGGATAATGAGTTGATTTCTTCCCAAGCGGTCTGTATGATGCACATGCACACAATGACAGGATTCGCTGCTATTTTTCCTCTTCATATTTGGAAATTTAGCCAACGTGCGTTTCCCCACCTCAGTTCATCTGACGTCACGTGACCCTTGACCCTGCCCGAGCATGTAGCGAATAAATCAAAAAGGACTCAGCCAGATTTATGTGTGAGAGACAAATAATCGCATCCAGACAGACGGTGAACAAAGAGCGCATTTAAAGGAGCAGAACTGAAGGAATCCTCTGATCTGAGAGGATTTGTTTTACAGTTTGGATGTTGGAGTGGCGCCAGATGCTCTTTAAATGCAGCCGGGACTCAGCTGAAGGTGGACGGATCATCAGAACACAAATGCAGAACAGATGTGGTCACAAGCGGAAAAAAGAAAAAAAAAAAAAGAAAAAAGAATTTCCAGCTTTGAAAATGTCATGAATCTGTGCACAGCTTGCTAGGAGTGAAATTGTTCCTTTCCTCGAAGACTGCTCGCTTCCTGTGTTTTCTCTTTGTGTGGGTGTGCAGGAATTTGGCTGCCGTGTAGTTTGTTCAGTGGTTATGAATATTTCTACTGCTGGAGAAGGAAGAAAAAAGGAAAAAGGGAAGAAAAAAAAAAACGGCACTGGCGAAAACCTTCTGCTCGCCACAGCCCCGATCCGCACGGGCTGTTTTTCGGGCCATGAATTTTTCAGGGTCGTATCAGCTAAAAAAGCTGCACAGCTGTCTCGCAGGCCGCCGATGCCTGCTGGACCCTTCTGCTGAATTTATGACCCAGACCCCGAATGCGTCTCTCTGCTGCGGAGCGATAGCGAAGACGATGAAGCTTATTAGGGAAGATGGAGATTTAATTACTGAGATTTGAGGGAAATTGGGTGTGAAAGTATGTGTGTGTGTGTGTGTGTGTGTGTATTTGCATCCTGTGATAATTTTTTTTTTCGTTTCATCTTTAGGGAATTAAAACTATTTTTAGCTGCATTAAAGCTGATCTGTCAAATCCAACATCTTAATCCAGAGCAATAAATGTAACATTAATTCTACCAACACCAGCAAATCATACTGACTTAAATTAATTAAATTTATATTTCCCAAACAAAATGCATAATGACTTTGTTATTACCATCTTAAGCTCAAAGTTTAATTTCCCCGTTTAAACATCTTGAAGAAACTAGAATCCAATTTTAGGCCCAAATGAAAATTCATTGTTTTTGTGATTTTTGTTGCCTCAAAGTTTCATGTTTTGGTGTAAATGATGTCCATCGATGGCCGTCTCACTTCGTCTTGATCCCTGAAGTCCAAATTTTGCTCCTCAATTGAATTTTATTGAACCTCTTCAATGACCCACCGAGACCTTCATCATTTCTGTACTGCAAAACTGTCAAATATATTTAAGGTTTTAGGCCAAATTTAAGCTAAACTGATGACATTCTCATCACTGGCGGTTAGACTCAGCTAATTTACTAACACACACACACTTTCGAAGACGAGCCTTTTGCCGTTGATATATTATCATCTTGACGTGAGCATTGAGGGAGCAGTCTGTCAACTTCACTTCATTATTATTATTATTGTTTTACTAGCAACCTGAATGAAAATCGCATCTCAATGTGCTGTTTAACAACAGAGTTTAATCGTTCGGTTTATTTACTATAAAAAGTTGTGCTTTCTACATTTTGAACCACAGCCTAACCTTTCCTCCTCCGGCTGTCTCTCATTCCTAATCCCGGCATTCCAGATACCTTCCCATAAAAAGGAGTGAATGCTAAAACTTGACAGGGATTAAGAAATTCTCTGCCATGTACACTATCTTTAGCCAGCTAAGCTTATAATAGCAAGAGTTGGACATGGATGACTGTGTTTGCCTTTCCACTGAGCTCATTCGATCCTTCAAAAACAGTCCACAAAGCTGAATACAAGGTTTTAGTTCTGAAACAAATAGCTTTCATATTTACAAAAAAGTAACGAAGTTTCATGTTCAGTGCTCCGTCTTGGTGTGGATGGTTTACTCATAGAGCTGGACAGCAGATCAGACTGATGCTGGACAGCGAACTGCCTGTAAACACTGTTTTGGAGATGCTGATATCACATCCTTTAAGCCTGTAATGAAAGGCCAGCAGTGCTGCGTGGCTGTTTCATTGCTGTATGACACAGCTGACGCACGCAGAAAATGACTGTCTTTAGCCTGCATTTGAATAAATAGTCAGAACAACTCATGCTAAATAAAATGATGCACCTGTAATGTGGAGTGCAGGTTACGGATGCAGCTCTCTTTAGCTCGCCCAGTGAAGCTATGCCAAGCCAAGACCTCTCTCTTTCCATTTTATGCTCTGCATTAACAAATTAGCATTAACAGCGGTGCAGACGGAGCCTCTCATGATTCCATTAAGTATCAGTGGCTCAGCCCAGTTTGAGGCACTCTCTACGATGTCTCTGGAGCCGATCAATATGGTTTAATGGAACTTCACGGTGGCCGCCGACCAATGCCCAACAGCATCGTGCTTCAGACGCCAAAGACACAAACACACACGCCATCATTCCTGCATCTACAGGGAGTGCCTACACACAGGTCTGACCGCTAAATCCCTGCTGCTGATAAATGGCGCTGATGGTTTTCCCCTAAATTCCAACGCTGCCCACCTCTAACTCGCTGCAGACCGCCAAACACCCCGAACAGGCCTCATCCTACCAGACAGCACTTTCCCCACCTTCTCTGCTGCACATGTTTGTTTTAAACACGCAACGGATCTTTTATTGAGGAGGGGGGACAGGACTTGAACCAATAAACACTTGAGCTGGGTCTACTCACAAAGCACCAAGATTTATTACACTGGAATGCCACTTTTCACTTTCCACACCGTTCATTTATGTAGAATTTTCCTTCGAAGAAGTTTGGTATGTCTATAAATGTTTAGATGATGTGATTGTGCATGTCAGGAAATCTTAAATACGAATAAATACGAGTGACTCTCAACTATAAAACTAAACTTCTTTGTGGTTGTTCCCAGTTTCCTACTTCAACAAATGCAAATGTTCCTCTGTTTGCAAGAACGCTGCTTTTCCTTCCTTGTCGATCTTCTCTCGTCTTGGATAACAGTGATATTTTTAGGAGATGAGCGGGTCGGCGTTGGAAAAACCAATTAAAGCAGCGTTCCTGCTGCACCACCTCGATGTCCTCCGCTTACGCAAATGCACCCGTCAGTACAAACCCACCTCACAAGAAAACGTCCTGTGCTTTCTGAAATTTGAATTTTTTTTTCCAAGATTCCAAGAGAATAACAACCAAGGTGTGATGAGTTTCAGCAACACGCCGCCTCGTTTTTAACCAGAGTGCCAGGATTTCTTTGAAAACTGAGCAAGAATTATCAGGTTTTTTTTCACTAATATGAATAAAATGATGGTTTAGTTGAAAGCATTCTCCAAAAACTGTCAGATTCTGTATTTTGCTGCTGTTGAGCCACTCTACCCAGATCTGCTTGACGTCTTTTTTTTTTTTTGTTTATCAGGCCTTTTTTTTCCTTTCCACCCCTGAAGCGCTGTTCTATAATGCATTCACAAGTTATTATTAAAAACCACCATTTCCTGAAAAATGTTGCTGTGAAGTGATGGAATCAGCCCGATATGGACTTTTTCGTTTAATTATAACATCAATTATAGCTGAAAAAACTGGAGAGAACATTGGCGTGGAATGCCGTCAGCTGTGCCAAATGTTTCACTCCAGTTTCTATACCGGAACAAATCTAATGAGCGCCGTTTTTAATTGTGTCCCTGGTGTTCTGTATCTTTAATATTCCCTGTTGATGTGGAGCTATGCTCTCACGCCCTCCGTGGTCCTCCACACATGCACTTTCTGCGAATTCACAGGGGAAGAAGAGGAGGCGGGGGACACAAGAGCATAGACAGGCCTTTGGGATATACATGTTTCCCCCACTGGCGCCTGATGTCAACTCCAATTACGTCTGACAGCAAGGCCCACTCGGCCAATTAGGGGCACGGGAACGCGCTGGGATTGGCTCGCGGCTGGTAACCCCCTCCCAGGTGCAGCCGTCATGACACCGAGTGGTGGAAGGTGAGCAGAGCGCGGAGATGTTCCGGTGATTGGTCTGTGAGCTTTCTAGAAGTTCGGTTTTTCAGCGTTGTGAGTTGTGCAACATGCACTCTGCCTTCTGCCAAGTTTCCACTGGGATGGGTTCCATCTCCCCAATACCCTAAATCAGATAAATATTAAAAATGTACTCGTAAAAACCCGGAGTCCTGCTTTTGGCAATCAGCTTAGAGTGCTCGGCGCACTGTTTTGTCACATCTGGCAGTGTTCTGAAGAAGCTCTGTGAATAGTGTGAAAATCAATGAGCAACACTATTAGTTTATTCAGCTAAATGTCTCTTTATTTTTTTCAGTGTTCGTCTAATTGCGGTTTTCTAATTTCCTTTGAGTCTTGACATGAAAAACTGTTTTTTTTTTTTTTTTTTTAGGTGAAATGAAAGGACGCCTCTGTTCCCAAAAGAAAGAACAATAAATTGAAGACAAAGGAAAGCGCTATCATCTAGCTCTCTCCCTGGTGGCACGCCATTTTTCCCTCCATCCAATCCATAATGTATCACATAGCCAACAGGGTGGAAAGCAGAAAGCCTCTGGGACGTTTTCCAAAGAACGGAGGGTAATTTGGAAATGGCCCATGTGGTCCATCTGAATGGACCCGGAGAGGCTGAGATTTAGGAGTCGCAGTAACGTTGAACCACTTTGGAAAATAAGCTGATTTAGCAGATTGTAACTGGAGGAGGATAATTGAAAGTGAAAGAGGCCTGACGAGGGGACTTGTGCATATAGAAAAATGCTGAAAAAAAAATGTTACAACTTCTTGATCTGTTTCAGTTTGTCTCAAGTGACAGATGAATAACATGTAATGTGAAAGGTGCTGCTGTTAGACGGCAGTTTTCTGTGAAAAAAAACCCTTTTTCTTTCAACGCTAAACTGCAGAAATAGTGACATAACCATGAGCGTACGGCTAGCAGAGCATTTAGCATCAGCCTTATAAACTGCTTTAGAGAGATATTACAAGTATAGGACCTATTAAACTGATGGAAACATTGCTTTGAATGACTGTTGCTAATAGATTAAAACAAAAAACTCTTATTTCTGGTCACTTTGGATCTTTGCTGTTTCTGAAGGGAAATCGTCTGGAAGGGAACGCCTGTAATCGGTACAGAAAAAAAGTCAAACCGGGTCAGAGACTGAGCGAACGGTCCGAGGAGACAAGGCGACAGCAGTGAGATTGCCTTCACCAATCAAACCGCCGTGCTTTTTCTAGACCAAAGAGGATCCCTGTGACCCCCGCCAGGACCGACTGCGTCTGCAGAGCCACCTGGCTGCGAGCCAGCTGCGGGCAGACCCAAGACAGAGGGAATGAGAATTGTTAATTTAATTGAAGTGCTGCATGGTTTTCCCTCTGGCAGAGCGAATGAAAAATGTCAATGCACTTAAAAGCATTGATAATTGGAAAGAAGATGACGAAATGCAGCCGCTGATATACAAATCCTGCCATCCATCTCAGGCCTTTACTGGCTAATCAATGAGCAGCACTCTGAGCCAGAGGCAGGGAAGGTAAATTAACTGGGAGGTTATCTTTCATCTCAGTTCCAAACACAAAGGTGTCCCCCTGTGTTTGAGACACACGATGTCGTATGGCAGTAGGTTTCTCTCCACGCCGCTGGAAAAGCTGCCAGAGTTTGTAATACACCTTGAAGTAATCTTTGGAGGAATTTGCCTTAGATTTCATTCTCGGAGAAGCACACCATGCTGCAAAAAAGAGAAGCACTAATGTGTCGAGTCTCTCTAATTTTAATTTCAGCGCTGTTAAGAGAAAGCAAAGAAGACAACAGCCTCAATTTTTTCTTGATGTCTGTCGAATTGGTCAAAACAAAAATGACTTCTTCAGCCATATTATTTAGATTTCAACAAATGAAGGTTTCTCAAACTCAAAAAATTTGCTATATGTTCCAGAGTGAAAAAGAATTATACTGCTTTTGTAACATGACCCTCAAATCCAATTACATTAGAACATAGTCCTGACTCACTCTCATTCTCTGTCTACATATATATGTATGCATATATGAATATATATATATATATATATATATATATATATATATATATATATATATATATATATATATATATATATATATATATATATATATATATATATAGATAGATAGATAGATAGATATATGTATATATGTGTGCGTGTTTATACTATGTTTATGAGTGGACACACTTTGAACAAAGAAAGATCAAAACACACAGATTAGTGTTTAAAGCCATCACTTGCAGATAAAGTTTTATTTTAGAAAATATGCCAAGGAAACGGTATTTCACATTGTCATAAAATTCAATGAAGAATGTGGGATCGTTATCAGATTACTTAGATTCACTCTCTCTGGCTCACACGATTGTGACATTTCCAGATGAAATCACATGAATTCCTGTCGTGTTTGACAAGATGTACAGGAAACTGTCGGCTCATATAATCGTGTTTTCTATCTATAGAAGCGCAGGGCGGAACGGATTAACAGGGTTACACTGACGACTCAGCTGAGAAACTCATGTCCTGTGTTAACCGACATGGAACTGCAATGTCCTCGTCTCAAAATGACCTGAGACATCATTTCAGGTTTATCTTCCTCGTCTCCTGGCAAAACTTTAAATTCTTCATTGAAGTACTGAAGTCTTTAATGCAGTCACATAATGTTTTTATGTGCTGGCTTGTGATGCTGGAGAAGGACATGCATGTACCGTACGTCACGACGAATCGCCTCCTTTAGTTCTGGCACTTTGTCAGCAGTCCACAATATTCCTGCTTTATGTGACGTCTTGTGACTTCGGGGATGAACATCGAGTCACAAGCCCTGATTTTAGGTGTGACGCTGATGAATCAGTTTGAAGCACATATTTTCATGCTGGACATTTGAACTGTTGTTGCCGTTATGAAGCTCTAAAGTCGGGTTTTATCCAGTTGCCAGCACGACAGCATGCCTACATGTATCCGTTTCTGTTCTTCTCATTATCAGTAATCTAGAATCAAAGTAGCTTTTCTTAAAGGAATAGAATTTCTTTTTAGCTTTGTTGTATCTCTAGTTTACTGACTCCTGGGCGATTTGAACGCGACACGTGCCTTACACTGCGTACTCCTTGCTTTCGTTCCCCGAGTTTAATAGGAGTGAAACACTGTGTGGTCTGGTGATGCGTTGCGTTTGCTAAGCGACAGCCACATGACATCTGACTTCCTGCACAACTGAAAACAGCAGAAACGGAAATCAAGAATGAGACAAGGCCAAGTTGTAAATGCATCTGCAAGTGAGCAGAGAGGAGTGTGGTTAGACAGTGGCGGTGTTTGTCTTCCAGGTGATGTGTTTAGCAGATGTGGAGCTTGTGAAACGTTACAGAAAGCCTTCTTGTTGCTTTTTTCGTGACCCCGAGCCCAGAGCAACTCCCCATTGATTCTAATGAGAATAACCCTGCTTGCATGCAGGTGCTTGTGCATGTGTTAAACAAAGCGACTGAATGCGATTTCCATGGATTGATTCCTCCTTAACCAACAATGACTTTTCTCCTCTGTTGTTCTTTAGCCACCCCAGCCATTTTCCTCCCCGCTTAAATTAACGTTGTTTAGAATGCAATCTCAGGTATCGACAGAAAACTTTTGACTCCCACACAAGCTGCTGTGACTCATATTGACAGCGCTGGAAGATCCGCAGGCAGTTTGGAGAATAAGTGGGTGGAAAGACAAGGAGGGGGGAGATTGAGCAGGGGGTCTGCATCTGCCTGCCGAAGAGCTTTGTTCATAATTTATTGGTTCCCCCCCCCCCTTTTTTTTTTTTTCCTGTCTTCCTTCTCTTGTCATCTTCTGTAGGAGGAGCTGTGGGAACAGGAGCACGCTCCTGCCTGTGTGTGTTTGTTGTGCAGAGGTTTCGGTCCTGCGAGCGCCGGCCAGCCAGGTTTGTTCCAGGATATTTATAGCTCTCATTAGCCACATCCCGCTAGAGCCGGGGTCACGGCACAGCGAGGTGAACGCTCGGAGGCTACGCTCGTCTCACACCAGCAAAGCGCACACACTCTGCAGTGACCTGCGCGCACGGAGGCACCTGATCTCCGCCTGCGCCGCTCTCAGGAACACAGTGTACGATGACATGCTGTCGGCGGGCAGCGGAGACGCACGCAGAGTGAGGAGCTTGGTCCAGACCCGGATTTTGAGAGCGTTCGTCACGTCGGCAGATGCACACGAAAAACGCAACGTCTGAGGCGATCGTCTGTTCAATCTGTCCGACTGTGAGATCCCAGCATGCACCAGTGCAGCAGGTGGCCTGTGGGTGTAGAGATTGGGGTGATGGGGGGGGGGGAGAAAGGACACGGTGAGATGAATGAAAAGAAAGTGAGTGGTGACACACACACACACACACACACACACACACGGAGTATACCTCTCTGAAAGTGACACAAAGGGTGCTGATGATATCCCTCTGCTTCCTGACTGAAGGATGGAGATATTCTCCAGTGCTTTTCATTACGTTGGCATGGCAACAAGCATCAAATCTGACAGCAAAAAGCCTTTAGCCGTTTTTTTTTTTTTTTTTTTTACTGGATACCTGAGGATTCTGGCACAATAAACTGTGAAAGATTAAAAAATCAGTTCCATGCAAGAGAATCTAGAAAAAAAACAAAAAACAGAAAATATGAATAATTTGTGAAGTGTCTCCTTTCTTTAATCCAGACCTCACGACTCTTGTATTAATGTGCAATGCTAAAGAAATATCCTAACGTTGTGTTCCTGAAACATAATGATGTCACCTTTTCGTGTTGCTGTCTATTAACCTTATATGTGCACAAATGAGCCGAGCCTGTGTGACGTTTGTGACAGTTGATCTTTGAAAGTTTAAGATGTATTACAGGTGTATTTCTCAGTCACGGCCATTTCGATCCAGCATATTTAAACTGTATCCCTGCTCCAACACTCGGGTTGTCCTTAAACTCTGCTGAAGTCTGATAAAATTACAGACAGCAAGCCAATTCCTGAGACATGCAAGGTCAGTTTATGTATCCTAGGAAGGATGGAAATTTTCTCTCTTGTCCTTTCCTGCCAAATTTTGAAACAGAGAAAGCAAAAGAAAAGCTTGGTTGGTATGTAATCTTGAAGCTTGCATGCTGGAGAAACTCACTGCAAGCATTTCAATCACTTACAGGAGAAAAATGCTGATCCAGGCCTTCAGGCCAACATATCTCATAAATCATTCATTTTGATATTCAGATGACCTTTATGTCTGTAGATAAACACGGTGGCAAGAGACATGCTGACCCCGGCGACGACGGATCTCCGTCTTTTAAATGAGAAAGTGAGATGTGTGTGTTGTCGCGATGGAGGCAAAATGAAAAGAGGCAGAAAGCCGGCTTAGCCAGTGAGGGAAATGAAACCGAAAGGAGGAGATCAGATCCATTTCCCTGGACAGTCGTCACGTGCAGGCGTTGGACGCTCAAGGTTACCGAGCATCCGCACGCAGCACGATGCAAGTTGTCGAGTCATGTTTTGGATGTCAGCAGCCGGCGGGTCCAGCGGGCCTGAGAAAGCTGCTGGTGGCTTGAGTGAGGTGGGGGGGGGGGGCGGATTTTCGGAGGGAGTGGGGGGGCGTGGAGGGTAGCGGGGCGATTCGGCCGAGTGTCATCTCTCTTTAGGCCTGTGTGTCCTCTTTCACTCCCTCCGCCGCTCTCTGTCTCCCTCCAGAGAGCCACTGCACTGCGGAGGAAACTTGAACTGTGCCCAGTTCCTGTGAACATGACGCACACACACACACACACAGAAACACACACGCGCGCTCGCGCACGTAGATTTGTCCTACAAACACAGTGGAGAAAAAAAAATGGCCCTGTCTACTTTCACTTCCAGCTCCTGTAAGAGGTGCTCGTAAAGCCGAGCCGCCAGTGTCTTCTCGTCAAAGTAGATTTAATATTTAATATTCCATCACTGCTATTTTCTTGGATAACATGTCCTTACCTGCAAATAAAAGCACATTTGAATCAAAGGAAAGGATCCGTTCAGGTCCATCTCTCTCTATCACAGGCTTTTGGCTGTGGCGTTTCCTAATCTGCTTTTCGGATTGAAAGATATTTTTAAAAAACAAGAAGTAGCTATCTAAGGGTGTGCGACTATTTCTGAAAGTTCCAGACATGACAAACAACCCAGTAGGGCTGGAAAGATGTCAGCATGGGCTTCTTAGCATATAAAAATATATATTATCTTCCCCTTTGTTTTAGTTTAATAAACAAAAGCACATTCTGAAAAAGGTTCAAGAACTCTTTAGAAAATGTATTTGAGCAACCTAAAAATCCTAAAGCAGAGAGATCCGCTTTGTCTCCAATATAAACGAACCTGCTTGATAAAGTACAGCTTGTGCATTAAAATGTTATTCACACAGACGAGCCCTCCGCACCCGAAAACTCCATCTGAACTCTGTCGCTAATCTCCAAAATCAGCACTGTTTTATTCTTTCCTCCAAATGTTTAACAAATCGATCAGATAAACTGCAGCTGCTATCGGGCAACTCGGCTGGGACGACAGACAAATATGTAACCGAGGTTCCCCAAAGCATCACATAAACAGTAGAAGAGGAAGAAATGTTTGTAAGTGAGAGGAATTTATTTCTTTTTTAATTGAGGGTGACCCGGAGCAAAAAAAAATTTTTTGCAAAAAGTAATTCAGGCTTGAAGTGGATTTAAAGGTCAGAGGATGTGAATCACGGAGAAGAGGGGATACAGTCAGCTGGTGAAAAAAGAAGCTGCGGGAACTCGCATGTAACACAGGCCTAATAATGGGAAATGGGAGTGAGTATGCAGGAGGTGCTTGAAGAAACACAGTCTGAAGTCCTGTGAGAGATAGTCATCTCTTGGCTTCCTGCCCTCCATTGAGCGCGGGGTGAGCTGCAGAGGAATTCTCAGAGAGACTTAACACCTCACAAAAAAAGACAATAAAAAAAAAAAAAACACCTCAGATGAATTATTCCAGATTTTGATCAGCACTGACATTTTCCAGATGTACCTCTTATCATCCCTACATGAAAAATGTGTTTTCACGCCGTTTCTTATGTCGGTTCATGCAGTTCCATCCAGTCACATGATGGATGACATTTGTCAGACTTGACCTCAAACCCTTTGTGCATGAAATTGTAAAATAGTGATAATAAACATGATCGTTAAAGCATAATTTTGGTTGTCCGTCATGTTATGTTTCTCTGTAGTTTTATAAGTCATGTAGGACTGGTGAATTTATAATGAGAGCAGAATGATTGTCTTGATTGCCATGGGCGTTATCTTCTTTATTGCTCTAAGTCACGCTCACTGGACGATAAGACCCACAGAGCTGACTGTGAATGAAGGCAGAGCGCCAAATTACAGTGACAGTAGCCTATGGGGAACAAGTTCAAAACTTACCCCTGTCAGTGGTTGAAGGTCAAGGGGGCAACACTCTGTGGCAGAAACTGGCTCAAGGAACTTAAACTTAACTGGGACCAGAGTACCGGTAAGTATTTACAAGAGCAAAGGTGTGGAACACTTCAGGCGGTGCTGGATAAATATGGTGCAGTGTTTAAGGAGGAGTTGGGGACTCTTAAGAACACTGAAGCATCTATTATTGTAAAACCAGAGATAACCCCAACGTTTTGCAAGCACAGACCCCTCCCTTTTGCCATGAAGGAGAGAGTTGGGGAAGAGTTAAAGAGACTGGAAGGAGCTAAAATTATCTCTCCAGTAAAACGCAGTGAATGGGCAGCACCAATAGTGCCAGTGGAGAAGAGAGATAAGTCACTCCGCTGACGTGGAGATTATAAAGTGTCATTTAACCAGGCAGTTGAGACAGAATATTCTCAAATTGACAAGAAAGGACTTGGAATTATTTATGGTGATAAAAAGTTTCACCAGTACTTGTGGGGCAGACATAATTTTGAGTTGGTAACGGATCATTGCTCATTATTGGCATTGTCAGGAGAACATAAGAGTCTGCCGACGCTTGCAGCAGCCCGCATCCAGAGGTGGCCAGAGGTGGGCTATTATCTTATCAGCTTACGATAGTCACATTGTCTACCGTAAGTCTGAGGCGCACAATAATGCTGACGGACTTTCTCAATGCCCTTTACCTGAGACCAGCGATGCAGGAACTACTGTAACAGCCGCCACCGTCTACTCCCTGCTAACAGAGCGTCTTCAAAGGGCACCGCTCGATGCAGTCCAAGTTGCCAAAGCGCCACGCACGGAAACCTTGACTCTGACGTGGAGCGGATCTGTAAAGAATGTGAAACCTGTCAGCTGGAGCAGAAAATGCCAAAGCAGGTTCAAAATAACAGACTTTCAAAACGGGCTTTCGAGCACCCCTTTGAATATTGAGGACAAGATCTCATTGTTCCTGCTGCAATATAGGACGACGCCTAACTGCACTACGGGACAGGCTCCGGCTGACCTGTTTCTTCACACAAGACTGGACTTCCTAAAACCATCTTCCATTGGTTTTTGTAATCTATTTGCTTGCTGTTTCACAGTTTAAGGTGATGTGTATTGACCCAAATAGTTATTATATGTTTTAATGTACATGGAAGCGTTTGTACTATGATGGACACCGTAGTGAACGTTTCTAAGAGGAGCGTGAAGTAAAATGGGTTCGAATGAAAGTCCGGTGCGTCCACATCATTAATACATGATAAAAACCAACAGACGAAAGCCAGCAACCTTCTGGGAAAGGCGTAATACTCCTGTGTGCACATAGAGAAGCTTTAAACATTCATTTTTGCACCTGTTCATCGGCAATGAGACCAGCATCCACCTGCCATGTCATTGTTCACCAGTCCTGATCTTAATGACCCCCTGACCCCGCTTATCAAGTCCAATACACTATATTCAAATAAATTCATCAGCGGAATCCAATTCAAAGGATTTGCTGGTCTTTGTTATATGCTTTATTACACCCACACCATCATCCACGACGCATACCTTCACTGATAGCCCGTTGTGTTTGCTTTAATGGCACAATATAAAATGTGATAACAATTATCCAACAATAAAGGACTTCTTATGAAAGCTGATTCATTTCTCATACAAGAGGAAAACACAGTGGATGACTGAGGATAGAACTGTTGCTTCCAACATGCTCAGAGCCTCTCAGGAAACAGCAGAAATACAGACTGTCTTGTACTCGCAGCACAGTGAGATCTCTACTATTTCTGTGCATTATGTGTATTTATTACAGTCTGTTTCTGTGCTGCCCTCTGGTGTGATCTCACGCGCCTGCTTGTGGAAGTACAAATGGTGTTTTAGTGCGCCACCAAGTGGTACACATCCACATGTTTTCCACAAATAGTCAACCTCGGAATAATCACTTTGACATCTCTGTGCCGTCTTCATGTTGGATGGATGTTACACCAGATAGAAGCCTGAGTGCTGATCAGATGAGTGCTTCCTCACTTATGTTGCTGAGGCGCCCCTGCAATTTGTTTTGATCACCGGTTTGCTTCCTGTTGTGGTTATTATTTATTTATTAGATTAGATTAAATGTGGGTGGTGGTTTATGAAATGACAGGATGATGAAGCCTAGTGCAGGAAGCCTGGAGGAATGTTGTAAAATAAGCACATATCTTAAAATATTCTCGTTTAGTTCAACTTTGCGCTTCCCAATAGATGTTAGCACAAAAAAACATATTCGGTGTTAGTTTTCTCTGACTTCAATATTTTTTATGTATGCTGCAAGCAATAGCAAGAGTCTTCATCGTGGGTGAAAACACATAATTTGAGAAATATATCAATGATTGAACCATAAAGGGTTAAGAACTAAAGTAAAATCCCCTATTCAAGGAAATGTACATTAAAAAAAACTTACTTTATAAACAATATATAGCAAATTTCCTATTGATGGTGTGAAAACAGTTTTTTTAATGTGATTCATTACAAATATGATCTGCAATAGCTATTTTTTGTATTTGCAAATACTGATTTATGTGGACTGACAAAAGATAGATCCATCCACCCAGCTATCTGTGCACAGTTCAAAGTCATCATGTCTGAAGTTACACGGCTGCACCATCAGACGTTGTCATCCTCAGTCACTATCAATGCTCAAAAGCAGATAGACATTTTGAAGCAACATCTGTTTCCATCCAGATCTGGCTCGCTAATAAACTTCTTGAATATTTCAGCAGAACAGTTTTGAACTACATCATCACAGTGTGGCTTGACGCCGGCAGGTAAGCCTGGGTGCAGAACAGACATCTCACCAATAAAAGATATATAGAAATTGGGGGGGGGGGGGGGGGGGGGGGGGGGAACTCAGATGAAGAAGATCCATGACGGTTTATAATCAATAGTCTTCCATCAGACATAAATGGGACAATATTTGTCTTTACACATTCTCAAATAGAATAAAAAAAACTGGTCTACTCACTTGTCAAATATTTAACAACTAGCAGTAGTCTATATAAGCAGCGTCTTTCTGAAACCATATCTCCCTGGATTAATGTTCTAATTTCTTTGAAAACTTTGAACATGCAGCGACGCAATTTGAATGTTTTGTATGAGTAATTACATAAAGATCGACAGGCTACTGTGAATATAACTGGAGGCCGTTGTTCCATTCCAAGGCAGTAGGTGGCAGCACAGTTATCTGAGGTCACTTTTAACTTGAGGCGCGCAGAGGATTCTGGGTGTTTTAACGGTAAATAGAACGTGCGCTCTGCGTCACTGCACATTCTTTTTTCACTGTGGCTAGGCGGAGGCTAGAGTGAGAGCTGAATCCTAGAAAATAGATTTTATTCGAACATTTATTGGTGAAGGAGACTGTATTCCACTTTTTAAAGCGCAGAATAGGTTGCTGATTTAGTTTCTGATAAGAAGATAGCAGTTTATTAATACTTTATTTTTTAATTTTTTTCAAAAAGAAAGAATCAACTATTTTTTTCCTTCGGTTTTTGTCGGAAATGTGTATAATGGATGCCACATCAGCACACTGTGAATCCGACTGTTTGAGAAGAACCACGAAACCCGGAGCCGGCCTGAGGTGGAGACTTCTCCGTATGTCCGCGGAGGTGAAAGAAGGCGCGCACAAAGTGTGCCGAGCGGCCGCGGTGAGGACCACCGTCCGGAGATACCTCCGCCGGGAGAAGCGGCGGCTACGAGCCGCTGACGTGGCGGCGTTCCTGGGAGACATCGGAGGGCAGAAGCGGAGGAAGCAGGCCGTCTGCGAGGAGACACCCGCCGGGGCCTGTGTGCAGCGTCATCCCGCCGGGGCCATGGCGCCTCAGAACACCACGCAGTACTTGATGAGTAATGTGTATGAAGACCTGCGGAGGGACCGCCGCGATTCGGCTTCACGGGAGACAAGTGTTCACGACGAATCTCACACAGACGGCGGAGATTCCACCGCCCCAGACCTGGAGTTTGAGAGATATCTGGCTTTCCAACAGATCGACTTTGAGGAAATGGTGTCGGGCCTGTCCTGGTAACCGGATTGAACTGGCCCACGAGGCCTCGTGAAGCTCTTCGTCATCCGCTCAATGACTTTTCATAAAGACATGTGAAAAAGGTGTGATGAGTACCCTTGTGAATACTTGAGCGAGAGCTTTGGTGTGGTGGTACTGATGTAATGTACTGCAATGTGCCGCCTGATTCATGGTTGGGCTTTATTTGTCTCACAGCGGCACAAGCGGCGCTGTGGACGCTGCCCGTGCAGTAGGGGGCGCTCCTGAGCCATGCGTGGCGCCGCCCGGAGGAACCGGATGCACCGCTCCGGTCACGGATTGTGAGGTCCAGGTAACGGTCTGTGATGCAATGTGGACAGGGCTGCAAAGTGCTGTGTACAGTCACTGTTGTGTGAGCGTTTTCCAGGTCATCCTGCCAGGACACGTGGCCTCACAGGACGAGGAGAGCAAAGGAGGTGGCACCCACGTGACTGACACGAGGTGATAAACTCTGTCTGGTTCAAAGTCCAAAGTTAACGTGTGATTGTGTTCGACATATATTGTAAATGTGAAGATCGTCAGACTTATTGTGGAAATAAAATATTTTTGTTTTAATAAATTGTTATATTTGAAATTGAACCTGTTTTCATGTGTGCCTCATTCATAATGTGCGTGGAAAATGAAATACCAGTATCAACACAAGATGAAGTGCACTATCACCATTAAAGACTTTCAGCAAACAGCATGAAATTCAAATACATATAGACGCCATGATAAAAGGTTCATCATGCCTCTTGTGTGGGTAAGAGGGTCGATTCCACCTCCCATCTCTATCCAAATGTAATGATCATAACCAGATGACACAAGTTGTTCGCAGAGATGCATTGTAATAAACTAATTTGGTTAAAGTTACAGTAGTTTAATTTCTAAGGAGGTAGCTCTCATTGTATCTCCTTTAATATTACTTTCAGTCAAAGCCGATCTTACCTCTGCATGTGTGTTTGGGTGATAGTATATTTATTTATCCTCTGATCGACTGACAAAATTGTATCCAAACTTGACCAAAAATAAGCCGGAATTCATTCCTATTGACAAATACATTTAAAAAATGAACATTTCATATTGGTGTACTGAAAGTTATATTAAAGGGTTCTTAATTTCCAGCACCCAGTGGTTACAGTATTTCATATAGAAATCTGATATAAGAGTGACTGTATAATAGAAGCAAGTATTGTTCCCAGTTTCCTTATTGGAGGAACTGTTTTATAAGAGAAGCAGAAAAAAAACAAAAACGCCACAAATACAGTTGTCTTGTTTATGAAGCACCATGAGCACATATGTGGGGTGAAAGTATGAAGACTTTGAAGGCTGCAGAATGTGTGTCATGTAAAATGTTACACTTTAGTCAAAAATAACCTGAAGAGGAATGTTGTTTAAGTGAAAACTGTAGATTTGGAAAAGGAAAAAGAAACAGTTACAATTTCCTGTAATTTTTTTTCTTCACCACTTTCTTCCGTCGCGGTGAAGAAGGAGCTGAGCCGAAAGGCAAAGCTCTCGATTTACCGGTCAATCTACGTTCCCACCCTCACCTATGGTCATGAGCTTTGGGTCATGACCGAAAGGACAAGATCCCGGATACAAGCGGCCGAAATGAGCTTCCTCCGTAGGGTGGCTGGGCGCTCCCTTAGAGATAGGGTGAGGAGCTCAGTCACCAGGGAGGAGCTCGGAGTAGAGCCGCTACTCCTCCACATCGAGAGGAACCAGCTGAGGTGGCTCGGACATCTGTTTAGGATGCCTCCTGGACGCCTCCCCAGGGAGGTGTTCCGGGCATGTCCCACTGGGAGGAGACCCCGGGGAAGACCCAGGACACGCTGGAGAGACTATGTCTCTCGGCTGGCCTGGGAACGCCTTGGGATCCTCCCAGAGGAGCTGGAGGAAGTGTCTGGGGACAGGGAAGTCTGGGCATCCCTGCTGGGACTGCTGCCCCCGCGACCCGGCCCCGGATAAGCGGTAGAAAATGGATGGATGGATGGATGTAATTTTTTTTTTTTTTTTTTTTTTTTTTTTTTTTGCATTTGAAACAACCATATTCAAAGAAAAAATATGGAGTACAAAGTATGGAGTACAGTTTTGTTCAATATACTGTAATTTGCAAAAGAAGGCAGCTGGAAATTGGCTTCAGTGACCTGTGACCTTGTGCAGGATGAACAGGGTAGAAGATTGATGGGTGATTTTTGTTTTTCAACTTATTCAGGCCTTATGAAAAAATATTAGATTGTGTTGTATTTTTATTTATTAATTTTTTTTATACTGCGTAGTATTTGTGTTGTAGTTGTTCAGAGATGCATTTCCCTGGTTTGGCCCATGAAAAGTAGCATGATAGAAGGATAATATGACAATCCTGTCTTAGATTTCTTAAAAAATACCATAACACCTGCTTTTTTAAAACAGCAACTCTGAAATCTTTCCGGTATTTCAATGTACTGCTGTTTCTCCAAGCTGCCACATGGGGGCAGTAGTGAACAATAAATATGGAGTTAAAAAGAGCTCGTGCGGGTCACGCAGCCAGAGCAGGAGGTGTTGATCATTGGTGGTCCACATTTAGATCCAGTCTCATGGCATTAGTTGCAGAGGGGCCACTCTGTGCCTGTATGGATGAAGAGTGCTGGCAGCAGGCCAGCTCGGACCCATGACTGAGACTCAAATCTTTCACAGTCCAAAGACAATCCTCTTTTTTAATTGCTGCGATTTACTGTAATGTTGTTATTAAATGAATCCATATCTGATATGAGCGGTCTGAGAGATGTTCTGCGTCTTTGAAGAGATCTTAACACAGTGCAGTCGAAGCCCCATGTCTTTTTAAGGGAGAAAACTCTTCTGGGAACTGTCAGGGCTCGGGGGGGTGTGGGGGGGTTGCTCCACAGTTATCTTGGATCTGGAGTCTGTTGCTGATAGCTCTGAGAAACAGCCCCAGTTGTTGTTGTGCAGTGATGCATTGGCCGAGGTCCTGGGTTCAGTGGCTGTCAGTCTGAAAAGCTCAATCTGTGCTCCAGCTGCCAAGTCTGACGGTCAGCAATTACACCTATGGCTGAAGTGTGTGTGCGCGTGGACTGGTTTGTGTGTGGGCAGCAGAGATTTTGGACAGGACAGCTGCTGGCTGATTAATGGATACTCCTGCAGGCTGTCACGCCATCGATCCACACGTGATTGGTGCAGTACTACGGTCAGGTCTGGGTAGAAAACTTGTCTCACTTCTGTGAGCATCTGGTCATTTGGAGCAAGACTTCAATTCTCCCTGAAATCTGGCTTCCCTCTCTGCATCCGTTGAGAAAGAAAAGTAAGGAAAGTCATTCAAAACTGTGCAGATAACAATTAATTTTCAAGCACAGTTCAAATGAGTTCTTGTAAGCTGTGAATGAAAAAAAATCTCCACAGTGAAGCAGCCAAATCACAATATCTTAGTTAAAAAAAGAGAGACTTTAGTTTTAACATTCACCTGTCACACACCTTCTACAAGCTTTGAGATGTTTTATTCTGCTTCAAGTTCAAGTTCGAGTTCATGTTGTCAGTAAAAAAAAAAGAGCCATAAAATCCTCTGTCTTTTACTCTTCTTTATCCCAAAAAATTATTTTTCTTTGTTTTCAATTTTTTTTACAAACACCTACTGTATCACCTTTAGACACATTTTATGCAAAAAAAGGGTAATTTTTGTATATCAAGTATAGATAACTCATTGAATTTAAAGTATTTAGATATCCTTGATATTTCATTGAAAGTCATATTAACACAATAAAACATTAAGTGACCTTTTTGAATATTTCTTTCAGTATCTACTTTACAGCAGGTCAAGACACTCATGCACACTGGAACCTCCCGTCACATTTTACTGACTGTTAACAAGAGGTTATTTACATTATTTTGAATTAGATGTGTGCTGGGAACTTGGAATCTTACCTTGAAATTCCTATTGTAAGTGAAAAATTAGCTATCGGATAAATGTTTTGAGCCACTTATGTGGCGAAATTGTGAATGTAGAGGATCAGACATAGGGAAAAAGAATGACGAGATCATTTTCTCAATGAGATCTTAATGTCCTCTTTGTTTCCAGCCATGGTGGTTTTGAGACGTCATTCCCCCCACCTTGGTGGCTTGGCTTTATATAAAGAAAAGGGCAGCTGGCCAAGATTTGGGATTTGGCTCTGACAAACACTGACTCTCGCTCTGACTTTTTAATTGGAGGTGCTGAAAACGCGTGTGTGTGTTGAGCCCTTCTTAAAGTGTGAAAACACATCAGGGATAAATGTCACTCTACAGTAGTGGTGGGGCGGATTAGGAGGTAATCTTCATCCGCAACTTTTCCTGAACTCCTAAATTACGGAGCTGACAGCCGCCGATGACTATCTGTATGTGCTGACGCATGTTTCGGTGTGAACTTCAGGATGCACCCTGGAGAAATCAGATTAGAAATGTTCTTCACACGAATCAAAACAAAGGAAGCCGCAGCAATTTTTCAGCTCCCACGAGAAGGAGTTCTGGCTCAGATCCTTTGTTGAGAGAAGTGACTAAAGTGTAAATATTTCTGTGCTATTTCCACTCAAGGGTGGCACTTCAAAGTGATTTACAGCGGGGATCTGGGGAGTGGTGGGGGTGGATGTAGATGAGTAATCAGCATGCTGAATGATCTGCATTAAGAGGACATCCCTGTGCTGAACGTACACTTCCTATCTCTGATAGAAAGAGCAGCGACCGCTTTCTGTAGTATAGAAATAGTCCTGTAGTGCACATCTGAAAGCAAGACAATTTAAACATAATTTGTTGTAGTTGTAATTCAGTTGTAATTTATGTAAAATTTGAAGTTTGGGACTCAGTGCTGTCCCCCGGAGGACACAACGAGTAATATCCAATCATGAAGAAGTCACAAGCTGCCCTCAGTTCAATGAATAACCAGAGCAGAAACTGTTCTCCTGATCCTATACGTTCCAGTTAGATATGTCTGTGTCGAAAGCTTTTCGTTTTTAGTTCAATAAATATTCCATTTGATCTCAGATGTATAGTCTGAGTGATTTCCTCCACTGAGTCCATTAACTCCAATGATGTTGTGCCATTTGATGTGAATCCATACAGACTGTCACACAGTAGTTGATGCTGATCGATGAAATTGTCGAATCTCTTATTGAATGTTTTGAGAATTGTGGTACTAAAATAAACAGACCTGTAGTTCATAAATAGTTGCCTATTATCAGTTTTATAAAGTGGCACAACTTTGCATTTTGTGCAGATATGTTTCAGTCTGGAAAGATAAGTTACAGATGAAAGTATGTTCAATGAAAAATACATGAATTACAGGAAACATGTTTGTTTTGACTGGAGTGTTAATTTACCGAGCCATCCAGGCAGCCTAATGCTTTCTTCTTCTTCTTCTTCTCCTTTAATGGATGCTCCATCAGTAGGGGGGGTGGGAAGGGGGTAGGGGAGTGGAGTGAAGAATAGCCTGAGCCTGCTCGGCTGTGACCTTTACAAAAACACGACATGGAAAGCACCAAGGGACATTCAGGTGGATGTGTTAACCTGCAGACACTCGGGGAAAACACACACTCGTGTGAAATATCCTTCAGGCACAGCAGTCCGTGACCTACTGTATGAATGAATTATAAAAACACACAGAAGCACACACAAGGTCATAGTGTATAAGTGGAGGAAAGGTATAACAAGTGTAATGTGCTGTCTGAACTTCAGATTAAAAGTTGACGCCACTGAAGTGTTTTCATAGATATTGTTATTTCTGAAAATGCCGATCCAATGGGAAAGGCAGTCTTTTCACTTTGAAGTGCAGAATGCCACACTGATCTGCCACTGCCTGACACTTTGGGGTCAAAGATCAGATTTCTCTGCACCTTGTGAAGGTGTCTTGCTGCTCCAGATCCTGGCAGATTCATGTTTTATGTCTGGGGACCAAAGTGTTTTCTCTGTGGTCACATTCTTGCTCCTTGAAGCATCAAGCCAGCAGTTTGACTTCTGTGCGGATGTTTCCAGCTGCTGATTTCCATTTGCTGCCTCTCTGGTTTCGCCTTTCATTATTGCATGACGGTGAAAATGTCCAGGACCTACTTCTGCCTGTCAGTTTCAGTTTTGAGTCGTGACCTAAAAAAAAAAAAAAAAAAAATGGAAGCAAGCTGTGCTCAGTACGGGATGAACATTTTATGTCGGCCACACATTAAAATACACCCAAACACACTCACCCTGGGAAAAAAAAAAAAAAAAAAAATAGAGCAAGAGAAGAGGCCACTGAGTTACCCTGAGCTCCCTCCGGGAAATATCCTCCCTGCAATACCGGCTCATTAGTTGGAATTGGGAAGTTTGAGGGAGAATATGTCGTCCTCTGCAGTGCCTGAGCGGAGGACATGAAAGGCCTTTGACCCTGCATGTTGAGGGAAAACGTGCAGGCACGTGTGTGTCAAACATTAATAAGGCAGAAAGGAAAATTCCATCAAAAACATTTATCTGCTAATGCACAAGACATGATGAGGTCTGGAATATGTTTTGCCTCATTTCATCTCACATAAACGCCAAACTCGTCGCCTTGTTTGATTTTTCTTCCGCAGGATTTTCATGTCAGACTTCATTTTGTAACAGGTTGCCAGGTCAGACTGCAGGCTGGCCGTCAAGGCCTTTCGCAGCCTGCGATTGGTGGATGCAGATATAAGGGGCGTGGTCATATTCTATATCTGGATATAGTTCAGCTGTGCTGCTGTCCATGTCAGCTGTCATTTTCTGCCTGGCCGACTTGCAGACTCTGGCAATAATTTACACCGTCCTTCACTGAGATTCTCTGTGTGCATCAGGCTCTGTATCAGTGTGTGTTCAGTCTCTTCTGCGCCAGATGCTTCCAGAAGGATTATAGAAAAAAATCAATAAGTAATAACAGTGGATTTACTTCGTCCAGTTATTTCTAATATTACTCATTATCTTGCTGCTATTGTGCAGTATGGTTCTCGGGCGTCTCTAACAAGTAAAAATCTGCAATAGTCTCCTGGTGCTCTTCCATCTTCTGAATCCAGTAGGTGTAGAAATAATGAGCCGCAGCTAAATGACTTCTCATGTGGTGTAAAATATCCCCTGATGCACAAACAATACAGAAAAGATTTGAGCCTCCACTGACTTAATTTAGTTTGTTTTCCCCTTTAAGATCATAAACCAGATGCGACGGAAGCTGAGGTCACCAAGAACTAGCGTGGATTTTTGTCGGCGCGCAACAAAAAATGCAACAACCGCATGGTGCGTGGTGATCTTTACCCTGTTCCTGAGCGAACCTTTTACCCCCAGAGCAGACGGCTCTCGGCCAGTCTCTGTTTCTGTGGCTGCGGTGGCGGGGACAGATGTGTCATTGTCAGAAAGCGCCGAGGGCAGCGGGATGAAAACAGCAGATGGTGGGTTTACCTGAACAGCATGGCGACTCCCATAATTCAAAGCTGGGTTCAGACGCAGCCGTGATCTGAGCAGCCAGGAGCGTTCATGAAACGTCCTTGACGGGTTGATGTTGGAGTTGGATCTCTGAACCAAAATCTGTGCTTTCATGGCTCTCTATCATCAATTCATGTTTTAAATTACAGTTTAATAATTCCCAATGACCCTAGTCTGAACAAAGCAGGCAAAACGCTCCATGCCCTTTAAAGAAAGCAGAAAATCACGATTCGAGCAGATTTCTCCTGCCAGTCGTCGCTCTGTTCTGACTTTGTTGTGTGGTTTGATTAAAATGGAGGTGTAATGAGCTCCAGTCAATACGGAGCTGTGAGTTTTGACTGGAGCTAAATGAGAGGGAGGGAGATCGATATGATGAGAGAGGCAGGGACAATATGAGCCTGCCGCCTTCCTGACCCGCTGCCTGCTGCAGGGCACGCTGCCTGTCAGCTATTTGTCACCCAACAAACACACACACACACACACACACACACACACACACACACACACACAGAGAGAGAGAGAGAGACAGAAGTGCAATCATAGAGAAACATGGAGTCTCACACAAACACAGACACACTCAGAAAGGTTTCTGCATCATTACCTGCCCAGGACACACAGTAACATCATTTTCCTATAAACCTGAGCTTCAAATATAGGTGCCTCACCCTGATTTTAATATAAAAAGAATATATATATATATATATATATATATATATATATATATATATATATATATGTGTGTGTGTGTATATATATATATATATATATATATATATATATATATATATATATATATATATATATGAATATATATATACATATATATATATATATGAAAACACAAATAAACCCTTAACAATATAAAAAAAATTTTTTGTGGGTACCTTGTACACGTTTCAAAATGTGCCTTTCACTCACTCTTTGAAATGACATGTCATAATTCTATTTCAGTGCTTATCAATATAACTTCAAATAATGAGCTTTATCAGACAAAAGAACAATCACAATGTCGTTTTAAAGACATTTACGCATGTGATGCGCCGCTGGAAAACCATTCAAGGTCACTTAACCAATGTTTTGTGAGTCTTGCAATACCAGTTTGAACCACAAGATGGTGTATTGAGTCACTCATGTTAGAAACTCTTGCACTGTGGTTTGCTCATACAGTCAAACAGTTTTAACTTTAAAACCTGAAAAATAATGTCTCTGTAAGTCTCCATAATGTGATTGTGTACATGATTTAGAACAATATCTGCTTCCTGTTCTCTATGTCTCTCTCTCTCACACACACACACAAACACACACACATGACCCCTGTAGCCCTTGGACTTCTCTTTTAAAGCACGCACAGTGTCAAAGTGTGTCCCTTTCGTGGTCGTGCTCGTCCATAAACGTGCAGCAGCAGCTGTTTGTGTGTGAACAGAAAATGTCACCCGCATCACATACGGTCAATAAACACTCATAGATTAATAATTGCGGCAATAAACATCCACATGGACCGAGCAGACAGACAAACATGGGACACACGTATGAAAGGAGACGCCAGCCTCGAGGAGAGAGGCCGTGGAATCGATCATGCTCATTCTGTCTCGCCAGTGTCGGAGAAAAAAAAAAGAAAAAAACCAGAGACATTGATTTTTGTTAAATTCTCTGCAGTGAAGGATGACTCACTCCCTCTTGCCACCTCACTATGAAGTGTGACAAAAAGTGGGAACGTGACAGAACAGCAGCACACAAACACTCGGCCCTGCACTTTGTGGATGAAGATGGACTTTCAGCCATCAGATTAAATCAGAGATTCATTTATCCCCGCTGTGTCGATCGGCAGCGTATATTTTACCCCCACGGTGGTGCTTTTCACCCCGCTGTCAAACGCCGTGCGCGCTCCCTCTTAGTGCCTGGATCTAAATTTGTTCTCTTCTAGCCTGAGACTTTAGTGGCTGTCTGAGCCCTCCCAGAAGAAATGTGTCATCTTGTCACCCTGAATCTCTATCTAAGTCAGTCATAAATGCCTCCGCAGCCGGGAAAATGGAGGCAGCCTCACATTTCTGGATCAGAACAAATCTGAAGTCCACTCAGACAGAAGAACAGTTTCTAAGTATCTCCAACATCTGTGATATAAAACGGCGAACAAATGTGTTTGTTGCAGAATTGCAAAACAATTCAGTTTTTTTTAATGTATGCAGCTCACATACTCATCCCACAAATGCGTGTTCCATGTCAAGAAGGCATGATAAAATAAAGATATAAACCGCACACAGACACAGGGCTTTACTCTTTTCATCCTCAATCTAACTTTGGCGCTTTGGTTGAAAGCTGATTTTCATTTGAGTTCATATCAAAGGTTTGCTGTGGTGAGGCGAAGTGCCAGACAACAATTAAAAGTTTCATTAATCGCGCCCTCACTTCCCAGTTGAACACAGTTCACTTTCTTGTTTTATCCAAGTAAACAAAAAGTTTGAAGCACACTTGAATAAATTTCCCCAAAGACGTATGAAGGCAGATAATATAGCGAATTAAAAAGACCCACAGGAGATTAGTGGGAATTCTCTGCTGTTTGTGATTTTACACAATACAAGCTCTCAAACATGTACATTTTGGCAATAATGTGTAAAGAGACCCACTGGCCAAATTATCAGGCTTTGCTGCACTTGAGTCTAGTTAATGACAAAAACTGGGTTTCTAAGGAGTCGATCAGACGAGGGTTTTTTTTTGTCTTTCTTTGTCTATTTTTCCATCCTGAGTGTCTGTAATTAATTTTACAACAGAAATGTGGTCTGATTATTTTAACGCTCCTAAGACATTTTACAAAAGAAAAACACACAATGAAACAAACGAATACCACATGTACTGACTGCACAGCCAGGAAGCAAAGGGAAACAGAACAACTCTCGCTTCATAAATTTATAATAATCACTGGAGCTTCCATGAACTTATGTAAGAATCAGTTGATCTCAGTGTATTAAGCTACTCTATAATCAACCAATGAACATCTGTATTTAAACAAGATATTTTTCAATAAAGTACAATTATTCCACCATCATATCGCACAGCTGATGTATCATGAATATAATGACAACAAAAGCGTTAACCAGCTTCAAATGTCTTTACTTTGGTGAAATATTCATACTATTTGAATAATTTATAGACTCCATTGGAATATTCGATGCAATACAAAAGTATAAAACATTTGAATATGATGCAAAGAAACTCCTTTTTGTCTTTTTTTTTACAAACAACTCGCAATCTGACAAAAAAGAAAACAGACTCATTAATTCGACTTGAGAAGACGCTAATGCTTTTATTTATGTTGGTGCTTAGTTCTCGGGGTGGCCACAACAACATATGACCCTGTAAAAATTCACAGCTCGTATAAAAAGATCCTAACATTTGGTGGCGGTTGTTGGTCCTCCCGCTGATATTTTATGGCTTGGCCTCTCGCCCGCTGTAATCAGCAACAGGTTTTCTGGCTCAAGGGGAGCCGGCGTTCTGTCGAGTGGATTTCAGCTGTTTGCGTTCTCAGTTTCTCCTGGCGTTCGGTCCGGCGGGGTTCAGACAGTTTGGTGGTTTCGTCCTCGTCGCTTGCTCCAGGTTGTCCTGCCGATCTGTTCAGTGAATTCCCTCACACACTCAGATCAGAGCTTTAATCAAGCGCGCGACAGATGTTTATATGAGTCCAAACCTGTTAAGGAGTGTTGTGATTGTTCGCAGATTTTCACCCTCATGTTTGGGTTGGTTTTGGAATTTGTTTGGCTCATTTAGACGAGATAAAGTGGATATTTCCACTCCTACTGGAATCTATTGTTCGCGGCTGATATCCCCTTCACATCCCAGCAGTCTGTTTCCCCTGACAACCATATCGACAGTTTATAATTATGCAAATGATATGGATGTCTGGCCCAAACAGATGCTCATCAACAGCCAACCCCTTCCACTATCCCCGTATTTGTCCGTCTAAAGTGGCTGTGATTACCAATGGAGGAGGAGATGCGAGTTTAATTGAATGTCACAACTCATTTCTTTTTCCGTATTCGCGAAAGGTCACTTTTTAAATGGACATGATTGTACATAAGTACGCGCGGGTGCGTAATTCCCTCTTCAAATCTCCGACGCCCAGAACTGCAAATAGACTGACATTTTATTCCACTCTTCCTCTATATTTTTTTTTTATTTACACACTTTGGAGGAATTTTGCTCCCGCTGGGTTTATTTCTGAAGAATCTAAGTGTAAGAGAAGCAATTACTGGTTCGCCAGCACAAATACTTTATTTCAACCGACCAACCAAACAGTTTTTTTTTTTTCCACTCCAACTTCTATTTCCAAGGAGAACAAACAGTCCTTTCTCTGCTTCTACTTTTTTTCCCCTCGTTCGTCCATCAGTGTAATTGCCCTCTTTCCAGGAATAGAAAGGAGCTGCCACAGTCTGTCAGAGAGCCCGTGGTTAAAGTGTCCTTCAGGAGGCCAGTCCGACACTCAGGAGCGCCGCTTGTTTCTCGACAGTTTGGGAAGTTGTTCACACCTCAACTGTGTTGCCCGAGTTGTTTTTTTTTGCCCTTGGTTTTAAAGTGTTCAGAATTAAATACTAACCGATGCTGCGTGAAACCTAAACATCTCAGTCAGGTGGACGAATTAGCGGCCGCTTGGCTCGGCGCCGTGACTCACTCTAATTACCAGGCTTCACTTCTTTCATCCAGCTTTGCTTCTAAATTTCAGCCGCTCCCCAATTTACCGTCTGAGAGTCTTGTGTGAGCCGCGGCGAGGACACGTCGCCGGCTGCCAGGCGGCCTTGGGAGTGTTTTCGCCGCTCGCTCTTGCTGTTCTCACGGCTTGCTTGCTTCACACGCATCGCCTCCATCTCCCTGTTCTTCTTCATTCTTCCTCGGCTCTCTTGTCTGTCCAGTGTTTTCCATTACATCGGGAGCGTGCATTTCATTAAATATCACATCTGAGTGCAGAACGATGCTGAAATCAAAATTTCCTGGCTGAATTTGATGACATATTTACCACCTACGGACAACATTTGATTCCTTTTTCTCTTTGGTTGTGTTCCTGTTTCAATTTTTTTCTCCTTTTATGCAGTCTGTCATGGAGCTTGGACGCCATGCTGCCCACAGTTCTGGAGGCAATACAGCATTTCTCACTGTATTACATTTTTTTTTTTTTTAAATGCTAAGTCATGTAAAAAGAAAGGGAAAAAAAGCAAAATATTGGATAGATATTAGCGTCCCATGTGGCTCCAGTCAGAGTCAGTCTGTTTCATTTGTACTAATTGCCTTGAGGAGACATTTACTTGCGATGTTCCCTTTCACTTTCTCTGTACAGTGTGTGTTGTTGGAGGGCAATGGGTAGTAACACGGACTCACACACACATTGTGTGAAGCTTGTGCTTGCGAGGGAAAGAAGCCTTCACCCTCACCCTTCTCTGTAAATTATCTCATCTCTGTCATTAGCCAATCTCATGAGCCTGCCTCCCTGCCAGGCTTGCTGCTAAAATGCTAATGAGGTCCATGCACTGCAATTACAAAACACACACAGACACACACACACACACAAAGGCAGGAACACACACCTCTTGCAGTCACCCAGGAGGGGGGGGCATAACAAAGTTTGCTGGGTCTGGCTTGAATCGATGAGCGGGCCTTACTCCAGGCTATTTTAATCAGACACATTATAATAGTCCAATTAAAATCCAATTACAAGATTTTGCTTTTGCTGCTCCAGAGCAAGGCAGCGAGGGAAGAACGGACAAAGGTGAGGGGGTTTTAAGGGTTTTAAAACTAAGGGGAGGATAGAACTGTTCAGTTTTGAATCAGGCAGCTCAACGTCTGCCCAGTGGTTTTATCCCCACGTCATTAAATATATGAACATCTGGCGTAATAACGGTAGAATTTATACCTGAACAACTTAATAAAGACTGTTAATTTCTATATATATACAGAACAATTAGACGTAAAATTAGGTCAACATGAGGCTGTTACTTCTAAGAAAACTATTCCAATAGAGAAGAAGATAAAAAGTAGTGTTAAGCAGTTTAAATATTGATTTTTTTCTTACATTTTGGCAACAATTTTCAATGAAATTCTGAAATTATTGTCTTACTCATCCAAAGATTCTGAACTTTGTTTTATAAGTTGAACTTCTTCTTACTGAGAGCGGGGATGTAAAACTCAAATAGCTGGGGTATTAATTTTAGATCGTGACAGAGAGATGTGAATTACATGTGACAAAGGTCCTTCTGTGAAATCAGACTGAGCCACACGACAGGAGCCTTCAGCCAGTGCAGCCGCCCACACACAGATTATTGTTGGAGAGAGAGAGACAAAAAAAAAATCATATGTTGAGACTTTGAAAAAAAAAAAGAAAAAGTGACTCAGCATGGCTGGGGTTTGGTAGCTGACTGAATTTACACTGATTAATCTGCAGAGCTCATAAACACATTCATCCCAGCGCTAAATGACTCCTGCTTCAGTAAACAGCAGGATGAGTATTATAAATGGAACATCCTCCGGTATTTGTTTCTTAATTTTTCACACTGTGCACGCTTGTGTAAATAGACACTGTTAGAGGCTGTGTTGTTTTGTGTGGGACAGAGGGAAAGGAAAAAAAAAAAATCCTGTTTGCATGCTGTTGCCAGGTAGAGCTCCACGGGGATTTAGTGATGAGAGTATGACTGCGCGTGTTATGTGTGCATTTTGGAGAAATTACTATGGGAGGTTGTGTATTTACCCTGCACGGCGAAAATCATTCTGTTGACTGTGTGGAAAATCAATGACGCGTCTCCTCGTCCGCCTGGCGGGCAGTGCTGGACGCCCCACATGGTGGCGCTCTCACTCAACGTCTCTCCCGCCCCGGACTCTTGTCCCTGCTGTTCTCACCTGATTGCCTCCTCTCCTCCACTTGGCCGCTATCTCCCCTGTCCTCTCTGCTTCCTGTCCTGTGTCGACAGAGGCTGAATGTCACGGCGTCCAACCCCGGCCCGTGACGGGGAGGGGGGGGGGGGGGGGGGGGGGCGGGGGGGGCGGGGAATCTGTCGGCGAGGCTGCCGGCGTGGACCGTGGCCTTGACTGCTCTGCTCCTCACCTCAGGCACATGCACCAAAAAAAACCCCAAAAAACATGCTGCATGAACAGAAGGAAATGCATTCCAGTTCAGCCAAATTGACGGAGAGCGGGGAGAGGGAAAGGAAGGCAGAGCGAGACTTGGTTAATTCCGTCTGAGCTGGAAGCCGCGGCCCCCCCCCCCCCAGTCAGAACATGGGGGCCTGTCTCTTCTGGTTCCAGACAGCGCGCTGAGATGCCCCGTGGAGGCGATGCATGGGCGAGGCGGCGTGAGCAGAGAGCTCACACCGCCTGCGTCAGGAGGGGCAGGATGGGGGGGTAAATAAGGGGATTCAGGCGTGTTTGGCTGGGTTGGCCTGTGTGCGATTTGGATGCAATAAGAAGACTGGCTCTGTTTAAAAATCTGTAACACTTGTGCACACACACAACAAACAGACGGTTATTTTTAGCCACTGTCACACTCCTCGCCCTCGCTGTGTGCTCTGTCCCTCTTGCAAAAAAGACCCCCTCCACAGTAAAGGAGAAGGATGGCAATTTATCAGGTTGTTCTCTGATTTTCTAGGACAAATGTCTCATTTTTCTGTGAGTCGCACGCCGGGCGCCACAGCTCTGTTGTCTTTTTTTGGAGAGTCTGCCGTAGAAATCACTTCACAGGAAGACAGATGCAAGTTCACAAAGGTCAGGGAAGAGAAGGCGAGGCCAACAATCACCATCTCTTCTTGACATCTCGATGCCATTTTGTCTCGTTTAAATGTTATATTGATATTTGTGTGCATTTTAAAACGCTCCTCACTGGTGCAAACACTCCTGTCGAAGACCGACTGTTGAGTGTAAACAATCACAGACCTGTTTTCGCGGCTGCTGCCAGATACAACGTGACTTTTCTGTGACAAACTTGACTTCTAAAAGTGCCGTTGTGCTCGTTCGCAGCTGATATCTCCACATTTCCGCCCCGTACAATATTGAGCTGCAGATTTCACCAGGAGCGATCCTGTCTGAACGGTAAATGAGTCATTTTCTATTTTTGTAATACTCGCACTTTTCTCGTGTTACATGATGCGCCGTGCATCATCAATAAGAAATTGCATGTAGATGTGTCTGTTTGATCAATATCTTCCTGTGCTTGCTATCGATTTGTGCTTCACTTTTGCTGAAATTAACAAGCCCCATGGCTTTATTGAACTCTGGGTTCATTCGTTGCATGCTGGGGGGAAAAAGAAGCAAATGTACATTCAAGCAAAATGTATTTATGGCAGTCAGAAAGTGTGAATATCATAAAGTGCTTGATAATGTGTTTATTCAACGAAATGAGAAATAAAAAGCATCATTATGGTAAAAAAAAAAAGAAAAAAAAGAAAAAAGAAAACTGTCACAATCTGTGGGAAAAATCCAAAAACAGTCCAAATAGGCCAAGCTGCTCTTAAGCATCTTAATTACCCTGATTAGTTGTTTTAATCAGCTCACTGAGGATTATTAAAAAAACACAAGGTGTTCTGCACTGTGTGAAATCTCAGAGGACGTGTTCGGAAGCCAAATGTAGCACCTGTACCGGCCAGGAGCAAAGTGAGAGAGGTGAAGAAGAATCCAGGGATCAAGTTAAATTTGGGCTCTGCTGGCGGAAACACGTCCAGACAGTCAGTCCAGCGGACACGGGACGCTGCTGGATTCCACCGATGCAGACCAAGGAGGATGGAAATGCTCATCGAGACGAAGAAGACGACTCCCGGTCTGTTTCATGGTCAAATAAAGCAAAAAATGAATTGTTTGGTTTATTAAAAAACGGCCTAGTTACACGTTTCTTCCATTATTTTCCAATTCTGAAATCTCCCACTACATTATTTCAGCTGCTTAGAGTATCAAAATGATGAATTTTGCTGAATATTGAGGATCAATAACCATGATCAGCAAGGAATACGGGGTGAATAAAATCCTGTTTTGTTCGTTCTTTGATTCCATGTATCAGTCTTTTTTTTTCAAATGTTAATTTATAGGAAGCAAGAGGGCCTGTCAGCGAAACAGGGAGAAAAAGTACCAAGGCCCGAGGTGAGTGCAGCCGAGTTTTCCACGTTAATGATTGTTGAGCGAGCTATATTTAAGCTGATATGCTTTAAACATATTCTTATGTAACGACGCGATGGCTCAACAAGTGGCTCTTTATCTCATGAGAGCCAGTTTACCTGCCGGGCTGCGCTGACCTGTGAAAAGCACACTGCAGCGGATTAATCCGACTCCTTCTGGACTGTTTCACTCATGTTGACACATTTCTTTGCGTTGCGGACGGAGACTTCCTCGGCATTGTGTGCGCACTCGGCCGCGCTGCCGTGGCAGACTGTGTGTTTTTCCTTGGTGTTGCTCTGTTTATTTTTCCTCAGTCTGGGTGTGGCCTTTATTGACAACGCGACTCTTGCTCTCTCGGCCCGAGACGACGGAGCGCCGACCCGCCGTCCCACTCTCATGTTTGGGGGGGGGGTCATGTGCAGCTCGCATGCGAACGGGCCCCGGATCCTCGGGCTGTTTGTGACCGCATATATGCATCATACTGCTGAAAGCACACTCTTTACCTCACATTAACCTTGTAATGCACTCTTGCCTTATTGTAGTGCACTTTCAAGCATCCCTGCTCAAGCAGAAACACACGAGCCTCACAGCTCTCCCTCGTGCGGTCATTATTTCTAATCCATTTCAGTCATCTTCCAAGGGACCATTATATTCAAGAGAAAGTGATGCCTGACTTAGAGAATACCATTGTGGTGAAAATCATTTTTAAAGGTTATTATTTATAGCAGCGAGATTATTTCTGCGCTGTCGGACCGTGAATGGAGTAGGAGGTACTTTGTTTGATGAGCTGCAGTTCCAGGGCTGAATCCAAAGTAAACGTCTCAAGAAATCAAGTTCAATCTGTCTGTAAACAGCAGCCGGCCGCCTGTATGAACACACAAACCGGTTTTTCATGTTGGAATTATCCCTGCTGCTCACCTTGGCTGTCGGGAAAGCATTTCAAACCCACGGTTGTCTCTCGGTGCTCACATTTCTTTCATTTTTCTTCAGTGAAATTGTTAAAAGCAAATATTGTCAACTATTTCAATGCAAACAACAAGATGCAGAGTAATTCCTGATGTGATTGATCGCTCCGAATGAAGAGCTGATCTCGTCAATCCCCTCCACAGATCATTAGTGACACTATAGATACCCGGGAGGCTTGATAACATCACTTCAGCCATTTTGCATTAATCAAAACCTTTTTAAAGGTTTTTTTTTTTAAAGCTTTTGAGTTGTAAGTGCTCTGAGAAGGAGTTACGGCTTCAGGAGTGATGTCTGCAGCAATTTAACGAATAACTAAATAAACATGCTGTGGAGAGACTGTACAAAACGACTGATTTGACAACTCTAGAAATGCTCCTATCAATGGTTTTCGTTGTGACAAGAGTAAGCACTTACTGGAGGTTCTGTCATGCTGGCGGCACAGTGTGGTCTGCTATGTTAACCTCCACCTCGTATGAAGGATATACTGTAACATACCATCAAGCTGTTTGGCAAGAAGCTAATTTTACCGTTTGGTACATATCTCTCCCTCCTATCAACCGACCAACACACACACACACACACACACACACACACACACACACATACCAACATCCTTAGGGAGTCAGTTCTAAGTTTGGGTGCTGCTAAGTCTTGCCAGGAAACCTTATACCCCTCATTGTCCCCGGGACGCCGGATCTTCACATATGACATTTGAAGACGGCGCTACAAGAGAGTGGCTGATGTCAGGGTGGATACCCGCACCTCGGGTCCGTCTCCGTGCGCGGCGGCGTCCGCGCCGTGCGTGCTAATTGAAAGTTCTACTGCGTTTTGCTGGGCGCGAAAGCAACGCGTGAGGCGGGGCGACGGGGAGAACGTGCACTTTACCGACTGTCTGGTCGGGGGGGAAAGTTGACACGGTCGGCTGCAGAGAGGGTGACATTTGTCCAAAATAACCACTGGTCATTGTGCTGCGGCGGGGAGGGGTGTAGCCAGGTGATGCCGCCTCGGATTGTCAACCGAAACACTGGAAGGTCACATCAGCCGGTGGAGTGTTTGAGGTGGGCCAAAGGTCAGGAGAGTGTTTAACCAACACGTGTAAACAGAGCATTTCAGCTATGCAAATAGTGTTGCAGACACACTGCAGAAATGTAAATTATACAATAGAACTTTATGCAAATTGTAGCTAATTAGCTGTTAGATTAAAGGTTCTAAAAGAGTGAACTTGGCAGAAAGTATGTTTTGCTTGCTGTTATGGGAATTATGGAATTTATATGAACACAAAGTTTGCTGACTTTTGGGCGCGGTGCCAGATTAGATCCACAGTGGTCGTAGTTTGACCTCTGCATCTCCCTGTCCAGGATGCATTCTGCCTTCGCCCAGAGGCCGCTCTGTTATTCCAGCCACAGCATCTCACATTTACAGCAGGAACGTTTCCCCCTCATCGCAGTAGTGACATTAACACCACTACGCTCTGTTGGTGCCGCATAAACTTTCTGCATCCTGTTTATTTATCGCTAATTGGTAAAAATAGGCGTTAGATTGGAATAATATATCTGTGGTGAGGCCACAAGTTGAAGTATGTATTCAAAAATAACCCGCTTCCACAGCTTTAACGGCAGAGGTTTAATGACTGTTATCGATGTGTAAGACTCATGACTGTACAAAACACCTTGCAGAAGGTTTTCTGGCGCTATATCAGCTCTGATGGGTGAATAATACACAGCGAGGAGACGAAGCTGGCTGATACGGAGTTTAAATTCTGGCTTGAATCCATGATCAACCTGGAATTTCTGGCATTAAAATGTAAACAAATGACAAGTTTCAAGACACTCATTCGTATATTTTGTGGTTCTGTCCACAACTACACAGCTTGTGTGACTATTAAACCGCTTTAAAAATCTCCAGCATTATAAAACGTGGTAAGAACTCCTCCTTTGCACTCAACACAAGCTGTCTGCACCAAGGAGGTGCTTGTTATATATTCTTTTTCGTCCATTCAGTTCTACTTAAAGGCCCTCAAGGTCGGCAGTAATGCTTGAATTGAAGCACTGCAGCATGTCTTTGGAAGTACTGGACAATGACCTGCTGTTTGAATGGTTGTGTTCAGGGTGAACCGGGGGTCAGAGAGCAGCTTCTAAAAGAGGCAAAAATTCACTTGAGCTACTTTTTCACTAAATCAACCTGGAAATGTGTAAAAGTACAATAAAATTGTATTTTGAATGTGTCTACACACCCTAAGATTCAGAACAGATGATTTTTAATTGACATTATTGAAAACAGACAAACGCTGTGAATAAAGGACCAGGTTTTATGACATTTTGTAGTATTTTGTGCCAGGAAAATGGCACGATGTGGGGATTGCACTCGTTTTTCTTTAGAAATTTTAACTTCATGACTCTTTGCAGATACCATTACTTCGCTGATGGCTCAGAGCGGCTTCTGCAGATTCACCATGATGTTTACAGCACATTTATATTAATATGCATTTCCGTATGTGACAGTATCACCTAATGCTGCACTCTGATGTGT
The DNA here is from genome assembly GCF_902148845.1 of Salarias fasciatus. NCBI lineage: Eukaryota > Metazoa > Chordata > Actinopteri > Blenniiformes > Blenniidae > Salarias > Salarias fasciatus. The sequence goes on along the minus strand of NC_043761.1, from coordinate 12,886,818 downwards.
TCCAGCTGACAAATGCTCCTGTTGAATTAAGCGTTTCAAGACCTTTGCCTTCCTCACACTCTGATATTGTGGTTGTGAGCCTTCCTCTGAGCGCGGAGCCGCCGTGTGGCCGTCGGCAGGGGGCTGATGGTCCATCTGAGAGCTCCGTGAGGGGCAGCGTCTCCCGCGGCGGACGGCCGAGGGCCTAAACGAGTGTTTAGAGCTACCGGCATGGCTCACTTTGCTATTGATAGAAACACCAATACGCCTAAATGCGCCGTGAGCGGAGGACGGCGGCGTGCGAGGCCCGGCTTCGGAGCGCAGCTCGTCATGACTCATTGTTTGCCTCATGACGGAAAACAATGTGTGTTTACTCCAAAGTAGGACGGAGGCAGAGAACGCTGCTTCTTAAATGATACTCCTTCACATGCCGGGTGTGTGTGTGTGTGTGTGTGTGTGTGCAGCTGTCAGTCAGAGCCGTGCAGCCGGAGTGGTGCTGTTGCCATGGAAACTGTGCACTTATTTGAATGGCCCATTCCAGTAATTTCTCGTAATGCAATATTTCTATTTTTAGTTTTGTTGCTTGGCATGTGCGATTTTCGGCGCCGTCAAAGTACTGATGTTAGCAAAATCGACTTCCAGGTAGCCTCCACCATTATATTCACTTTTCAACAAGTTCTGATTAAAAACAGAAAAAAGTTTCTTCCTCCTAGAAGGCTGATGCAGGGAAAGCGTTTTGAAAAGTCCTCTGAAAAACCTTGCTCTCTGCTGCTGAGAAACCTTCAGCAAAGTCTTGAACTAAATCATCCAAACCTTTTTTACAAGATATAAAGTTAACGGTTACGGTGCTTTAAGTGTGTGGGAGTGAATCAGGCTGCAGCTGGTAACACCACTATTGTAATCATGAGCCTCAATCTGCAAAAAAACAGCAGCTGCTTGTCTGAATGAGTCAGATCTGTTTTATTCCTTCAGCAGCCGAATTAATGACTTTGTTTTAAACATAAAGACAAACAGTCAGTCCAATACTGACAGAAAGCTGAATGTCCTTGAAGAAGTCCCCGCTGTTTGGCGTCATATAGCGGAAAAAAAAAAAGTCACATGGATTCAACCACGTGGATTATTTAACAAAATGCAACCCAACCAAAAATCTCTGCATTCCGACTGAATGTGCGGCATTAAGGCCGAAGCTTCACAAAGTCCTCTATTGAAAAGGCAGCGCATAATCGAGTGACGGCAGCAGAGTCTAAAAAAGAAGCGCACTTTATTATTTGCCAAGGTAGCATCTTTTCATCAAGGAAGAGAAGCAGTATGCCCTCCAGAGAGTCAGGAATAATGTTCTGCTCAATCTTTATTAGGAGAATAGCTTTCATTCATCCTCTGAATGCCAGGGTCACGATAAAGCCCGGTCTAAGTGCAACAAGCTTGATTTACTGCCCCAATTTCAGGCATATGGTTCTTTCAAAAGACGCAAAATGCCTCACGAGCCCATTTTGAACTGACTCCCATTGGAATTTAATTTATACTCACTCGACTCTAAAAGGGGGTTTTGTTTTTCAACGTTTATGTGCTGATTTGGCCAAACGGTGACGAGAAGACCCAGAAATCAATCGACACAGTGTTTGATCGCACACAATCAAGTGTGGGCCAAACAAAACCGGCGTTCTGTTCCTCGGCCAGCTCCCCGGATCAATGCGGTTCTGTCTACGGCCTGATCCGATGCCAGCCTCATTAAATATTCCATACGGTCTGCGGGAAACAAGACGCCTCTCTGAGGAAACATCCCGCTTTTGTTTTTTGAAGCCATTGTCCTGCGCGGCGATACAAATACGGTACATATACGACACGCAGTCATATTAATCTTCTGAGATTGCACATGTAGTCTGGAGGCCTGCCTCCCACGGGGAGGGCCACATTTATTAGAGAACACAAAAGAGAATAGTTTCAGCTCCAAGGGAGACGACAAATTCTCACCACTGACACGAACACTCAAAAGGCAACCAGCACTTACCCCCCGTTTCACTTTTTAATCATCTTCCTAATTTCCATATGTAAATGAGCGGCGTGCATTAACATCTGGGGGCGCCGAACGACGGAGCTGTTAGGAAAGATCAGGTCGGATTGAGTTCACAGTGCTTCATTTGCTCCGGCTTTTCAGGGACAAAGTCCGAGGGGAGCGCTGTCAGAAAAGATGGATTATGGAGATGGATTGAATGAGCATGATCATTTTCTTGTACTGCTTTGAGGGATGTAGCAGCGAAGTGAGGTGTAGTGAAAGATAGCATCACGCTGCACTCGTTCCCAATGTGAGGATCGGATCAGCTTAAACAGATTTAGGTGTCAGAATCAGCCTTAAAGGAGCTTCACTGAGTCACGAGTGAGGAGTCTGATGACTGGAAAATTACTGTCTGCGCTTAAGATACCTTGACAATGTAGATGCAATGACCAAAACACCAGTGTAGTTTTGGATTGGTTTCTCAAAAAGAGGCACAACTGCAGGAGAGCTCTGTGGGTCAGGGGATTGCCTTTTCCCAACATTTTTGAGAAGATGTCACGATGAAATGAAACAACTGGAAGCTAAAACTGTTCGTTGTTTTTGTCATGGCGTGCATTTTTATAGCCAGATTTGTTGCAAGTGTGACGGGGACAGATAAAAATGTTCAAATAAAATTGAGTGCAAAGCCGTTACCAGCTCGCCCAGGGCATATCTAATCCAGCATTTAACGATAAATAAAAGTTCTCTGTCAGGGGAAGTCACTCTCCCACGCTTTGAAAACCCCCGGCTTATAAAGTGGTTAATAAAAAAATAGTAATAAAATTCTTCTAAAGTCTGATTTACTTTCTCAAAAGTTAGATAGTTTAGCTTCTCTGTTTCTTCTATGATCATGAGTATCATTTTCTTTTTGATCAATTTAATCTGGTTTCTAAAGTATTCCATGTACTGCTGTATTCAAAGTTTTTTTTTCTTTTCCTGTCTGTGGAGAAGGATTATTTTTTTCCCCTGGATTACTGCTTTAACTGTTTCCTAAAGCAGCCATGTTGGTATTGCTGTTGAGTCTTTTATTTTGAAGGATAATGCCCTTTCTCTTTTATTAATGTAAATGTCAAAATCCTGCTCTTGTAGAGAAGATAGAAAGGTTGCATCTCCGTCTGCTGGTAGGATCGCATGAGGGGTCAAAGTTGAACTTACTCTTGGGCCTTTTGACTTCTGGAACCAGGGTCCTTCAGGAACATGTTGAGTTGCGGGAGTGAAATCTTACGTGCCGAATATCTGATTGGATTACGACTCAACGTGTGACCTGCCATGATTTAAAAAAGAAAGGCAAAACTCTCCAGCTTCATTAATCTCCAACGTGATTTACATTTATTTGAACTGCTGACCTGATTTACAATGGATTAAAGATGCACATAAAGATCCTCCATATTTACAGGCCATTAAACGAGCAAACCAGTCTGATTGTTAATATAATATCAATATTGTTCCAGATTTGTTATTTCAAGTATTCTGTATTTTTCTGCAACATTACATCTGACAATCTTTTATTCAGGAGCTGCATGACTTTGGATTTGAATATTGATGTAAATGTTACATTACTCAACATATTAAATAATCTCTCCAGAACAAATGAATGCTTTGTTTATCGTTCGGTGAGGCTATTAAGTGACATACTGGAGCTTTAATATCTGTTTCATTCATCCAGGGCTCAGAGGTTAAGACGGGGCCGCCGAGTCCGGTGCTTAAATAAAAACTCTACACTTTAGCACCTTTTAAAACATCTATTGTTGATGTACGCTGCATTTCTGCCAGATAGTTCAAAGCTGCTTAGGGGCTTCTAAAGCCATAGTCGTCCCTTTTTTGGCGAATCCGCTCACTGAAATTTGCGTGGCTGCACACAGCGGCGCGGCTGAGTCTCTTCAACTCACTGCAGGGAAAGATCATGCTGGCGCTTCTCATCCAGTAAATCTTCAGTGTCTCATGAATTAAAGGAGATTAACCCGTAAACCTTAGTTTTCTGCCGTGCTCCGCAGTCGTTTTATGTTTGTTTGATTTTTTTTTTTATCGGCGTGGTTTTAATACAGTTTACAGGCGTTCGTCTGCGCTCACCTTTAGCAATGTCACTTTCACTGGCCGTCGTAACCCCGTCAAAGTCGCACGCTGTTGAATGTCACTGTCTGTGTTCACTTGCTCTATTTTCTGCGCAGACCGTGCGTCAGGGGAGTTGCTCCACATTTTATTCTTAGCATTTATTCTCCCAGGTCTCGGCGATGATGTTCTTGATGTGAGAATACCAAAAGTTCACGGTTCATCAGTCACACACGTCGACCGCAGACCACCCGCCACCTCGCTGCCGCCTCTCCCTTTAATGTCAGCGGACAGTGCACCAGAAACAAATGCCCGTTCCACGTGCGCGGCACGGCGGCCGCGGACGCACAGGAGCTGCTGGGTGGAGCACACCTACGCTGCCTTTCTTACACACACACACACACACACACACACACACACACAGAGGGTTCACTCTGTGAAGTGAGGCCATGCTAAGAAAAGCTCCCGGATCCATTGATTTCTCCGATCTATTTCTCTTTCGAGCTCATCCCCACCACTGAGTGCACCGCTATTTCCTCCTCAGTGTCATGGTGACATGTAAAGACACATGTGGCGTCGCTGACGTTGTGTGTTCTCGACAGATTACCGCCCCTAAAATAGATCAACCTTTTTGTCTTTCCCTCCTCTGTTACTCCTTCATTCCCATCTATCTTACTGTACTGTCTCGCTGTCGCACTGTTTTTTCGCTATCAAATAATATGGATTACAACCAGTGCTGGATGGGATTGTGTGGAATTATGGATTTGTATCAAAGGTCACAAATGTCTTATGTCTTCCAAGGATTAAATGTGGTATTGAAAATCTCGAGGGACAGCACTGAAGACGGGGATTAAAGGAACAGCACTGTAAATTTGACCCAGACTATCTTGTTACAGCTGACCCACTGATTCACAGATTGTATCTGCATGTTATGTGCAAAGAAACAATACGCACAGATTCTCAATGCATAGGTGTAGTTTTCTGTTTTTAAATCCATAATAAAGCAAATTTTTCAAAAACGATTGGTAAATGGATTGAATTTATAAAACTTGCAGGGCTAGCTCTTTCTGTTCGACTCTTCAAGGTTGTTTGTGGCGTCTTTGTGTTTGTTCAAGATTCAAAAAGAGATTATTGCAAACCGTTTCGCTGAAGAAGACACTGTTGTCCTCTGAATTCTGCGTACAACGCGAGTTGGACCGCCGCTCGACAAGGACACTTCTGTATTTTATCCATTGAGAGTTCAAAAAAAATTGTTTATCACCTTATGATGCGTCTCGAGGAGAGGAAAAAAAAAAAGTGAATGAAGAGGGCTGTGGGAGAAGAAAGTGTCTCAATGGAGAGGCGGAATAAGTGAGGGGACGGGGTTGGAGCCGCAGCGCTTGGCACTCTGACAGTGGGTATTGTCAACACCCCTCCCTTCTTACCCCCGCCATGTCCAGGAAAACTAATTACCGGCACATCAGATCTGTCGCTCGCCGCAGCTCCCGCCTCAGTTAATGTGACACCCTGCCTTCATCGTGGAACAATGCCACAGACATGTTGCACCCTGGCGGAGCACACACACACACACACACACACACACACACACACACGCACGTGTGAACACACTTATTCAGACACAGACTGGAGAGGAATTCACTCTCATGGCTTGATGATTTGAAAACTGCTGTCGTCGGGTTCGCCACGTGTCCTGAAAGTTGAATGAAGAGATTTTCTTTGTATCTAATGAACGCGCGCGAAACAGGTCCTCGCTTTCTCTCTCTGAGATGAACCGCCAAGGTAAAAGGGGTCACTGACTCACACTGATGCTTTGAGGTTAAATTAACTATCTCACTCGCCGCTATTATGAAACGCTATTTCATCAAACGAACCGGGGGGGGGGACTCTCGTAATGTCGCTTTGATTCACTCAGTTATTTAACCCGTTTGCCCACACGCAGAAACGCGGTGAATAAAATCCCGCAGACGAGCGCGACCCCGTTCGATTCGCCCGTCGTGTGTTTGTTGGCGTCGGCCCACCTTCTGTCGGCCCTTTGCGAGGCGGACGGCTGTGTTTACCTGGAACTTTGACACACAAGTTGTTGATGCAGCATTTCAGTCAAAACTGAGGGTTTTTCCCAGTGATCAACAGTAAAATAAATCATTTGCCTACAAACCTACATAAGTAAAATGACCTCCTTAATTGAGCAAATAAATTATGAATCGCATGTAAGAGATAATTTTCCAGCGGTCTGTGTTGAAAAGGCGGTCGCTGAAAACGAGTTTGCTGCGTATCGTCCGAGTTGACAAAGGTCCGGGCCCTGTGATGAAATCTGCTGTCACTGGGAGTGCGTGGGCGGCGTCGGTTTTGAGCATATCATCTGTCAACACACACACACACACACACACACACACACACACACACTGCCGATCAACACATACACACGCAGTTGTTCCCTGTTCTCATTCTGGCATCCAAGGCCAGAGGATAATGGTGTCACTGTGTGTAAGGTTTGCATGCGTGCATATAGGTGTGTGTGTGTGTGTTCTAAACTCGACTCCGGGCTGCAGGAGTGTGTGCTTATGTGTGTTTGTGTTCTGTTGGCAGGAGAGACAGCCAGACACATGGCAAGTGTGTAAGCAAGTCTCAGAAACACCTGAGCCTTGGCATGTGTGTACCTTGTATAAGTGTGTGTGTGCGCGTGTGCAGGTGGGCTCCTGTGTTGAAGGGCGATCTCGTCACCGCAGCACTTGTCACCGGGCGTTGATGGTCGATCCTGCTATTCTTACCGGCCTCACACTAATTGATCATTAGTGTCCTGTCAGTTCGCTCGGTGGGAGATCTTCACTTCAAATCTGCTTGTTTGCAGGTTTTTGCTCGTCTGTGAAACGCTTCGGTGCTGTTCTGTTTTCGCGCTCCGGTTCAGAGGTTGCGGCACCTCGGTGCAGACTGCGTGAAGCTTCAGGGTTTGGCAACGACCTGATACAGAAACATGACACCTTGATATTTTAATGGAAGGTTGGTACTTGATGATTACATAAGAGTTAATATTTAATAAAGCTGATCAACATGGATACGGTTTCTTTCTTACCTGCTTATTATCTTTCAGTTTATATAAGTGACTAAAACAACAACATTCACCCAGACTGTACACTGTAATCTGTCAAGTTGTGGTGTACCTCAGGGCTCAGTCTTGGGCCTTATTCTTTTTAAATATGTATACATGCTATGAGAACACATTAGAAGTTGCAGCTTTTATCCTAATGACGTGTATCTTTGATGCTTTAGCATGTTCTTTTATATTGCAACTGAATAAATAATGAAAACTACTAATGTCTTGATCGGATGTCATGGAAACGCTCAAATTGATTTAACATATGTGATATGTCAGTAGAGCACACTCAGCTCCTGATTCAAGCTGTATCCACAGACTGAGTCAATGTCATGGTAAATTTAGCGTTATATTTATGCTTTCTTACTCATGCAGATTCTTTTCGTGTCCCACGCTTGACTGTTATGCCAATTTTTATTATTATTATTTTTTTTCGCATTTATCAATAGTCACAACGTGGATGCTGAAGCTGTATTCGTGGGGTAACGCAGCGTGATCGTTGCTTTGCTTCTGCCGTTTGCGACAGAAAAACGTTTTATATACAGCGATTCTCTGGAACGTCATCATCTGCTTTGATACAGAGGGCAGCTTGGATGCTGCTGTGCATAAACCAGCTCTGAATTCTAAGAATAGACCTTAAAACCCTCCTCTGCTAAACCGGAAGCCTCTATATTTAACTCATCTAAGTCTGGTTACCATGACAAATGAGGGACAGGCATCCCATATTGCATTACGGGAGTACTGTTATAGACTCCTATCTGGGCTGAATTTGGTTTCAAGATCAGATCAATAGATGGCGAACGTGGGAAGGTCATCAGTATCTTTGCAATCAAACAATGATGGGGCAAAAAAAAAAAAAAAAGCTCTGCAGCATCATTCTCTTTCTAAATGTTGGCTGTAGAAGGATTTATCTGCCTCATGGCTGCTGACGTAGCCATGTGGGCCACTGTAATTTGGTTTATTACGCATGAAAAGCACCACGCCTCCAGAACATAATAAGCAAACAGAAATAGTGTTTGAAACATGCTTTGCTGTTAAAATTAGGTCAGCTTATTCATGCCTACCTCCAAAGATCTGCCTGGGGGAGCATGTCACACGTCGCAGTCGCAATATGCACGCGTTCGTGACTTATTATGAGCGTGTCGTATTATTTCTAATGTTTTTTAAGGCTATAAATATTCCGCTAATATTCCTCTCGCTCCTCAGGCTGCTGACTGAATTCAGGACCAGCCAAATGTTCTGAGCTCTGCCAGCTTTGTTTTCTTGATGTCTTCTTTTAATTTTAGACGGCTTGTGTAAGACAATCTAAATATGTCGAGTCTTGTTTGCTGTACGTGACGGAGGCGGAGGAAGAGTTTTAAACTAATGGGGTAATTTTGAGAACAAGAATGCAAATTGCTACAGGGTAAAGGATGTGTTTTAAAACTGGATAATATGCACAAACGTCTATGTGGGATTGCATCAGTATATTGATCTTGTTTTAGGAATAACGATAGGAACAATCCTTTTCTGTATCTGGATTTTGACACCATCCTCTGACTTCCTTGTTTCCGCCATATATATTGTGACCACTAGAGGTCACCAGTCTGTTTTATGCCCACATGCGTAGTGCATTTTCTATGAGAATTCCTTTAAGCGTGTTTGTCAACATCTGTTTGTCTGATCTGACATTGTTTTTATGCTTTTGAGTTGGCTTCACAGCAACAAATTCGAAACGTCATAATTTCTTAACTCAAAATCTGCCCAAAAATTTTTTTATATTTTACGGCAGAGTAATATTGCGTCTTGCTGCTATCTGGAAAAGGGATCTGAGTTTGTGAAATGATTCCCCGCACGGTCACAGATAGTTTTTTTGTGATGGTTGCACAGCTGTCGTAATCCATTTTCCTTTGAGGATAGCGAAGTGACACAATCAGTGAAAACACAGGCTGAGTTGCCCTCGGGCTTATGATAATATAAAACAGGCTTGATGTGTTACCACACTAACATCTGCGCAAATCTGTTGATGTGGGACGATTTGATACAGACTTGTTGCGCAGTGGAATACAAAGATTTGTATTTTAATCGGCGGGTACACATGTGGTGAATGATATCAGATCTCATTTCAGTGATGATTGTCTCCGATAACACCAAATGACATTTACTCCCCCCTGAATCTGTCTGGAGAAACGACAGAGAGAGAGAGAGAGAAAAAAAAAAAAAACTTTGATGTCCTTGAGTTTTATTCGGGTCTCCAAAGTGATCCCGATAAGATTAGAAGTGTTCCGTCTTCCTCTGATTCAACTCGAACCCGGGGAGATAAAGAGCAGCGCTTCAGATCGTCGGGCTGTCAGATAGGAGCCGTGGCGGGGAACGAATTCAAGGCAACTCCTGGTGTGCAGGAGCAATGATAAAAACATCACTGCAGGGAAGAGACAATGGGTGGCTGTGATGTCTGCCTGTGGTGCGGAGGTGAGATGAATAACATAAAACATGCATGAGGATTAAAGTAATCTGTGTACATTGTAAACCGGTCACTCATATGTGTTTTTGTCTGTGGAAAAATATAATAAATATTAGATCAGGGAGACACATTTCAATGGGAGATTAAAATCACATCACGGTTATTATTCGTAATGCATCGCTTGCATTAAGTTTGCAGCAGTGTGCTATTCAAATGATTCCATAGCTGCAGTGCATTGTTCACTTAGCGTCATTTTCCATGTATTTTGGAGACAAAGTAATTGAGAGAAATCAGATTATGTTAGATCAACACAAAGGATTATATTGCTGGGTCAAATCTCAAGCGGGTGCTCAGTAATCCGTAACAGATTACATTTTAAAAGGAGCCTGTACCGCGCGTGGACGGATGCGTGGCGGTTGGAGATTGGAAACGGTTTGGAAATGAGGCTCCTGTCAGTGGGGCTGCGGGGGCAGATGATAAAAATTGGTTCTGACTGTGCTCACTTCTCACATCCACCACCTGCCCGGCGCCTGCATCCACTTGACCATCGGTAGCGTCCAGGTAGGACGCAGCAGAGCGGGCCGAGAGCAGCGGGACGCCGGATTGGCTGCGAGAAAGAAAAACCATGAGTCAGGAGATGAATGCAGCACAGATAAATGGAAAACACATTTACATTTGTCAGGTTCATTTTGGTGCCTGTTATAAAGTGATGGAGATGAGTCAGTGTTTAAAGCAGTGATTCATCGTGTTTATCTGACTGTATTTGTCAGTTATTTTCTCGCGTGTTAGTAAACTAAAAATTTTCCAAAGCACTCATCCGTGTTCTTCGTCCTTCAACACACGATGCAAACGTCCACTGGCATCGTGAACCCCTCCAACCCGGCAGACATCGCAGCACTTTATCCCCAACAAACACTTCCTCTGTTCTCGATTTAGAAATGTTCACGCCCTTGTATGCAGATGACATCAACTTTTCAGATATTCTCAGCCCGTCATATGCATCTCAACACTGAGGGGATTTATATGCATCAGACAAAAACCTTCTCTGACATTTCCAACTTTTTTTTTTTGTTGTTTTTTATTGCTTTCGCTCTCGGTTCTTATGCATTTTGTTTTTCGTACTTGTTATAGTACAGCTTACAGCTCAGGTCCAGATCTGCTGAAGGTTTTTGCATGCAAAACCCAGTTTCAACTTGATATTTCAAGCATTCAGAAACTAAAAATTCAGTCTGGCAAACTCCTCCGAGAGGAAAGTAGTGATTGGCTGTCTGTGAAGTTTTTATTTTTAAGTCCCACCTGTGTTTTCACTGGATCCCAGCACCGTTGTTGTGTAAACAAACACTAAAAAAAAGCCACAAAAGTTTTCCATTTCCACTTGAAAACACTGTAGTATAAACAAGGCCTAATTGTGAACATTTCTAATGCAAACCCATTAGTTTTAAGCAGTACCCTCCAATATCAGCTCACTGAAGCTACCTGTTTCGTGTCTGAAAAAAGCTCAGAATGCATCTCATCTGTTGCGAGCAATGAGAAAATGAGGACCCATGTTCGGACGTAATATACAAAAACAGACGTCATTTCTGTTCCCTCAGGCTGATCATTAATCATGCAGAAAAAAAAAAACAAGTCCTTCTCTGATATTCCATCATTAATTTGAATTTCAGAAAGTTCGCGACACGCTGTGCCTCGTGCGGTAAAACAAAGCAGGGAGGGCAGAGTGGGCCGCACGTCCGAACCCATCTGTGTGTTCATGCGTGCACGTGCGTTTGTGCGGCTGCACTCCCGTGACGCTGATGCAAGTTCGCAAAGATTGCAGGCAGTTTGTGACTTAATGTGGCTTTCACATTTGATTACGATCACATCGCACTGCCCCTTCAAGGATATCACGAGCTCGGCGTCCCCCCCCCGCCGCCGTTGTCGCACACGCCACACGCACACGCACACACACAGATGTACTGCACGTTTGTTTAATGAATTACTAGTCAGCAGCTTAATCTGATAAATGTAAATAAACCGTTTAACACCGGACTTTTCCCATTATTATGCAGGTGGATGTTTAAATATTAAAATTGATTTTTGAAGCAGTGAGAGCAGCTTTAGCCATAATTTTTCTTTTTTCTTAATGGTCATCCTGTACATCCAGCCGCCTTTTCTCACTCCAGTACTTGAGCGTTAATCCCCCCCTGCTCAGACAGTTTCATGTCTTTGCTCCCACTCACAGTATGCAAAGGCTGCATTAGCTGTATACCGTAAGTGCTTCGCTTAAAAGCCGAGTCCTTGGCTGTAATGAAAGCATGCTATAGGAGTCTTTATGTTGAAGTAGCGCTAACTAATGGATACGGTTCTGTCTCTGTTTCCAACACTTGTGGCTTTTGCATAATTTTCCATGTGTAATTATTACGCTTTTTTTTTTTCATGCACTGATGAGGCCATTGTGGAAGACTATAATAGGGTTAGGTCCTGAAGTTTCTCCAAGATGATGTCCGGTTTGTGGGTGGAGATGCGCCTGCGTGACGGAGAGCGTCCGTTTGAGCTCCCACTTCACAGGGCATCAAACAGATGAATCAGTTTGATGTCTCGCAGGAAATATAAATATATATTCCTGGGATTGTGTGTGTGGGGCTATGCAAACAAAGCAAATTTCCATGCCCCAGTTGCAGCGTGTGACACTGTGCATGTTGCTATGCACACATAATTGATCAACACACAGCGTGTGCACTAATGTGATTTTGCGAGCACACATGCAGAATCATTTGCATGTTGCATATTTATTTAGCCGCATGCATATCAGACGTGCAGCATTCATCCTGTTCCACCACGTGCACGGTCTGTGGATAGTAGAAGAGGCTTCAAAGTGAGTAAATCCTCACAAGCTTTAAAGGACACCTGTAACTGCAACTCCGCTCCAGAACTGTTGTTGTGAAATATCTCAACAATTTGGCATCATGAGCGTTCACGATGGAATAATTATTGATGTTTAATGAATTAATGCACGTGTCAGGTAATCTGTGATAAACTGCTCATAAATGCATCTCCCCCTCATCTGTAGGATTTATTAGAATTCATGCTCGGGTGCTGATTTAATGCGATACCGAGCAGCAGCTCTGAGTACAAGTGGGGGCTGATTTGTCACTGGACACCAAGTCCAACCGAGGCTAATGAGAAGAGTCGTCTTCCCGGTGTCGCTGGTGTCGCGAGGAAGAGATGAAACGGCGAACTCCGTCAACTGCGGATTGATTGCAGTGTTTAACTTTAATAGTGTCACATCATGTTTTTACCGCCACCATTACCACATCATTAATGGAAATTAATGATGTCTGATCATCTTTTAGTTCCCAATCCAAACTGACATAAATAGGGAGGATAAAATAGAGCTAAAACCTACATGCAGCTGAGCTCTAATGGGTCCAATTTTAGATTTTACAGAATGCTTGATGAACATTCAGAATTCTAGTTGTACAGATTCACACACTGTCAGTTTTATTAAAAGATGCTCATAAATTGCAGCTCCTCTTGCATCCACTCGGCAGCTAAAGACAGTTCACACACATTCCTACGTGCGGACTATTTTGAGGTACCGCAAAAATATGTGTATTTTTATCTGCGCGTCGTCGTCTATTCATACCGCCGTACAAGTCGGAGTAAGATGACACCAGTGTTCGCGCTGGGATCCTACCTCCTGCTCTTCGGCAGCACACAAAGTAATTACATCTCTTTCCACTACACACACACACACACACACACCACACCCTCGTCTCCAGGCTCCAAATGTCAGCCTCATCAGCTCAATTATCCACTGACTTAACAACATCCTTACATAACCCGTCCGGCCCTGTGCCGTCTGGGAGCTGCGAGATGACAAACTTCCACCGCGGCCGCCCAAATGATTGTTTCTGTGGTTTCACACCTGCAATCCAGGGCTTTTCTCTAATTAAACCGTGGGACGTTATTACATACATTTGGCCCGTGCGCTGGTTCCTCATCCTCCTCAAAGTCGTTTCTACTCCATGTTTTTCGCCGAGCCTGTTTACTGTGTTTACTCACGTTTCCCCGCCTCCTCGTCTGCATGCATTGTCAGCCCAAAGGTCAGCGAATAACTGAATCATTCCGGCGAATACATAATTGACTTATTCATGAAGTCCCCCCGAAATAGATCCTGTCACTCAACCGTTTCCATTCACATTTCTCCCTCTCACCTCGTTTCCACGTCTCTGGCGAGCGCGGCGTTTTATTTATGGATCAGCATTTATGGGAGAAAAGATTCACTTTGAGGCAAGAGCCCCGCTGGAGGAAGACGTGTGATCTATTTCTGTGCCGTAGCACATGGGACTCACGTGCCGGGTAATAAAACGCCCTTGATGTGTGCCCTTTGTCTCACAGAGGGAGGAAAAGCCACACATGCATATATAATGTGTGTGTGTATGGGGGGGGGGGGGGGGGGGGGGGGACTATTTTGAGATAACTTTTTTTTTTGCTCTTTCTTTCTTTTGACTGCGCGGTTCGTTTGCCTGCCGGTGGAAAATAGACGTGAATCGCTCAGCGTGGCTGCTCTCCAGCATCCATTCACTCAATACGCTCTCCATTCTTCTGCCGTCACATTCTGCCTCTCCTCCTCCTTTTTTTTTTTTTTTCATTTCACCTCTCCTGACAAACGGCGCTTTTCTCTCTGCTCCACTTTCCACACACACTTTCCACTTGCTCCTGAATTCCGTTGCCCTCCATGCCCGTCCCCTCGTCCGGGTTCACCCTGATTGTCCGTGGGAGTCGTGTCGCCGGGCCCGAGCAGGAGATTAGAGGCAGAAATGGAGCGGCGTGCCGACAGGAAGGTGAGGGGCAGGAAGAGGGCTCTCACCGCCGCTTGTTATGGTTTTAGGGCTCCGTGTTATCATCTTTTCAACACCTCTCACACCAGTCTTTTTGATTTTTTTTTTTGCACTATCAACTTGAAGCTGCATTTCACAACTTTAAGACTTAAAAACCCGAATGAATACAATGTCTTTTTAAATGCATGATTGGAACATCAAGTTCAAGCAATTCTCTATAAAAGGCCACGCTAATCCTCTTGGAACTGTGTCAGGAAATACTATTTACTTTTGAAATCATGTAGGCTGGATTGAAAATGTTATTCCATCAATACAGCTTAGGTTTAGACATACAGGTCCACCTCTGAAGGTCATTTTTTCCAAAAATCTAACCAAGAGGAGAATATTTAACAGAGTTTTACATTTAAACAGGGATAATTCAGGTATTTATAATTTTTTGAGTCATAAAAATCACAAATTGAGTTTCTGAAAAGGTTTCAAAAGTTTCAATTTTATTAAATATCTCAGTTTTTAATGACTTTCTTGCATGGCCTTATGGTTTGTGACAGTTTGTTTGCGTTGCGCCACATGCACTGGACATCTCCTCATCCCTCCACCGTCGTCTGGTGGCTACTGTAGAAAAAAAAAAAGCCTCCAGCTCTGACACCTCCCGGCCCTCTGCAGCATCCCGCTAATGAAACCGGTTAGGTTAAGGAGCTTTGGCTAATCGCCGCATTTTCCTGGGTTTTTATTCCCCTCTCCGTCTTGCTGAATCTCCCTCACTTTGCGCTCCGATTCCCTTGCTCGGTTTATTGCCCATTCCGACTAAATCCACACAAGCCTCTGTGCTATTGTAGATAACACAGCCTTGGCGAGGAGTCTCGGGGATCCGTCGCCGCGGCATTACAGAATGCATAATGTGCAGCCGTGACACGAGCCATGACACCGACTGTAGGCCCGTTTAATGCGGAGTGTGAGTTACGCACAGGAGGAAATATTAAAAGGCTTGTTGTTAAATGCTGTTAAAGGAAGCTGAGGGCCTGGGTTCATTACAGCACGCATATCAACACTGTCCGCTCCCATTACGACTATTTACCCTGCGGAAAATCTGTTTATTTAAGCAATTTGAGAAAAGGGAGTTGAAAATTAGTGAGCAATATCTCAGTTCTCAGCGTTTTCATGACTTATCACCCCGGGGGAAGTCGCCTTTCTGCATAATTTTGTAATAACGATGAGCTCTCGGCTCTGACAGGATTCAATATTTTTTGTCATAATGATCAATTCCCTGAATGGAAAACAGATATTTGAAAAGCTTCGATAAGTTTGGACGTGAGCGTTTTCCGCACACGCCGCCATCCACGGTGCTTTTGATGAGGGAGGGGATTATCGCCACGGAGGCTTGAAACTGAAGATGCTTCCAGCGTTGCCTCTTTAACCTTTATCAAGCTGCAGATAGCATCGCGGATAGCCTCGAAAGACAGAGAGCGGGAGGAGTAGGAGTGTGTAGGAGGGACGTAAAGACGACTTCGCAGCAAGTAAAGACAGAACGAAGTGAAGAGTCTGTTGAGTGTTTCTTCCAGAGGCGCTGAAAAGTAGTGAGTGAAGTTTTATCTGCTGCCTTTTTGACACGACTTCACTAAAGAGAGGCGGGATGAAAGGATGACCCGGTCGAAGAAGAGCGTGCATAGTCAATAAACGACCTGTAGCGTGCACTGAAAGCCAGACGCTATGCAGACTGTCCATTATGCCGCAGTGTTTTTTGTGTTTTGCCTTTTCACCCCATCTCACCACTATCTTCATTCTCTCTTACTCTTTCCCCTCAGTCTCTCTCTCTCTCTCTCTCTCTCGCTCTCTCTCTCTCTCTCTCGTACCGCCTGGTCTGTCTCTGTGCCGGACTGATAAGAACGTGCCCGCCCTGTCTCGGAGGGGAAACCATGGCAACGTACCAGCCACGTGTTGACATCACAGCGTGTTAAATATAACCCGCCTCCCGCGCCGCGCAACTAGTCGTTCTGCCGTTGATCCTCGCCCGGCTATAAATACATGGTTTCCTTCCCATAATTGCAGCTCCGACAGGCTTGTTTGGATGGAGGGAGGAATAGGAAATGCCTGCAAGAAAGAAGAGTGGACCGTCTTCTGCACTGTGTGTGCCCACGTGCACTCTTTCTGTGCGTGTGCGTGCGAGTGCGTGCATGTTTATGCCATGATTGGGCCTTTTTCTAATTACTGTCCAATCATGGAGCTGGGTAGAGATTGGAGAACCCTCACACACAATCACATTAAAGACACACAGACTGATGCAAGAAGTTCATCGCCTCCTTTTCCTCGGAGATATTAAATATTGACAGACTCTTCTGTTCTTTGGTAAAAGTTTGCACGGTCAGGGGTGTTTCCTGTTTCGTAAACTGGCAGTTAAGATAAGCATTAACACTGGAAATGGGCGAATCGCTCCTGAGAGAGTGACTGAAATGATTACTTCCTGGCACTGGCTGAAATTTTGGCACAAAGACAAAATTAAAAAAAAAAAAAAAAAAAAGTAAAAATGAACATATTATTGATGAGAAGACTTGTGACTTTATATCCTTCTGGTAGGCAATCAGATTTACTGTTCCCAAAATATAAAATGGCAACCGCTGAAATATAATTTGGTGGGTTGGAGAGAAGTGTTTCATAAAAGGCCATTTTCACTGACATTATTCAAACTGCAGCCAAATGCAAAGTGACTCTTCCTTTAAACTTTCTGCCAAAAATGGATAAATACAGCCTCTAAGTGAGGGTGACAGTTGGTTTGAGATGAGTTGAGTCACTTCTCATCCTCAGGAGTATGAGCACACTGCCAAGAAGTTAAGCATCACCTATGGCGTTTTTAATTTCTCGTCTGTATATTTATGTGAAATATTGGATGATAAGATACGATGTAATCATGCAAATTAATCTTAGAACAGATCAGTTTCGGAGACTTGTTGCTTCATGCGATTATTTCTGAACTAAATCGCTGTCAGGGTTAATTTGAGCAGCATTTTCCAAAAACCATGAAAGAGTGAACCGCAAACCGAAGGACTAACCCCAAAGTGTAAATGCAGAGAGTGTTCGCCTTGAATCTGTCCTCCTGTCTTTATGTAACTGTCACTGGTGTGCACGGGAGATGCTGCAGAGCGCAGAGCATCGCATGTTGTGACTCAGTCTCTTAGCAGCCACCTCATCTTCACAACCCCGCGGGTCCCCAGGGGCCGGTGCCGGGGCCGACCAATCAGGGAGGGATGCCACAGTGACCAAAAGGCCGACGCTGTGCTGTCGCCAGCCGAGAAATGGTTTCAGTCTTAGGAATGAATGTGTGTGTGTGTGTGTGTGTGTGTGAAGGAGAGAGGCTGACTGCCCCTGCTCCAGTATCCTATTGTCTTCTCTGCATTTTAATCTCCTTCAACCCCGACGCTTGTTATTACTGAACTGATCTCCCCAATTCAGGTACATGCGCAAACGTTGATTCAGATTTATAGAATTATAATAGAGAAGATTTTGTTTTTGCACATGTAATCATGCAACAAAGCCTGAGGGAGTCGTTGCGATTTGCTTGCATTGTTAAAGCATGCGTGCAGCCGGACTCTGGTGAGTGGCTTATATTGTCATGACCTAAAATGATGAATGCAGCGTGGCAGATGTGGATGTTCCCATCAAATGCAATTTGTGTCCGTTGCCTTCACTCCCTCACACCGGAATGGAGGCAGACATCTTGTAGCCTTTCATATGCTTTTCTCCGCTACAAGCCGTTTTCCCCTTCATAAAGCTGAAGTATTTCACGTTGTTACTGCAGGATTTTCGATCCACAATCTATGCATTGTGTGTTTACTGTCTGTGACGGTGAAAGGAAATGCAGAGCCATCGGAAAGCTAAACTCTCTACAGTCTACTCTCCCTGTATAGAGTTACCATCTGCAGAGCGTTGATCAATTTTCATCATTTATTCATGTTTTCTTGTTTTTACAAGACGCTGGCTTCTCTCCTGAGGTAATATGATGTTTTGTGTTTGATACCAAAAACACAGTTGACACAGCGAAGACATTTTAATACATTTCTTCAGATTTTTTGTTTATTCTGTTTGCACAATGTTTTCATGCGCTAGCGTCTCTCTCGTCGCTGTGTAGCCTAAATGTAAAAGTTTTCTGAAAGGAAAAAAGGCAAAGATGTTCTTTTCAGCAATAAATAACAAAACAAAGGTGTACACGAACACAAAGGCATGACATTATCATCAATCAACTCAGAATGAATGTTGTACGTCCTTTATTATACTGAATGAAGTTTTTATTTGAGGCTGGTCGAACTAACGTTGTTGCATCCGAAAAGGTCACAAATGCTGATTCCTGGAAACAGTGATTTACTGAGTCCCTCCAGGCAGACAGTGATTAATCTTTATTGTTTTGTCCAAATACTTCCTTCTACTGAAAGGTGGCAACAATAAAGACGACACAAAATGAAATAAAGACGTCTTAGTTGGAACTTTTTTTTTTTAATTATGCCTGTTGACCTTCAGAGTTACTTTAACATTGAGGAAAGAGGTTTCACAGATTCTCAGGCCTCAGGCACAGGCTTTCATCTTTTAATGTGGGTCAGACGAGAGCAGAAGCAGAGCAAAGTTCAGAGGTAAGGACCTGGTTCATCTCCTGTGTGAATTCCTGTCTGCTGAACACATACCCCTGCTATAAATACATGCCCCTATGTGGGTTCTAGGGATTCAATCCAGGTTTAAGGATGGAAATTGAAATTGAGAAAAGAAAGAGAAAGCGTCATACTCAGTGGTTAAATTAAAAGCGTTATCTGTGCATCTTTGTTTATGGCTCCTGCTTTACTGAAGTGACCACCAAATCACTGTCTCTGGTCATTTGCCCACCGGGTTATGCTCACGGAATATAAGTGACGGTTAAGCTAATTGGTTTTGAAGTGGGTCATCGTCTTGAAGGGTTTTGCAGTCCTCCCTCCTTTATTTAAACTGCACTCCACTGTGTTGCTGTCGGCGTTATTTCGCCGGCAGTTGGGAAACGCGCTCCTCACCGCCGCAGTAATACTGCTACTGTTACTGTACATGGTCAAACCTTCTGACATGAAGCATCCTAACTCATGTTTTTTGATGGCAGAGTGTCGTACTTCTGCTCATCCGCTGATGATTTGCAGTCTGTACCTCTAATGCATCTCTCTGCATCTAAATCTAACTAAGCGCCCCCTCCAGCGCTCGTCTCTCATCCTGCCGGCCTACGCAGCCTTACCTTATAGCTGGGGGGGGGGGGTAATTACTTTAGGGCGCTAACAACGGCAAGACATTGCCCACTCTGCCTCTCGCTTCTGCTTTTGTGAGCTTTAAATTAGACAGCGAAATTGCCTTTTGGGGAACTTTCCTAAGCTATCTAACCAGGCTAAGCTCCAGTTCCTTCTCTTGATGGTATGAATAAATATAAGGGATGTTTACGTGTCTGTGCATCTTGCAGATTAATTCTCTGCTTTTTTTCCCCTCTGATCCTGCGTGTAGATATTCATAGTTTTTCTGATTTGCATAAGTATGGAGACCGCAAACAAATGGGAATCTAAAGTAAACCATCTATACGCATGTCTGTGTGTACAGACCAAACTGATATGAAGGACCTTTGACCTCTGCGGTCATTAACACCTCCGGACACTCGCACCGTGAAGATCCCTCCTCTCTATTTGCAGCCATTTTCCTTTGAAGTATTAATATGAGAACTCCTGAACTTCTGCCACCTGAATGTTGCCACCAGGTTTTCTTGCACCCTGTCTAACCCACTTTGAGCTCCGACATGAAATAGAAATAGAGGAGAAGATGTGATAGATCCATCAGATGAAGGGCATATTATATATACGACTAGTAATTGCATACCAACATTTTTCCAGGGACTCTTTTGTATTTGATTGTGTTTGGATTTCAGATATAAGGTGCAAGTGTTTAATTAAGGATTGTTGGGGGTTGGGTTTGGATTAACCCTAACCCATCAGTACAACATTTCAGTATTCATCATACACTAATCTTCACTGAATCCTTGGTTATCGTAACATTTTGCACGCTCTCTTTATTTTCTTCTCATCATATTTCATTTACATTTGAGTTTATTTCAATTATCAAAGCTTCTTTCTGGCATTATGTCAGGAGAAAATACCATTTGAAAGCCTGAGCATGGCTACAGTTCCACATATTCTGAGCCTCTTGAAAGTAACTGGGATTCAGATATTATCTGCTATATAGCCTGAACCTGTGTGTACCAAGATCAATAAAGCTGTGATAGAATATGTGGGTTGTTGATCGCCGCATTGAATCGATTTCTAAGGCGTGCCGGTGCATTATTGCAGAGGTAATTTACACATAGACATTAATGTGCTGCTTGCAGGTGTTCTTTCGATTCATGGACAGTTGCAGCCTCTCGGCTGCAGTGCAGTTCCACACAGGGCTTAATCCAAATTAAACTGCACCACATCTGAGATAAATACAGCTCATACAACAACATAGCTGTTTATCATGTTGTCACAATATCCGGAGAATAAAGAAAAATCTGAGCATGTTTGATTGTGGATGAATTCAAGGGAATAAAGCAGTCTGAGCGTTTTTTTTTTTTTTTTTTGGTTTTTTTTTTTTTGCTTTTCGGCCGCCTCCAAAAAAAGGTGCAGGCGTTACACAACCGACACATGCGATCCCTTTCTTTTTACCACAGTGCCGGGGTCACCCACACAAGTTCAAAATATCTCCCGGCTGGGGAGCGATGGTATGGGAGGCCGGGGGTTGGGAATGTCTAATGGGGCGGGTGGGTGGTTGAGTGGCGGGTGCAACTAAAAGAGTGACATTCGTAGCCTCGGGTTTCCCCTCAGCTTACTCATACACCCAGCCTCTCATGTACTGTAATTTCCCCATCTCTTTTTTTCCCTTTACCTTGTTAGTCTCTTCTACCAGTGTCCTATTTTATGTTTTTTTTTTTCCTTCACGTGCTCCTCTTGGGGGTTTTACCCTCCTCTCCCGTAGGATTTCCCCAACTAAAAAAAGGGGAAAGTATAACTGGATTTTCCTTTTTTTCCAGATTGTATGACCGTAGAAGTCTCAAAACTTGTGCAATAAATTAATACTTCTGCCCATTATTCCAATTTAATTTTTTACTTTCAATACATGGCACTTCTTCTATATTACTGTATTTTTGTTTATTGCTTAAATCATTTTTCTTGATTACTGAAGTATATTTTTCCAAATGTGCGACATGCTTTGAATCTTATTTGTGATTGGACAATCATATTTTGGAAATATTCAGTAAAAACACGTATGTGGGTGCAAATCTGCATTTCTCTACTCTCTAGTAGTTTTGGAATTTCTAAGGAATTTCTAGGAATTAGGTTTGTCAAAATTATGTATGCCATATTTCACTATTTATCTGTTGACAAGTTGGAATTTATAAAGTGAAATGAAGGTGAATACTCTTCTGTTTAACAGTTAAATTGAACTTTGTGGGCACTTTTTTCAGGAAACGGAGATCAACAGCAACATTTTGGTTGTTTAGGTTTTGGGCTTCATTTCCTCTCAGGAAATTTCGAACTGAAAAAAACAAAAAAACATGATACCTTGTTGGAGAAGGGGAGAACAGAATGGATTACACATAACTGAAAATTTTCCAGTGAAAGACTGTGCCGTGTGATTTCAGCTGTCTTGACAGGCGCCTGTTTTTGTGTCTTAATGTGTGATGATGGAGGGCAGAAACAGGTAAGCCTCTCTTCCCTCTGAGGGGGATTTCTCCTGCTGTCGCAGCTGATGTCCTTCTGAGTTGGCGCCTTTCTTTTCTTTGCCCTTCCAGTTCCTGCACCCCTCCAAGGTCACATGACTCTCTTGAGATCCCACCTCTGACCTCCGACAACCTGTCATCTCAGGTTGCCGTGGAGACGCATGTCATCAGGACCACTGTGGTTTATTTTTAACCGCCCGGCCGCAGTCATTGCCAGCTTAGCGGGCATGAGCGGGGGGGGCGCTGAAGTCAAAGCGCTCGGGGAAGTTCTGGGGACATTTAGGGGCTTCCAGAGCGGGGCTTCCCAGCTGCAGCAACACCCTGCCAAGGGTGTCCTACCAGGAATGCCAACCATCCATCCACTTGATCTGTTAATGCAACATTATGTCAGTCAGCGCTGGACGCACACCGGAACCTGGAAAGTCCTTCAGCTACAACTGGAGATGGGGGATTTTAGCCGTCTAAAAATGCTGTCCAGTTGGTTCAGCTTGTGGATGTGTTTCCACTTCCTTTAATAACCCGGGTGTTAATGCCGAGGCTGCGCTGCCAAAGGTTCTCCCAGCGACGGCGCCTCAGGAAGCTTGTTTGTCAGATCCGACGTGCTTTTAATTTTCTGTGAGTAAAAACTATTTGGAAGTTTTTGTACTCAGTGGGAACTAATTTGGCTTAAAAGTTGAGCTAAAAAGTGTTTTAGTTGTTTATATTCCAGTCCCATAGCATTGAATACTTAAATATAAATTGGAGTAACGTGCAGCAAAGTCAGTGTAGAAAATGTGCAAAAAAATGGAGTTTACTGAGGAATGAAGGCAGTGTGACACCTCAGTGAATCCAGCTGAAGAAATGACGGGTTTCTAGAGTGTGTGGAAACTTAAGCCGTCCACCGTCGCCCTCTGTGCCAAAGTGTCATTGTGTCACGGCACTAGGACCCAGATTGCCCGAGCAGTGCACCCGCTCACAGAGGCGTACAGTTTATCTCTTTTTGTTTCCCACTCTTTCTGTCTGTCTCTTTCATTTTATCTCTTGTTCAGCACAGATCCCCGGGTCACGACCTCTCACTCATCATGAACAAAAGATGGAGAGTGAGCCAGAGAAAGAATGGCAGTTTGATTCTGCTGATGCAGAGATTTTTTTTTTTTTTTTTGGAGCATCCCTTCTGTGCCCGAGGGATGTTTCTTTTCTGTGTTAGCTTGTGAAAATGTCAACCGCCAACGCGAGACGTTCGGAATAAAGACGCCGTAGAATAGAGTCTAGAAGCTTAGATTCGCCATTGTTTTATTGTGTGGCGGGTTTGCAGAGCCTCTCGTGAGCCAAGGCTGAACAAAAAAAAAAAAAAAAAAAGCTGTGATTTGTGTGTAATCTCCCCCCGGTCGGTCCCTTAATGGTCCGTCCTGTGCCGACTGATGATGACTCCGGTGATGTCAGAGCAAAGAGCTGAAAGCCGCTTTGGTGGGGTGCAGAGCGGAGGGGGCGGCGGGGGCGGAGGGGGCGGGGGAGGCTGGAGGTTAAAGAGGTGACATTGAAAACAAATCCACAAACGAACGTTCATGTACTTAATTCGTCACGTCACCACACGGGTGCAAGCAGTGAGGCGTGAGCACATTTTAACATGTGCGTCACACTCCTTCACAATAACGTGCCGCGCGGCGGCGGCGGCGGCGGCGGGGGGGGGGGGGGGGGGGGGGGGGGGGGATTAAGACGCGCTCGCAGCGGGATGCCGGCAGGAAATCATCTCGCCACAAAAAGTCATGATCAGATCGGCGCGGTGGCGCTCCTGGGATGTCGACGGGAGGTCACGTGATTGAGTGCGGCGCAGACCAGTCGGGGGGCTCGCCATGATGTAATGGTCACACGCACGCCGCGGCGCGACCTTATGCGGCGCGCCACGGCCGCAGACGTTTCATCCTTGTGCGCCGGTGCCACTGCCCTGGCATTGGCCGGACAAACATTTGCGGAGGGATTTCAGAGATTTGGGTAAACAGCTGAGGTGCTCCACTATTGGACAGAATAGTGTTTTACTCCCATCGTATAAACTATTTTCCTATTGGTCAGAAATTCATGTTTGCAGGGATTTAAAGAAGCTTTAGCGACTGGATGAAACGATTTGAGTGCTCTACTCCCCTGCAGTATTAGCAGAAGTCTTCTTCAGGGACATGTTGAATATTGACGCTAAATGAAGAATTTGCTTTCATGGAAAGAGAGGAAACTATTTCCTGGTACAGATGTCAAAATAAGTGGTTCAGCTGACAGGGCGGTACTTTGTAGCTACATACCCGGATCACCCATGCAAAGACATTCTTAGAAACACAGGAAATGATCTGTGAGCGAGTTTTTTACAAAAATAAATGAGGATTACAGAATGAAAAAGAGCCATCAATGTCTGGTTAGTGTTGGTGTTTGTTTAAGCAGGCGTGCGAGCAGCCGCAGAAATTGTTCACTGCACCACAATGAGCTGCTCAGTCATTGTTCTCATGTATATTCATATCCCCCGGAGATTTCTTGCACTGAAGCAGCATCAATAGGCAAAAGGCGCTCTTCGCAATTGGCTGGACTGGAGTTGGACTTGTGTTCATTAGGGGTAAACAAGCTGTGCTCCAGAGATAGCACTGCGGACTCTCACCCCGCCCTGGCACTGAGCTGATAGTAATACCAGCCTGTACTCACACACAAGCATCATTCAACTCCTCGCTTCCCTGTTTACCTCAATGCATGGCTGCACCTCCGGCGAGGATACAACTCAAAACAGAAACAATGCAGCTGCCCTACAACCTCCCCGGACAGGATCATCGCAGCTCCAGGGTCGCCCCTGGCTGTCAGGCTCATTTACACTCTGTGGGTTTGTGCTGTTGTGCCCAGCGCTGTGCCCTGTCTGCGCTCATGGCCCGCCCCGAGTAATGACCTCATTTGACAGCACAGCTGCCAGTAGGCTGCAGACTGCTTATGAAATCGGGCCATTCTATCCCCAAAATTCAGGGATTGTGCAACTGCAGTTTGAGTGCAAGTTTGTATGTGGTAAAAATGCTGTGATTATGCAACAAGGTTAATATTATATCTATTTTTTTATTTTTTTTTTATAAAAGCAGAGGAGTAGCTGTATTGTGCCAGTGAAGGAATGTTTTGCAGCGCACATGCATGCACGCATCTGAAGGCCACTTGTGAATAATAGATACAGGCGCAATGTGTCAAAGTCCTTGGAGTGGCCTGGAAACAGTGAGCAGATTAAATGTGCACCAAGCCTGACCTCAGCCAGACCATGTTACACACTCGCACACCAACGGACGCACACGATCCCATGCATGCATACGGTCTGCTGGAATGACGACACTCTCCTGCTGGCCAGTGAGCTAAGAAGAGTCATCAGAGCTCAGTGCTGCGGCTTCACGGCAGGATATCGTGACTGAGAGCCTGTTTTAGGCCTTCATTGTTGATTGAGAGGATCTGTCCAACTTGATCTCTATTATAAAGTTGTCAATCTTTACCGTACATTAATATGTTTAACAGAAAATAGGAATCCGATACACTTGGGAAACTGTAAAACCGAAGAAACGCTGAATGTGTTTTATGTACGGTGCGAAGTGTGTTTTCAAAGCTTCAGCAGTCTCAGATCACTTCACGCTGTTAGTCACATTCCCCTATTCTCACACACACTCAATAAACAAACGCCGTGCAAGGTGCTCAACCTGTACTTGGAGTCGTTTTGGGTTTGTTGTCCACCCCAAGGGCCAATGAACCACCAACAAACTGCTCTAACAAGTGAGCCACAGTGTTTTAGTTCAGCTTACATACATATTTCTACATGCTATAGCTAAAGAAATGGACGAAAACAAGGATTCCAATTTAGCATAGACTGGTTAGTCATTTAGGAAAGCTAACAGCTAAAAACTTGGTAATATTCATATTTGTGATTGCTTGACATATTTGCGATCACTCTTCTTGCAAGCCTGTTGCACCAGGCGGAGCTCGCGGGCCTCATGTTTCTTCTTCTTCTCACCTCCTCGGCCGAGAACGTACGCAGCCTCCTTGTCGATAATTGCACTCTTGAACACACTCCGCTTTCCGATGCCTTCAAACTTCTCCCGCTCCTTTTAAAGAGACCATGAATAATAAAGCGACCTTTGCGTCATCATTTGTACAGGTAACAATGTTGGCATGTCAAGCCAAGGCACCTGATCCTCCCTTCCAATGACATGATGGAATATGTTAGCCTGGTGTTAGCTTTCACCAGGTGAGGCTGCAATATTGATGAAGAGTGTGAGGCGATTTTTCCACCGCTTCGACTCCGGGCGGCTCCCCCTTTCGTCGCCGCATCCCGATCATCTGATACGGCGCCGTGCCGGGGCGGCGGCGGCGGCGGGCCGACGGGCAGATTGGCCGGACGGGGTGGACTAAGTGCAGCGAAGGAGGGAAGGGAAGGGAGGAGCGGAGCGCGGCGTGCTGCACATTTTCCATCTGTCATGAAAGTGGAGCAGCTCATTATCACAGAGTGCTCTCTACTGAGCTGACCTGAAAAGACAAGGGGCGTGTTTGTGTGTGCCGCCGTCTACTTTTATAAGAATGTCATATTAATGTTTCCCCGTGTATCATTTTTAACAAGCATGTGTGTGAAACCGCTAGTGTGCATTTGTCATCCAGATCTAATTACATCCCCCCTTTATTTCTGGGATCAAGAGACATCCTTGGAGCGTCGTAATCCCAGCACTCCTTCACCTATCATCTCCAGCAAATTGAATCATCAAAGAGATTTTTTTTTTTCTTTGCAGTTGAGGATATATTTCTCTATGTTGCAGCTAGCCTTCACTCCACTTGGATAAATCATCACCCCCAGTAGCATATAAATAAAGCATCAGAAGGAGAAGGTAGGTGAGAAGGAGTCATGTGAAGAACAGCGGGAGAATAGTAATAAAGTTGATGCTTGAAAGACAAAATAAATGTGAGTTTATGCCAACTGAAACTCGTAACATCTGCTTTATTTGTGAAGGATTCTTTGGACTGATTCCTTCAATTCATTCGTCCTTTATAAGCAATGATGAAGTGTTTTAAAGTGCTTTTTCTTATGAGGTTTTATTTACATGATTTGTCCTCATGAGACTCTTGCTCCCGAGAGAAAGCCCTGTCAGGCTCCCGCAGCCCGCTTTCAGATTAGAGGGGAGGGACGCTGGTGGTTTTGTGAGAAAATCCGCCCCGTGCACCTTGTGGTGAACATGAACAATTCCCAAAGAGCTTTCTCTCTATGCCTGATCCCTGGGGTTTAATGTCCCAGTTGAGAATTCAGCATGTCAATTTGTGCCTGTGCTGGAGGGCACAGCCGAAGCAGAGGCCGTGATACAGGGCGGCAGGCGGAGGACGAGAATGGAGGAGGGAGATGGGAGGCACAGCGGGGAGAGCAGCAGAGAGAACAGGAGAATAAATCTGGAGAGACCTTGCAGATTGGTAATAAAGTCCCTGAGCCCAGATGTCCATCTGAATAAAAGCCTATTTCCAGTTGTGTTTTTTTTATTTTCCCTTCAACCAACAGCCACACTAACAGGGAACAGGCTTTGTCAGAAGAAATGAAACACACATATAAAGATAACACTGAATATTTGGGACGGAGTCTGAATCGTCTTTATAGCAGCAGGAGTTCAGGTCCAGGGCCACAAACCTCAGCGAACAATTTGCAGCTCGCCGTGAAACCTTCAGCACGCTTTACCACTTGTGCCTTGACTGGAATTAACTTCCCTTCTTCACTCAGCCGTGATGATTGATTTCAAGGCCTGGCTGCAAACCTGTCCAAACTGTAGCTGGCAGAAGAATCTGTTCTCAATAGCCATTTTATAATTTGTGCTTCCTCACTTTGACAGAAAGGATACCACAGAGGGCATGATTGATTACCTTCTGCGGCCTTGTTATGTCTACAGCCTTGGGGCGGCAGGGGGCTGGATGTTGTGTCACACTTCAAAACTCTACTGCATAGTGGTACAGTTAATGGGGTAACATGGCAAAAAAAATGTCTGATGTTTAAAGCTTGATCCTTAAATGGAAACTGTGGATAGTTGGAAGCTGGGAGCTAAAATCAGCGCTACAGGTTTATCGTCCATCTCGGATTGGTCAGCAGACGATCACAGGGCCAACAACCCCACACGGTTACAGTCAGCTCTATCGGTCAATTTAGAGTCACTGATTAACTTCCGTTGACTGAGAGAGTCTGCTTTATCCCATCGGGGGTCACAGTTTGCTGGAGCCAGTCCCAGGTAACCATGATTTTATGACTCCACCTGAAACTGCTGTGTGCCAAGTACATGCAGTGCACATGGGGTCACTGTGATTACGCTGTTGGACAGTGACAGTACGGCAATAAAATATACCCATAAAATAGGAGACACAACAACGTGATGAATATTTCCTGCTCCAGATACCCATGATGCCCTTTGTTTGGTTGAATTTTATTTGAAACAATTCCGACGTATTGGAAATGGAACAAAATCATTTGCAAAGCAGATATTCTGCAGCTCTGCAAGACAAGTTATTATAAAAGTTATAAAAGTTACTCATCCATCCAATAGGAAGTAAACTTCTGATGCCACGATTAAGGTCCTTTGGTCATGTGGGTAACTAACTTGTGTTGAATTGTTGCCTGCTGTTGTTCAACCCTGAGCTGTGTGGATTGATTTGTAGGTCAGTGTCTGTATGTCGGTCAGGGAAATCTGTAAGCTCGAAGTGAGCTGCAGCGGGACAAGAGGCTCATCCTACTTTCGCTTCTTCAACCACGGCAGACAGCGGCTATAAAAAGATATACTCGATTAGAAAAATGATAACACAATTTCCTGGCTTCTTACTTTGTTTCTAATCGATAAAAGCTCTTTTTATTGCTTTACAATGGAAAAGTGATTACTTCTTGGCCCTCAGCCAAAAGCAAAATAGCTCCTGCTATCTGTCCGATCTTCAATCCTATCCTTTCATCCCATGTCCCACTTCTTCAATAGTTTCCTTCCTTCCCTATAAACAAGCTTCACCTCTCCTGTTGTGCCAAGCTGTAATCAAGGGACGTGTAAATTGTCAACCACACATGACACCGTTCTGACTTGTTTGGCCCATCTTGTTCTTATGAAAGCCTGAGAGACCAAAGGTTGCAGTGCAGTGAGTGTGGCTCGGGGAAAAATCTGAGTTCTTTTTTTTTTTTTTTTTCCTTTCCATTGCTGTGGAATATGCTTTAGGGCTTTTTAGCAGCCAATAAAATATTTGAGAAATGAATTTGTCTTATTCATTATTTTGTTCCAACAGTGTGGAGGAGGAAAATATTTTCTTAATGGTGAAAAAAAATGTCTAAAGTAGAAAAGGAGTCCAGCTCGGTGAGTGTGTGCTCACTAAATTTACTGCAGATACTTGACCTTGCCCGCTCCCTCTCAAACCTCTAGTCATGACTGAGACATCTATTTGGAGTTGGTTTATTGAAGAGACCCGTTATATGAGTCCTTTGAACTTTGAACATTGTGGGGGGATGGGGCGGCGAGTCCGGCCTAAGCCGACGAGCTAAATAACCTTGTTGTGCTAATACAGTACCGTCTATAAGCTTTTAAAAGCTCAAGCTCTAATCTTCATAACTTATGAAGCATTAAAAAAAAAAAAAAAAAAAAAAAAAAGCATACAACAAGTGAAAGATTTGTCTCTTGGCGTAAGTTAAGGTTGGTTAAGTTTTAATCTGCAAGTGGGTGTATTTGAGTCAACAGAAGGTTAACCCCAATCAGTACGGTAATGATTCTATAGTGAATTGACCAGACAGCCACAGTTTGTCCTCGGCTGACCTAGTTAACCATGTGCATAATATCCCTCTGCTCCAATTGCTGTTGACTCATGGCAGGATGACGAGGTCTCCTGTACGCGAGGCGAGGGAGAAGCTGAGTCTTAATATGTGACTGAACGCCATGAACTCATTTTTAACTTTCCAAACCTCAATTTTAACTTTGCAGGAGATCCATTTTAGTTCTGAAGTCTCATCAAAGTGTTCTCTTTCACTCTGTTGAAAAAGAGAAAAAGCGTCTTTCACTGGGACTTTAAAACTCAGGAGTCAGACGACCATCTGTGGAACCTCAATGTTTAAAGTTCACTCCGACTGAGCTAGCGCTGCTTATGCAATCATATTTTCTGCAGTATCTGTTTAGAAGGAAAATAATCACCCTTGGGGCTGTGGTTGATAGAGCTGTTCCTGACGACTGATCCCTCTGTTGACTAAACGGAAAGTTTATTTAAGACTTTTCAACAAGTAAAAAAAAAAAAAAGAAAAATGCTCAGAACATAATCAAATTTTCCAGTGTATTACAGTTAGGTGTTATAAATATCACCCTTAAATATATTTTGTGCATTAAGAGCATTTATTCCAACTTAACAGATGACAAAAAATTCCAAAGTAATTTCTAGAAATGATCCTTTTGCCCCCGGCCACAGTGTATTCAGGCTCCATTTGTTCAGTAACTTCTGACGCTTTCAACTCGCCTCTGTTTAGCGAAAAGAAAAAACCCAATCCAGTCAATGCCGGTTTAACAACAAAGTAGTCGGAGTCGTTGTGACTCCAGGTAAGAAGTCAGCGGACTACTGGAATTAATTGGAAGCCTCCTCTGGAGACCCGCCGATGTCCACAGATTTCAGATATTTCAGTCCTGACCAAATTAGCCGAATTACCGACGAAGAGACATGTGGTGAAGATAAAAAAGGATTCAGATATTCCAGATAATTAGCGTGCCTAGCCTCCCCCCGGGGGACGGGGTTAGCATGCATGTGTGTTGGTTTGGCAGTTCAATTAGAGAGCCTGTGCCGGCGCGCCGTGAGGAGAACCGTTACGGGCGGACGGATCAAACTTGGCCACTCCGCTCGTCTCGTTCTCCTGACTGCACACGAACTCCCTGGCTCGCCGGTTTCCTCTTGCTGCCGACAATGAGCTCTGGAGCTCCCGCTGAGTACCCCAACGCTCGCTAACACCCAGCCGCTCACACTCTCTCCCTGGGAGAATCTCCGTTTCCCTCAATAATTGCCGCCGGGGTTTTGATGGACCTTGGCATTCCACTCACTCGGCACTCAGACTTCAGCCGCTCGCCTGCGTCGGGGCGCGACAGGCTCGCCAGCCCCGATGTCCAGACAGCGATACCGCGTTGTGGCAACGCGTTAACACTCGCCGCCGCTCCTATAAGGGAAACGCCATGGGACTGAGGCAGGTAATGATATAAGCCTGTCCACGGTCTCTCTGGCCGCAGCTCAAGGCTGTAACATCCCTTCGATCTCAGTATTTATGGAAGGGTGTTTAACATGTGATGAAGCGTTAACCCAGCAGAATATGATCGAAGACATATGTCAGCTGCTTTGTTTGTTCAGCTGAGGCTTTTAGACGACTACAATCAATCTTATTTATTTGAGGAAAATGTATGTGGAAGTATTTCAGTAGCCACGGTTCTTTAAGGTTGTATATTTGTGCAATTTGTCTCGCACTAAAGTGTTTTTTTTTTTTTTTTTTTTTGTTCATTGCATTATGCAGTAATGGAGTCGCTCATTTTCGCTCTTGACCCAGAACAGTTCAGTCCCAGCATATATATGAGGGAATGCACTTGACAGCATAATGTTAAATTCAATATGCGGTAGTGCGTTTGTGTGTATGTATGAATGCATTTATGCATATTAAACACTAATGCTTGGTACATGCACAACAACTGTACATCGACTGTGCGTACAGCCGCAAAAAAAGGCCGAAGGATCCTGCTACCATTGGATTTTTTTCATCAAGGAATACACAGTTTAGTGCCTCATGGTGACGCTTTTGACATTGTGGTTTGAAGTGAATAAAAAGCCTTTATTGCCAATGTACAGCACAGCGGCCAACCCGAGGCTGCGGTTGTACTTGACAGCACCCAGGTGTGAATGCACCGACGAGGCCGTGTGAATATGAGGCGGTGCAGATGAAAACAGACCATACATACCTGTGCAGAAGCCTTTCTACAAATCAAATTATTCTTCCACACACCAGCACTGGAGTGGCTCCTTCTCTTCTGATTACTCTCAGTACTTTAATCCATGCATATATGTTGCTGTTTAAGCATTACAATGCTGCAGTCGGGGTTTTATTTCATTGGCAAAGAGAGCATAAAAGATATGTATATATACATATATATAGATTTTTTTTTTAAATCTGAACAATGTCAACATAAATTGAAGTAAAAGCAGTTCATAATGGTAAATCTGTCAGTGTAAACCAGTGTGAAATGTGTAAAAAGCCACAAAAAGTGCTCAAATTAAAGAAAAAGTAGAAAGAATTGACCACAGAGAAAATGAGCCTGTTAAATGTGATGTCTGTGAAACGAAGGCCTTGTCCGAGAGTGAATCAGAGCTCTAATGACGGCGGACAGAACAGCAAGACTTCCTATCCACGGTCTTATTTCACAGAAATGTTGATTTAGATATGACTGAAAGCAACTTTTCACTTTCATTTTAACATTTGACTCAGTTTTTCCTTCAATTCTTTATGTTTTTCGGCCTCTTTTCACTGGAGCGACGAGCAGCCGTCTGAACTTCGCTCACCTCCGTTGCGTGTCTCGGCCTGCGTTACGTACTCCTGCACTTAGCGGATGACATCATAGTTTGACAGTCATGATTCTCATATGCCTCGAAAACCATTAGAAGCCAGTTGAACTGTGGAGGCACCGTAATCTCTGCTCTGTGTCTGTGTGTGTTTGTGAAAGAGACGGAGAGAGGCGGGGGGGGGGGCGCTCTAATCCTGGTGTGTCTGATGGTGTAGGGCTTATCCGTATGAGCATGTGTGGGTGCGTTTTTCTGCTTGCCGTGCGTGTGTGTATGTGTGTGTGCGTGTGTGGGGATGATAGTAGTCCATACCATGATTGAGTGCAATGCTCACTCTCTGTGTCTGTGTGTCTCTAAACCCTCTTGCTCGTACACATTTCTGTGCAGCATTACGCGTGGCTCTCTGACTCTCTGACATAATGCTTTCGCGATCACGTTACGCCTAACCTCGCCATCACAACGCAGTGCTTTGTGACCCGTTGGCCCCAAAAGCGCACGACCCTCGGAAAATGTGGGGTCGAGGAGTTCAGTCAGTCCCAACGAATGTTTTGCATCTCGCGTTTTGAACCCAGAAATACAGTAAAACACGCACACTCACACACACACACAGAAGTAGGTTTTCATGTAAAGACAGTACATTGGCTTCAATTCGGGCGTAACTCTTACTTACCTAACCTTAACCTCAGCATGACCTTCATCCTTACAGGCTGTGTGGATATTTCTTGAAGGGAACCTCAATTTTTTTTTTTTTTTGACCCTACGGTGACTGGAGTCGTCATCGGTTGGTGCGCAATCAAGTTGACATCCCCATCAGTATAGACAAACAAGAAACACATGCTCTCTCTCTCCCTTTCTCTCCTTCTCCACACACACTGGTAACAAACCAGCCAAATGTGTGTATCAA
Organism: Salarias fasciatus; assembly: GCF_902148845.1. NCBI lineage: Eukaryota > Metazoa > Chordata > Actinopteri > Blenniiformes > Blenniidae > Salarias > Salarias fasciatus. The sequence continues at coordinate 12,853,223 of NC_043761.1, read as the reverse complement.
GCCCCCCCCCTGTATTCCACGATCACCCCATCCTCCGGCACTGTGAACAGTTTAGCCGTTTCCATCGGTTCTGTGCAGCGCCCTCCCATCTTCCCCCTCTTTCATTCATCACCTCATTTTCTCACCTCCACGCATCTTCTCTGCCTTCCCTCCCAGTGTTTGTTCTCTGGATGGTGACCCCACCAAAACTGAAGGCTTGACAAGCCGAGAGCAAGACGAGCGACATGACAGCTGAGCTAAATTGATTATATCCTCTATAAAAAAATAAAAAATAAAAAAAAAAAAATCAGCGTAATCTAGAAAATATATGTGTCCAGCAGGATGCTCTCTCACAGGCCCACGGACATCAGTGTGGGGGGAAAAAATTCACGGGAGAAAAAGACGGGGAGAGAAAGTGTGAAAGAAAAAAGGTATCTGGGAATTGGATGGTGTTATTTCTGAGTCACTTTGTAGAAAACGCATGCCATTTTTGGTTTTAAAAGACTCAACAGATATGCTTATTTTTCTCTCGCTTTTCTTTTTGTAATTTTCTGCAGATTCTGAGTGCCTGCGTTTTTGTGTTTGGCAATATGATTTGCACTTTTGGCGGAGGATTTGTGAGGAAGATGACAGAAAAAAAACATGCTGCGTTCAACAAATATGCCTCGTCTGACAGCCAGCACCTGTCAGCGGCATCACTTCTAAAAGCTGGATGGATTGTGTGCATGTCAGCGGGGTGATGAGTTGATGCACTGCAACACTCAGAAAAGCACATTTGTGGAATAAATGCATCAATTCTACTAAAAATGTATTGTAATATGTTATCGTCACTGTAATAACAGTGTGACAGACCTCATAAAAGAGACTGACTGTCACAGGCAGTTACACTAAATTTAGAATTAGCGAGGAGGTTTTTCGGCCGTGGAAGGAAACCAGAGAAAGAAAAGCGCACATGTGCACAAAAGAAACATGCAAACTCCACACTCCCCAGTTTAATCCAGCGATTGCTCAATCTAACCACTGTCATATAATTTAGCAAGAAATCATAACACAAATCAGTGCGTTGATGGAAAATTTAAGGTTTGTTTTATTTTGGAAGATTTCTTAAATATGGAATGTAGCAGACTTCAATTATGCTTTCCTCCCAGAAATGCATCGTGGTACAAGTAACACACATCTGGCTCGTGGTTTGGTGTATTGACACAGGCTGTGTGGGTTAGTGAGAAAGAGACAACAAAATAACACACAAAACACACACACACACACACACACGAAATAGGGAGAGATGAGGGGAGATTGGGTAAATATGCAGAGACTGACAAGAGTAAGGGCAAACACATTTGAATGCACGATGGAGAGCGAGATAGGGAGGCAGATGGAGAGAGAGAGAGAGAGAGAGAGAGAGAGAGAGAGAGAGAGAGAGAGACGAAAAGAGAAGCAAATTCAATGACATCATTGGAGTTGGTGTGTGTCAGCATGCATGTGTTGAAAGTAGATGTGAGTGTACTGGAGCGTGTGCTGGGCGGCGGCGGGGAGGGCTGAGAGCGAAGCGGTGACGTATTGTAATCTGGAATACTGAGAAGCCCAGCTGTGCAGAATCTGGGCATGGTGAGGGCTTATGTTACGTCACACAAAGACACACACAGACACACACACACACACACACACACACACACACACACACACACACACACAGTGAAATGCGCACATTGCCTGTCGCAAGTCCTGCAGGAACGCAACTGTTACCGGCGGGGGGGTAAAAAGGTCAGTGGGGTTAACAGGGGGTGCATCTTCAAGCCCCAATTTTCATGCTCTTCTTCCTCAATCCATGTTATCTGTGAATATTGAGCGTTCCGTCCTCTGCTGCCATGCATCCCGCGACGGACACAGTGATGCCAGATGGAGACGTGGTCAGCCTCATGTCGGGAGCACGGTGCACGGCGGTGATTTCGTACCCCACTCTCTGGCGGCGCTCTGCCGAGCGGGCTAAAATAACCCTCCCTGGGCCTGGGTATATACGCTATGTTTCTAATGCACCTTTAACCACGCGGCTGATGCCACAATCACTGCAGAGAGCTGAAAAATACCTATTTCTAGCTGCATGACCATATTTGGCCGTGACCTCAGGAAAAGGAAATAACTTTACCCATGTCACCCTCCCTTCGTCTCGTTGGTATTTTTGACCCTCTCACCACAACTCCCTCAACCCTCAGCTCCTGAGCTCTCTTGCTGATAACTACAAAAAAAAAAAAAAGTACATTTTGGACTGAAACATCTCAGGCATCCCAGCTGTTGTGATGAGCGTAGAAATGCAGGCACATAACCTATTAACCATTGGAGTTATAATTTATTCACAGCCGATGTCAGGGTGCGTTCCGCCTTGGGGTTATTGTGAAATAAGGTCATTGGGCATGGTTGCATAATTATTTGTAGGCACTACACATACAGCAAATGTCTATTTATAGACAAGATGTATATATCCCCTGTTGCATTATGTGTCATCCTGATTTATTCCTCCCATCCCGATACTCTTGGGGGTCATTCATTACAGCTGACAAAAAAAAAAAAAGAAGGATAAGAGCTGGATCATTTAAAAACAGGTCTTGTGATTGATGTTTCCGAGAATAGTGAGGCCACCAACGGTCTTCAGCTCATTTTCTTCTCCTTCCTGTTAAACAGACAGCCACAGGGTCACTGTTTGTGTCAGATCATTTACATGTTTCTAATAAAAGCAGCTATGCGTCGCTCCCCATCATTTCTGGAGTCGATTTGAACGTCTCTGTCAGCCGCGAGATGGTTTTCATTTGAAACTGATGCACATTCCAATGGTTTCCCAAAGATAACCTGGAATACTGTTGAAAATTGTAAAAAAAAAACCTTGCAAAATTATTTAATTTCTCTGGGGGTACGGATGTACAAACAATCACACCAGCTCTCATAATTACACTGAATTGGCTCTTAGTTGCTCTTAAGGTCTGTGTGAAGCAGTAATAAATCAGTGCTCTGAGATTATCACACCACTGATTGTGCTATTCAGCACCCAAACAAAACACAACGATGAAATTAAGTGTCAAAGCGACAAAACAGTCAACAGCTTTGCTTCTGTGTGTGGACGCTTGGTTCTGCTAATGACACTGAAACACAATTCGAAATCTCCTGTAGCAAAGTGATGCCTCATAAAATTAATGCACTTCATTTTATTATTTTGTGTTAATTGAAAAAGGAGGGAAGTTTGTGATGCACAGACGAAGGCCCATTTGCGTCCATCCATCCATTCATCAACTCCATGGAGAGAGCCCTCTAAATCGGAGCCTGAACCGGAGACATTCCTCGTGTTGTGCGATGTTAGAACATTAAAGGTGTCTTAGCGAGAGTGTGTTTGTTAATGCATTTCATTAAAACTACCAAGATATCGAAAAGGTGTCAACGGAAAGCAACACATTTCAGAAAAGTGCAAAAAGCATGATAAACACCTCTAAACAGCTCAGAGACACAAATTTTAGTTCAGTAAATCAACTACAAACCTGTTGAATCCAGTAAATAAAGCAGATAAGCACAACTCCCCTGTTTTCTCTGAGTTTGTTACGGCTTTCTCAGGTGATTTTGGAGTGAAAAGTTTCACTTGCCCTTAGTCACACTTTAACATCTGTAAAAACATCAATAATTCATTTAGATGAGTAACCTTTTGTATATGTTAATGTTCCTGAATTTAATATGTTTTACATTTATCATTAAAAGGTTTTTCTGTGCAAGTAATTCTATTCACTTCATATTTACAAATGACCTCCCTGATCATATTCAGCCTCCTGACTCATCTGAAATACAGAAAAATGAACTGCTGGCTCTGCTGATACGGTGTGTGTGGGATTCGGCAGAGGATGAAGCCGGTGGAGGAGCGAACGTCTGTGCGCGGCTGCTTTAATGGAACCTATTAGGCCAGAGCCTGATAAGCAGTCGGTGTCAGCCTTATTTATTCCTATATGAGACGTTTGTGTACATGATAACTGCTGACCACTCCTATAAACTGTTTCAATCCACTTCAGAGGGCCTAAGTGGGCGCTTAGTGCTTGGCGGCGTGCCGGCCTCATGTCACTGCCTCTCTGGCATTACGAGCTGCCTCTTCTCCGCTGCCACCGCCTCCCTGAGAGTGGGCACTCACTGATGGGAAAGGCCAAACACGTAGGCCGATGTAGGAAATGAAGGAGCACTCTGTTATCTTTGCTTCACACCTGATAGACACCAAAGTGCATTTAGATAGTCCTCGAGAGGCTAATTTCACCGGACTACCTTCACAAAGCCACGCTGGCCTTCTAATAGCACAAATTCTAACAGTTAAAAAGGACTTACACAATGGAAACACGTTTTCTTATATTAGAATGCAATGTCCTTCTGGAAAAAGGTCGTGACCTCGGTGCACATACTGTTCAGGCAGACGCTACTCTACATCCTCACTAAATCCACTGAGGCTTCACTGACCAGTGCAGCGAATAGCAGAGCACGCCGTGTTCCTGCTTTCCCCGCTACGGCAGAGAGATTCTGCCTCGAGATCTTCAAACTGCCTCGTTTTTTTTTTTTTTTTTTGAAGCATCATTTGTGCTCGCTAGTGAACAGAGAAAAAAAGAGAAATGAATGGCGGAGAGTTGAATTCATTATTCCATGAGAGAACTCGATGCTGCATTAGTGGCTGCAGATTATAATAGAAAGTCCTCAAACACTCCATTTCTCTTCAAGAAGAACAACTTTGCCCCCAGGAACTAACTGTACTAAAAGGTTTGCGTGCGTTTTGTTTTCGATCGCTTTCCAAACCTGAACCATCCTTCTGCCGCAGCTGCTCCCGAACCTCCATAAACATCAGAAATTAGCAGTGTTTCCCAAAAACGCTGCGGTGCGCGACTCTTTCCTGTGCATTATCAACACTTCCGGTCATTAGCAGGACGTCTGGAAGTGGTTGAGATAGATGGACGCTGGAGTGCTATTGACATAGACAGAGACAGTAAGGTCGTTATTGTTTTGCCCAGAGGAGAGAGACCTCTCCCAGGTCTCTTAAGTGCTTCTTCCGCCGCTTCACCATCAGCAGAATCCTCTCGTCGCTGAAAGACAGGCTCCGTCAAACGCAGAGCGGCATCGAGGAGTGTCAAAGTCACAGCGGGAGATGCCCGTCACCGCCGCCGCGCTCCGATTGGCTGGTGTCACGGAGAATCACATTCATTGTCCTTGCGAGGCACGAAGGGATCCGAGCGGTTTATCTTTAGTAAAACGTAATCTGCCAGGATTCCCTCGTCCGTGACCACGAGGGAGACGAGACATTTAGCTATCCGAAAACTTTCCAGGCACCGGTGAAAGTTGCTCTGCTCGCTCCCGGAGCGGCCGGGACCGGGGTTTTTTTTTTTTTTTTTTCAACTCGCCATACGGACGACACGTTTTAACCCACAGTCGTCACGCTCGGCTGTGTTTGTGCTCGCAGGCTAGCTGTGTGCTTACATACCATAATTAGCGTAATGAGTTATTTATAGCCAGCTGTGGAATTAGCTGTGGAATTGCCAGGCAGCCTCAGGGCTGATTAAGCCACTTGCCAATCAATTATTTATGGCTTCCTGGAGAAGAGTAGCTTGTCCTCTTTTGTATGCGGCACCATGGCAACACAACAGGAAGCAAAAGGCCTGTGGAGAGGAAGTAGACCCTGTGATACAATCAGCTGTACCACCCCAGTCTGCATCATCTCTCCCTCTCTCTCTCTCTCTCTCTCTCTCTCTCTCTCTCTCTCTCTCTCTAACACACACGCGCAGGCCTCTTAATATAAACCATACTTTTACTGGGAGCCCTCTATGAACTCCCCAGAACCAATAAAAAGGTGTTTATGTTCTGTACTTGAGAGAAAATAAATAAATTGGGCGGATGAAATTAGATTATTCCCAGTTGGTGAGATAGAACGCCGCATACAAAACGCTTTTATTCATCCAGCCGCGCAGAAATCAGGTAAACCACTTCTAGATGATAATAAACACGCTTAATGAGGTTCCCAGGGTCAATCCTATTTCACACTTCCTAATTGTTTCAGGAGTGAAAAGTCCCAAGAGGTGGTGTATTTCAAGTGTTTGTGGTTAAGTTTTTCCCTACCCTGCGCTGAGGCGGCGTAGCTCCTGAACCGCTTCATCACCTGCTTTTTATTATTTCTGCGAGTCAAAGTCACTGTCTTCTCACCCAGCCAATTAAGAGTTTCACTAAATGAACAATATAGAGAATCAGTGCCTTTTCCCCAAACTGGCATTACACAGAAACGTGCACTACATCCCACACATCGAGGCGCAGGCATCAAGCAGCCAGCGGAATAGCAGCACATAACAGTCCAGTGAAAGTGAGAGCGCAGAGCGGCCTGTTCTTTTCACCTAATAAAGTATCTGGACGGAGTCTGCGCTCTGCATGTCAGCGAGGGGAGAGTGACGCTTTGAGGCAAATTTCAATCAGCCTGTCTCACTCCTACACAGCTAGTTGGCTTCTGGCTGTGTGGGAGGCCCACAGGACGCCGCCACGGGCTGCGTCTCCACAGATCTGCCATCCAAATTGAATTTAAAATCTAAAATCTCTGCAGTTTTTTTTTGTCTCTCCCTTATCTATTTATATAAATGAGGTTCCTGCAGAAATTGCTAAGCTTGAAGTTTGCAAAGTAAATCTGAGAAAACTTCCACAGACGGAAAGCGCAAACCACGGGCAAATCTACACTGCTTTATCCAACGCAGGAACAATTCCCAGCTGACTGCAGGCAAACGCAGAGGACACCCGGAACAGCGATCCAGTCGGAGGACAAACACACACTCACATTCACACCTATTGGCGCTTTTTAGAGTCGAAACCAGATCGGATCTGAAACACAGAGCACACGGCAGAGCTGAAATGATGAAAAACAAGAAAATAGGTTCAATCTGTAAGCGTGCGCAAATCATTACACAGTAAGAATGATTATTTTGATGTGTCAGAGCGTTTAAAGACAAGCCCTTTGTCTATCAACTGCTCTTTGACGTACTTTAAGAGAAAACCTCTGTCAGTTTATGTGTAAAACAAAATGACAAATCAAAGGTGACCCCTGGAGCTCAGCTCACCCTTTGCTGAGCAGAAATAAACTTATACTTTCAATGTTAAACACACTGACATCCCAAGCTCCCAAGAGTATTATTTTTTTTTTTTATCACTTCCTCCCTTCTTTTCTCACTTTCTTTCGCACATTTTTTTCCCTCACTGAGCAGTATATTTAGCACCACAGTTGTTCTGGAAGGACATCTGTTTGCTCGGGGAGTTATCAATCCCAGGATGCCCGGCTGTGGTTCAACCTTGGGTATGTGTCTTTTTTTTTTTTTTTTTTTTTTTTCCTACCTGCTGCCCGCTTGTTTGCACACCAATCGTCGCTTTCTCATATTTGCAGCGTTTATATAGGGAGGATGTACGCCGGTGCAGAGCTGATGTGCGGATAAACATGCATTTCCAGTGTGATGACACAAGCTATTTGGGCACAAACACATTTCAGCAAACACTTGAAAAGAATGCTTTTTTTTTCTTCTTCTCTCAATTTAAAAAGAAAAAAGAAAAAAAAAGAACTGCCTTTTGTCTTGAGTGCCGCACTATTGATTACATATCCTACGTAAGATAAACAGAATATAATGAATGTTCAACAGGAGCAGTTTATTGAGACAGCTTTGAAAGACTGCTTTCTCTTTGTCTGTGTGTGTGTGTGTGTGTGTGTGTGTGTGTGTGTGTGTGTGTGTACATTCATGTACACAAGAGCTTCATCTGCAAGGACAAACCAGAGAGGAATTCTTGCCGTCACAGGAAGTTGAAGTAGCTGCTGTTGTAAAGCTGCAGTGAATCTTTACAATGTTTATAGAAGAAAAGTAGATTTTTCAATTCAGTGTTTAAAATATATATATATATATATATATATATATATATATATATAAATATATATTGCTGACTCTTCTACTTTAATATGTTAAGCACTATACATTGTTAACTCTAAAAAATGCGTGATATTTGCATGGGAGTCTTTGCATTTTTGCGTCTGAAGGGTGAGCTGCACCTGTCTGGCGTTTCACTGGGGCCGGTGTAGCTGACACACGCTCGCGCTGCACCTGTTGGCCTGGTGGAGAGCTGCCACGTCGTTCCGCGGGCCGCTCTGCCCCGTGCTTCCTGAACACAGCTCTAATGTTTACTTTTCGTACCGCAGCCACCATACCACCATGTGGAGTTGATGCCACTGAACACACACGTGAAGTTTAAAGAATGACTTGTGTTTCAAAGCGCTGCTCCCTCTGGGGCCTGCGCCCACGTTAATTCAACGTGACCTAAATTGTGCCTCCGTTCCCTTTAAATCTTCATCACATATTATGTTTAATCTTGGATCGTTTCTTCAATCAAACGTCGGCGGCTGTTTCTCATTCGCTTTTCCTTTTCTCACACGCCTCTCTGTCCACTGCACACACACACACACATGCACACACAGACTGCTTGGCCTTCGTCCTTTATGTCACGTTTCCGTTGCTTAATGAAACACGACCTGCGCCATGTGCAACCGCCGAGTTTATTTGTCACTGGGAGACAAATTAAACCGTGCCTTGTCTTTTCCACACATCTCCCTGCTTCACTGCGTCTTATCTTGAATTTTAATTTTGATCCGTTTTTGTTATCATCTTTCCTTTAATGATTTAAGAAACACAAAGGCTTGTGAAGATCATGTCTTGTTTCTCTAATCGTCTAATCACAGAGTGAACACACATATCGAAACAAGACCAAAAGCTTCTCACTGTGACGTGAGATGTTATGAAATTTGCCCTTGAAACAGATTTTTTTTTTTTTTTTTTTTTAACCACAATCCTTGTGGTTCAAGCTGAGTCTGAACGTGACCTGTGAGATCCACAAATCCACAGGCGTTCTCCATCAATTTGGTCTCAGTTCACCACTGATCAATAACTACCCAAACATCTGTGGCGTGACACACACACACAAACGCACGCACACACACACACACACACACACCTGCTTTTTCTAGCCAATTAAATCCATCATAAAGATTCCGCGGCAAGTGTATAATAATAAGAACACCATATTTCGACAGTCATTAGCCGAGTTGAGGTGGCCTGGTTCTCATTACCTGGAGACCTCGCAGGAGCCACCCCGCTCTACACACACACACACACACATACACACACGCAAGATACCGGTTTCTCACTAATTTGAAACCTCGGTGAAATGGTTTTTGAGTGGAAAATCCTCGTTGTCAGCACAGCCGCTTGTAAAATGTCCTTTGAATTCTTGTATCGGCAGCTTGCAACCGTGCATAGAGGAAAGGAGAAGGTAGTCACAGAAGGGGATTACTATCAGGACTGTGTATTTTAGCAGTTAAGGGTGTGTGTGTGTGTGTGTGTGTGTGTGTGTGTGTGTGTGTGTGTGTGCGTGCGTGTGTGCTTGTGGCTGTTGCCTCGAGGTTCCCTGAATCTGTTGGCTTGTGTTGATATGGATTTCTTATCAACCCTCCATTAGACCGTCACACTCACACGGATGCACGCGGGTGTGTGTTTACCCTCTCTTACGTTACGGGGGAGAAAAAAAAAAAAAAACATGCTCGAAAGAAAAAAAATCGACTTGTTGATCGTTAAAGTTTGTCCAACATAAACAGTCCACCCGCTGCAGGACACACGCTCACACACACACACACACACAAACACAGAGTCACACTTGAATACAAGCTGCAGACATTGCTTCTCACTTGTATTGTATGTTTGTGTGGCGTAGCAGCTCACCACACACACAGACACACACACACACACACACACACACACACACACAGATGTGGGGTGGAATGTGAGTGGCCGTGTCCATTGCCTTGGAAACGGCAGGCTGACCGGTGGAGGTAGCAGCTCCGCACAGTAACGATGTTATCACCACGGTGGGTTCAGGTCAGGACAGACCCCTGCAGACTTACTGTACGCTCAAACGCGTGCATTTTTGACTACATGCACAAACACAACTAGTCAGAAGTCAAATTATTTGCCATTTAAAGTATCAAGCAGGTGGCTGAACTCTTCCTGAAGTTGATGCTGCACGTTTTCATTGACGGAATGAATCTCACTTGTTGATTTTCAAAGTTATATTTATTCTAGTTTTTTTTTTTTTTTTGCAAATTATTATCATGTCTAGTAATAAGTTCCTTAAGAACCTAAAGAGTATTTCATTTTATTTATTTTTTTTAATTGCTGAGATTGTATCATTTCACAGCACTTAACATATTATGATCAAGAAATATCAAGAAAACTCTAGCAGTTTCACGTGAGCAAATATGAGCGAAGGGAGCGAAAGAGAAAAAAAAAACCTTCCGTTTAACTGCAGGAAACCTTCAGTGGAAGCAGACTCAGAGGTAGCGGCCATCTGCCTCAACCAGCTGGGGGTTAGGGGACAGCAAAGAGAGGAAAGAACAAGACAGAGAACACAAACAACAATCAGCCGAGCACAGGTTGACGGTGCCAGGAATCGCATATCGGGAACTTGCAGTTCCAAAGCAATAAAACCTGGAGGAAAGTACAGAGGGAGAGACCAGTCAAGGAAAAAAAAAAGGTCAGAAAGCTGCTGAAAGCTCATCCTCCACAGATCTTCAGCATCCCAGCAGTCTTCAAACAGACCGGTGTGTTCATGGAGACTGGTGGAGCTCAGGATTTCTGAGTGTTGCCCCTGAGGACGAGGACGTCAAATTCAGTTTAAGCTTTTAGGCTAAAAAGACAACGTAGAAGAACGGAGAGTTCCTGTCAGAAGTCTGACTGCTGCGTTTTGGATGCTTTTCAAAGAGTTTTGAGGACACTGTGGTGATGAAGAATTGTTGAAGTGTTGAAGTAACAAATGCAATGAGTGAGTTTTTCAGGTTGAATCTGAGCCAAAATGTTCCAAGCTTTGACAACGTTACACAAGGGACAGTATGTTCAGTTGATGGAAACCAGAGTAACCACATGAGCAGATTTAATTTTAATACATTTCGGAGGATTTGATGTGGATTTTGCATCACTTGAGCAGAAAATTCCCAGTCTGGATTTGACGTCTTTTGAATGTTTTGACAAATAGCGTTGGGTGTCGTCTGCATAGCATTTAACATAATCAGATCATTCTTCACCTTCAAGAAAACGTCAATATCATCCATTAATCTTCCAGACTGCTCTCTCCAGCTGAGGGTTGCAGGACACTAGGAATAGCAGGCTACAGACGGTACGGGCTGCAGTCCATCACAAGGCAAACACAAGGAGACAAACAAGCGCAGACGCCCACATTCACAACTCCAGGCAGCACCAGAGAGCCTCAGATGGATGTTTCTGGACTGTGAGACCTTCTCGCTGTGAGACAAGCGTGCTAACTACTGACACCGCCGCGCAGCACAGCAGTATTTATAGTATCAGTAATGTACAGCACACTCACTGCCGGTCTACAGGATGACTGTTTCTGACTTTCCTCATAACTCTGGTCAGAAAACAACCAAAGGGATCGATTCTTTCAAACCGTATAAGCATTTTTCTCACTCGGGCAGCATGTTGAAATGTATTTTCTGTCACTGTCTCTCGTTCACCCGCCGCCCCTCGCCTCACAGTCGCATGCCTGTTTTTGCCAATTCTCATATCTAATTTCACCACGGGGGGAGACGCACATCAGCGCTTGTTGTGGTCGTGGCCAAATCCCATTCGATGCACTCAATTCACAATGTAAACTGAAACTGGTGTTTATTTGCCGCTCACAGAAGCATTCATTACGAATTAAGCTTTAGCAAAGAAGCATTCCCCACTGCAGTTTTCCACCATTCAGATTTTTTCTTCCAAACAATCTTTGCTTCACAGTGATGTTACAGATTTCTAAATGACTTCCAATCTTTTTCAGTTTTTCTCAGTCCTGCTTTAAAGTTGGTTCAGTCCCACTTGTCTACATGTAGCATGTTTTCCCTCATGCTTTATTTTTTCTTTAACAGATTTACCTTATTCCAGTCTTTTTCCATTTGTATTTCTGCTCTTGTTGTTTTTGAAGCAGAACATTCGGATGTATTTTGGATTAATCCATTTCACCCAGGCAAATTCGAGTCCAGATTTGAACACACGGTTGCGCTTTAATGAAGTGCGCTGTTTGTGAATGAGAGCAGACTGCCACTTCTTAGTTTGCCGTGCTTTCACGAGGACACGCATTTTTAAATGCCCTCCATTTGGCTCTGGTTAGTAGCATGAGTTATAGCAAAGTAGAAAAATCCAAATTACATTTTTTGGCCTACGTCGTTTATTGGCAAGCATCAGCCAATTTCAAGGCCCGATTGAACATTTTATTCCACAAATTACACCTAAAGTGGGCACGCACTCAATCGAAAAAAGCACTTTCCCCCCTACAGTATTAGTGCGTAAGTTTTAATGTCAGTAGAGAGCGGATAGCTGGTGCCAAGGACAACATTTCCAAACACACAAATATATCGAATGAGCTTCTCAAGGATTGAGTACACAAAGTTTTGCTTGAAGTAAGTGCCTCTTTTTATTACACATGTTGACAGTTCATAATATCTTGAATGTTCTTTCAGTGCGTGTGTGTGCGTGTGTGCGTGCATACTTGTGTATTGGTATGATAATGTTAATGAGCCACGAGCATGTGTCTCTCAGTTATTTATAAAGTGTTTTGTGCTCAAGGGTACACACAGCTCCCTCCCTATCCTGTTACGTCCCAGTCCAGTCAGGACACAACACACACACACACACACACACACACACACACACACACACACACACACACACACACATACACACACACACACACACACACACACACACACACACACACACACATACACACACACACACACACACACACACACTGCTGCTGCTTTCCAGGGGTGTCCTGTGTCTGTCAGCGGACCTACATTCACATATATGTATTCATCTCAATGCCCTATTAGGGCTGTTTCATCTGGAGTTTTTGAAGCAAGACTCATTGTAATCTTCACTGAGTGCATGCGTCTGTGTGTGTGTGTGTGTGTGTGTGTGTGTGTGTGTGTGTGAATGTGTGTGTGAATGTGTGTGTTGGGCTGTCACAGCGGATGTACGTTGATGTCGGTTAGTGATGCTACCTTTGATTCTACCACCGAGGTCGCATCCTCTCTACAGGCACACTGCTACCTGTTGTGTTGCCATGGACACGCAACACAATACAAGCACATGTGACTCTTCCCCTTGAAGCCATAAGCATTGAGACAAACACAGAAAGATAAACACACACACACACACACACACACACACACACACACACACACACACACGTGTCTCCACATGCACTTAAAAGGAGTAAACGCCGGACCCAACTTCGCTCTGCTCCTCACCGGTTGGAGATGCTCCTGTGCACCCCATACAGCTGTACAAATTACATTATTACAGCACAAGAGACCGTTCAGTTCTGGGTTTATATGATCGGCTAAGCCATGCTGGCATGCCAGTTAACTTACCAGAAAATAGGTCACTATATTGAGATACTCACCAATCACATCACCGTGGATTACCAGATGCAGCCACAACCCATCAGGACATTAGATATTGAAAATTAACCAGAGGATTTGCTAACAATAATATAAAAAAAAAAAGTCTTTCCTCTGGTTTGTTTGCTGTGACCAAAATCAGACCGTGGAGTGCATCATGTAGGCACGCATGGCACAATAGTGCTCAGCTCAGGCACTCTGCTGTGGTTTTTGGTCTTTCCGCAGAGAGACAATGTGCGACTTGAAAGAGCCAGAATTCACAGGCAGTCTGTTTCACCCGCTTGTCGAAGCTTTCACTCATGCGGTGCACGTGAAAGATTGCACGGACGCGATTAAATACCTCGCGCAGACAAAACGAATTTGCCGTTGTTCTGCAGACTGTCACTCATCTCAGCATGCTTACACACACACACACACTTAAAATCCCATTTTATTCTTTAAAATCTGTTGTATTTTGGTTTTTTCACTCCGATTCACTTGTGCATTATAGTGTTCAGTAGAGTGCTTCAGCAAGCCTACACATGCCCTTTAATGCTTATTTAAAATATTTATATTGTAGTCCACTGCTACTGTGCCAAATCCGTGAATATGGGGGAGGGTGAGTGCTTCGGCTGGCCGTGCTGAGGTGGCTGTGCAGGGAGCAGTTAAGCCCGGGGATGTTAAGCCGTCTCTTACTACTGAAATGAAATGACCTGTAGGGGTATAAGCGTCACTGCATCTGTATCTCTGTGTGTTTTATGCACAGGGGGGGGGTGCATAAGTATGCTCATTTACAGCAGGTGGGGAGGGGGGGGGGGGGGGGGGGTGATGTAATTTCCAATGCATACATTTGAATAAGATTTATTTTTTTAAAAAAATTGGCAATTCCCAACAATTCCCAACAGAGATGTCACATCCATGTCTGGACATGTTTCATCTGAAGAAGAACCAATCGGAGGATGCTGCCACCAGTGTCTGTCTTCGCTGATGATATCCAATCAATCATTGTCAGTAGTTAAACATCCAATCAGGGGGACCTTGCTTGTGTCAAGGTGTCGCTGGATTGATGGGAAAATTTTTCATCCCGCTGTGTAATCAGAATGAAGATGTCAAATATCTCTCCTACCGGGATGTTTCATTTTCCAGGGCCAAGCAAGTGGCTCACCTTTGATGGAACTATTTTTCCGAAACAAATGGCTTAATTTAGATATCCGGGGAGGCTCTGTAATTGTCATGCTGTGCACAAAGCAGCAGTAATTGAGTTGGAAATTAAAGAGCAAAATTACTTCTGTCACACATTAAAAGTTACTTACGGTATCTTTGGCCTCAACAGGTCATATAATTATGTTTTTACATTAATTCTTTTTTTTTTTTGCCATAATTTTTCCAATCAAGACAGAATTGGTGAATTCAAAATTTGTGAATCAAGTCGATCAGCGGCTCAAGCATAAAGGAGGAAGTTTTCAGGAGAATAGGTTGACAAGGAAACTCGCAATTGATGCATTTGGGGAAAGCACACGCTTTGAATGTGAACTGTGATTCAGCTGAAAAGTACTAATAAATTGCTTCACACGCTGTATCCATTGGGGTGCAGCCACACACAATATGTCATTCCACTCTGGAAAAATGGATTTACAAGAAATCATCTCCCGACATGACACTGCATGTGCAATCTGAAGGTGTCAAATGGAAGTGGGATTTCATGGCCTCGTGTTATCAGTGGCGAGAGAGAAATCGAACGAGGTTTTCTTATTTTTTGAGGGGTGCAGCTGGAGTAGATGGAATCTGTTGCGTGCCGAACCACCGTGGAAAGGGCTTGTGAATGCCTGTGGAATCCAAGCACGGTGTTGCAGCAAATAACACTTCATATTTATATTGTTTGTCAACCTTTCCTTGACTTTCCGCGCCTCCCATGAGTATTAGAACCACATATGGCCATGAAGCACTCATGCATGTGTGGGAGCAGAAAGCAAGGAGCGCTCTATAAAAGTCGTGCCACAGCACACACGTTTATTGGGTACAGCAACAACTCCTGTGTATGGACGACAATAAAACTGATCACTCATGAGGACGTCTGCTTGAAATCCAATTATGGAGAAAAGTAGCCTTACAATCGATAGAACTACAGGCTGGGTGCAAGTTTAGTAAATCAGAAGACTGCTAAGGTGCCTAAATGGCTGATAATAATCGTACTTTTGCTGCAGAGCCATGCACTATCAAGTTCATCACAGCTACATTTCCATTTTTGGCGAGCCTATATAAATTCTAGTGTTAGTTTCAGATCTTCTTCATGCCTTGTTTGTACCGAGTTGCTATCCGAGTTACCGTTGCCTCTCCAGCATCTCAAGCCACTCTAGTAATTCTCCTCTGACCCGTGGCATCAACAAGCTATATCCGCACAGAGAATTGCAGCTCATTGGATTTTCTTTTCTTTTTCTGATCGTACCCTCAAAACCCCAGAGACTGTTATATGTGAAAATCTTATTATATCAGCAGTTTCTGCAATTACTAAGATCAGCCTGTCTTGCATCAACATCCAGGCCATCTCCAAAGTCACTTAATTCCCATTTATTCCTGATTATCATGGCTCGAACTTCAGCAGGCCATCTTGACCATGTCTGATTTGCTATTTTCCCTTGTAACTAGTTGAAACAGGTATGTTTAATAAACTGGACGACGAGTGTATAATATGTAAATGTAGCACATTTGTGTAATACTCTCCAGTACACACAGGACGGATCGGACGCCACACTTGAGTTCTTTGATGTTGTGTGTATGCCACTGAATAAAAAGGCTGTGAATCTTTTAGTTAGAGAAGTGTTGGTTGCATGTCTGTGGTGTCACAGTCCTCCTCCACAGCTTCCTCTGCTCACCATCACAGGCTTTTGTGAATGACTGTCCCATTGTTAAGGTTTGCTTTTTATCTACCCAGGCATGAATGTGTCTGCTTGTTCTCCCCATCTCGCTCTGTTTTTTTTCTTCTTCTTCTGATACTCGCGCTCACTCTGTACCAACACCTATTTCTCCTAGACTGACTCATCATTCACATGCTCTCATGATATAATGCTAGCAATGCATGATCGATTTCCCACACACTCAAGAAAAAAAAAAGCTTACAATTTAATTGCGAAAGTATGTTGGGAATCCTTTTAACTTTAACACCTAAAGGTGCATCAGTTCTTGGTCCACTCACCAAAGACATCACTTCCTCTTTTGTGTTCCTGCGCGAATCAATCGACCGCCATTTAGAAGTGAGGGGGCTTGAATTAGATAAATGAAACACCTCGTTTCTGTGGGAGATGAAGGGGAGCGAGACTGACAAGAGCGGAGCGGTGGAAGGGAAAAGAGTGCGGAGGGCAGCGCAATCTGTTGTTCTGGCAGCCCACCCTCGGCGAAGGCATGAGTCAGTCGCCCTCTGAAATGCCCCGAATGCATACACACATCTCTTTCTCACAGTCCATCAGGTGTGTGACTAAGCATGCCATTGTCAGTGTGACTGAGGAAGAGCCTCACTAGCTCAGTCGTCCCCCTACCCATACGCACACACACACACACACACACATACCGTACACACAGAGCCATCCCTGTTTCCCATCTGTCACCCTGTACTCAGTACACAGCAGTGTCGCCTGTCAGAAGTGCTGGTCATTGATTGCTACTGTAAGGTGGGATGGGCGCCGTGGTATTGAGTTTCGAATGACTGCGGTAAAGCATGAGGCTGGTGTGGGCAGCGGCAGCTGTTTGGGGACACTGATCCTTTTGTAGGGGCCAGCTGTCGAGAAGATCCAGTCATGAACAGTAAATAGTTAGCCGCTTGATCACAAGTCAGATCCTCCCACTCGATTCCAGCTCTGGAGGCTGATTTAAGGAGACCCTCACTTCATTTCCAGCTTGCTTCTTAATGTTTGCGAGATTATAAGACATGAAAGTAATTGGAGTATAATTCTATTTAGCCTGTCATCAAAGCTCAAAAAAGAAAATGAATGAAGAACGGTTTATGTCTTTAGTTTCCATAACCCTTTCATAAACTCTTTGACATTACTTTTAATGCAGAATATGTGATAATCTGGCTTTTGGTTACTAGCGTAGGTAATGCTCATGTAAAATACTCAATATCAACATCTTGTTTAAATCCTACACCTCCTACAATACAGACTTTCTGTTAAGAATATACATTTCTATATTATACAAACCATTCCTCAGATTGTGCTATGATAAATACACTGAATGTGTAAAGTAAGTGGATTGTTTTTTAAGCCTGTATAAAATTAATATCTTTAAACACGTCAATGATCTATTAAATATACATGCATTTCATTTTGTAGCTTTTAATCAATACATTGACATCATGCTGCTTTCATAAGATACACAGAATATCATAGGATATGAACCTGACTTCATGACACTCCAAGTTCAAAAATGTATCCCTTGGAGTGTTGATATGGATTTGCTCGAGTGCCCCTCATGTTTGTTTTCAATGCGTCTGCGTCCGGATGAGCATCGTGTTCTGTGTTTTCTGAGAAAGGCTCGCTGGCGAGCGACAGACGAAGGAGGAGGAGTAGGAAAAGGAGGCTAAGGCCGAATCAAGTCTCCATGTCCCACCGCATCCTCAGGTTACTCACCAGCCTCATCCATTATTGCTGGCCCTCATTCATTATGGATGAGCAGGTACAATGCCACATGGCTCGGGAACCGATGCTCCCGGTGCTCTCCCCTTCCACCACTAACGCCGCTGCCGCTGTGGCTGCCGTCCTGCCTGAAACCTCCACCGCCAAAGAGCCTTTCTAACCTCTCTCCGGGTTGTCGCCTACATTAACACGGGAGCAGGGGAAGAGAATGAAGAGGAACGTGAAGAATGTTGCTGGGCATTGATTCAACGGGAGATCGAAGAAGAAACTATAATGGGGGCGATCACGATGATGATGACTCAAACCTCCCCAAACATGGCCACACATTCAGTCTGTCTCGCCTCGAGTTCTGTCAGTTGATGGTTTCCATTCCACATCGGGGCAGCACAGTTTATACCTTAAGCAAACAGCCCATACATAATGATAGGAATTAGCATTTACTAAATTTGGCACCGTGCCTGCTCGCAGCACATCCAACGAGTTCCAGATAATAACACTAATGATGACTTGCAGGCCTGAACCAATCTCCTCCACAACTCCTCGCTTGTCCTTTTTTTTTTTCCTTTTATAGCGTGGAGTTCCTCGATGCGTCTGCTCTGGGGAATGTATTTAGTCACTGCTCCCCTGCATCTGACAGTGGAGAGGCACTTGTTTGACATTGGGAAGTAAACTGGAAAGAGCCCATGTTTCGTTCCAGCCTGGAGCACGTCAACAGTCCCGCCGAATGTTTGCCAACTCGACTCTCAACAACAACTAGGTACATTAAATCCTTTAATATGCTTAGATGAATGTCTTACTCATATATTTTCTAAATCACCTAATATAGTTATTATTAAGCCTAGGTACTATTCTAAATGTTCCAGTTTGTCCCATGAACATGTTTTTTTTTTCCTCAGGTTGTTATCTCAGCTTGACCTCAGTAATCTGTTTTTTTAGTTTATAGAAGGGTCTGTTTAGCTGAAGTGTAATTTCAGCATGCGGCGACATCCCATAACTTTTCCATTCACAGGTTTTCCTCCTCCAAGTGCGCCCGGCGCTCATTACTGCCATGTGTCCTGCCAAGGTGTTTTTTGAGCACGCTGCTGAAAGTCAGTGAGGACGGACTCGTCAGATAGATGCCTGAAATATTAATGCGTCACATTCCATCCCAATTCTGGCTCACCGTGACAACTCCACCCAGTCTTCCTCGTGTGTTCTAGGGCAAGGGAGACTTCGGCGGCGGCTCAGAGTTGCCATGACTTATTTGGACTGTCGGTGTGGAGAGTCTGACTCTTCTGGGTGTTTTTGTAAGTGGGCTATTGGAGTGGAAAGTAGGGTAGCCCTCAACTAGGTTATAGTAGCAGTAGTCCAACTAGGTTTCATGTTGCATGGTCTGCCTAATGAGGCTAACGCTGAAGAAGAAGAAACTGAACTTCCAACTTGTCTAATTTGTCTAAATAAAGACATCCAAAGGAAAATGTGAATATTTTTGGGTTAATAAGCTTATCTAGGTTCAGGTGTAGAGGGACAAACATTAAACCACTGCTACTTAAATGAAACTTGATCTGATGTATACAGTAGGAACAGAATATGTGGGTTGGGAGGCTCTCATCTCAAACGGGCAAAGCCAGGGCTTTGTTCTAGCTGTGCATGCAAGTATTTCATCCAGGTATTCCAGTGTGTGAAGTTAATTACTCACAGGACTTGTTGCCAATCAGTCTGCTTTCAGCCTTAGTAATGGAGTGTAATGGAGCGAGACGCCACAAGAAACATAAGGCTTAAACAGATTTAACAAACCTGACGCCTGCCTTCAACACAAGTTTATGAGAAGAGGATCAACTTCATCTGGTTAATAGGACATTTCAAACCAAGTTTCTTCGATAATTAGCTGGTAGTGCATTTCTGTGAAGGATGACAATACAGTGCAGAACAGGCACAAAGTGCTTTTCATCCATTTCTGCACAAACGTAGCACGACCGTGCCTGGCACAAAGAGAGTCTGGGAGAGGACAAGGACGTTTATCTAAGAAAAAAAAAAAAGTTAATAGAAAATCATCTTCAACCCTTCAAATTGTCGCACCTTTTATTAATGTAATTTTTCACCCATTTTTTTTCCCCCCCTCCACACTGTACGCATGTGAGTGGGCCAGTCATCTGCCACAGCAGTATTACTCAGTTCGGCTCACAGGACACTTTGCCGAGTACAAGAAACAAAGGCCAGCCTGTTTCTATGGTTTCGCGCATACTGCAGATCTGACTGGAATTTTACATAGACGGGGGCTAATGGATAGACCGCACCTGCCGACATTTAACAAATACCAGCGAGAGGGACGACGACGGAGGGTTCAACGTCAATGCTCATTACATCACCGCCAGCCTCCGTGAACATGCCCTGATGCTCAATCACCATTGGAATACACACACACATACACACAAAGCTCTGCACTCCCACAGGTCAAAACAGGAAGCACCGCCAAAGGAGCTTGGACAAACATACCTTTCTTTCTCCTGGCTTGTGATGCATCACACCAGGGATAGACGTTTTCCTGCAGACAGAGCTCTGGAAAACTCCTGCTGATCCTATCACATGACGATTTCAGAGAGTAACATTTCCATTCTACATCAGACGGCACCTGGAGATGGTGATTTCGGAGAAAAAGGAAGGACGAGATAGGAAAAAAAAGAATTTTCATCTCAGTGAAATTAAAGAAACTAAACCTACAAGTTATTTATGCTGCCTTAAAGTATTCACAAGCATGCCTGTTAAGGTGATTGAAAATATTATAAAGTATAAATAAATCTCCTAAAGTCTATGGTTATTCATAAGCAAATGGAAACAGATAAAAGCCTGGGTGCTTTCAAACTACTAGTCAGCATTGTGGTTGTTACTTTGAAGAGAAATCGATCCACAGCTGTGTTAAGCCTGTTGTTGCACTCAGTAATCTAATTGCGCGGGGCACATTGGATCTGTTTTAAACTTGAGACCACGCTGAATTACTGGATAGCGGTAAACCAGGTCACCGCCATCAAATGCAAGGGTTTGATTGCTCTGTTTGTTGCCCGGACCACAAAACTGAAGCTGTCAGACTTCACACATACTGGATCTTATTAGTCATAGAGGATGAGCTTCAAGATGGACACAGTTTATCTAAAAATCAACATTTCTGGCCTTTCCATTATGATTAATAAATCTCCCTGGTTTGGTCCTGCCTTTCTCCAGACTGATCCAGGGCAAATGTAACGGTGGACTGAGCAGTGAGCAAACACACACTCACACACACACACACATACACACGCCAACCTCCACAGGTCATTACATTTACCACTAAGCATCTCCATAAGCCCAAGCAGGCATATCTGACATATCCATCTGCTGTGTTGGGATCATGCTGGATCTGCCACACTGTCACACTCCCTCTAAATCGGGGAAAGGGGTGTGCCAGTGGCAACGATGATGGGGACATGACATGTAATCATGGGGTTGGTCACAGCTTGGTAACCAAGCAGGGCTATGATTTTGCCCACATTTACATGTCCTCTCGAGCATCATGTCATATCAGCTCGGTTTTGTGCAGCAGAACGGAAAAGACAGTTGAGTTTCATAAAGTCCTTTTATTCTCCAAGGATGACAGCTTCTTTGTGGATTGTGTCTGTTACTGTCCGCGGATTCTTGTCGTTCCCTGTTTTACCGTCTTGCTGTCATTTTCATCTGTTCAGCTTGACTTCAGTTTGAAAAAGCCCTCAAATTCTTAATTTTCCTCTTTGGCCATTTTTGTTTTTGGTGTTTATCTTTTTTTTTAAAGTCTAAACCTGAAACTTGACATAATCAGCCACTAGCATAATCACTAGAAATCAACATATTTGAAATGTTGCTAATATTTACAGTTGAAATGTATTGCAGTCAACACTGCTCACAAGAGATTCTGCTTCTCTTAGAAGTCATTCCACTGCTCTTTCCTCAGATGTCTCTGATTGTCCTTCTCTTTCCTATGAAGGTTAAGGCTATTACCTCAGGGCTAGGTGTGTACTTGTGTGCGTATGTGCATTTTCAGTGTGTGCAAATCCATTCTGAAGGATTCTTTGACAGCAAGAAGCTTTGGTCCCAGTGTGCAACCCTGCCTCTCCTTCTCCTTGTGCCTCCCTGCTTTTCCCAGGGGAAAGCCCCCATGTGAAATGGAAGAAATGGGGTGTAAAGGGCACCGAGTTCCCATTGGATCTCCTCCTCTTTGCCCCTTCTGTGCCCAGTCTGTGCCACTCCGCTCTGGACATTGGAAAAGCTTAATAAGTCGGCTTAAGGAAACAAGTATTTCCAATGAGTTTCTCTCCCGCTCAGTGCACTTTTCTGTGGGTTAAGCAAAAATGTGATGTGGCACTGTAATTAAGTTGCCATTAATTGTTTTGCCTGGTCCCCGGTGGGACTGCTCAGACTCGGGGAGAAGAGAAAAGCAGATTTATGGGGCTGTCGGGCTCCACGCCTAACTGAACAACTAAGCAGAGTGAAAATGATTCCTAATTACTGCCTGTTGCCATTAATTTATCCAAAGTCACCTCTGCCAGCAAGTCAACTCACCCTTACCATCATCTAGTTACACACTCAAGCTTCTTTACTTTTGTAATTTCTCCTCTCAGTCAACATTTCTACAGTAGCACGGCTACTGTTACACTCCGCGGTATTTTTGTCCTATAAGTTTTGTTTTCCACTTTTAATTCCTGTCAAGATCACGATGGCAGCGTTTTCCATGAGCGCTGCGCCGAGTCTAAAAGCGGAATCTCAGGTGGTTTCTCTGCCTTGGCGGTAATTGAATCAAGACTATTTATATGCCCTACATTTTATGACATGTAGAATGTTCACTGGCCTGAATGAAATGCACCATCCAGCTCCACCACTAGGCCAAATGTAAATACAGAAAATATCAACGGAAAACAGGCCATGGAAAACATGTCCTGGAGGGCAGTGGCACAGCCTCTTCCCCTGCATCCCCACCAACACCCTTCTATGGCTTGTCTTCACACACGCATAAGTTTATATGGCGATGGCGTACTATAACCATACACAGACGCTCCCACTCACACAACCTCATATTGGGTGGGACGCTGTCCTTACAGAGTCTGGCCTCAATGGGTACTTGAGGTGAATTATTGTTTGTGAGTGGAAACTTGGCCAGATAATCTCAGTGCTGCTTGCTCAGGGGCTGAGTAAGACCACTGTCTCCTCCTCAGCACACACAGCTTTTGTTTTACCATCTCTATTTCCAGTTCTCATTTATTTGCTGACTTTTTGCCTTTTACAATAACTCCTTGTCTCTGTGCGTTTGCTCCATCTTTCTCTTCCTTTTCTACAACCGCCTGTTCTCCTTCTTCTCTCTCTCTCTCTCCATTTCCCCTTTGCTACTTTTTCCCAACAACTCTGGCCTCTATCCTGCAGGCCATTCACCTCTCTGTTGCTGCCCTTGCCAGTGCCTTGCAGTAAATTCCAGGGGTAGCTGGAAACACAAACATGCACAAACGCAGGGCAAGATAGACCCCTCCTTGCCGCTACCTCTCGCTCGGCTTACCTTCGGACAAGGGCTCTTTGTCTGGGAGGCCACTTCACAAGGCCTCGCTCCGGATCTTCTCGTAACTGTTCACCTGCATGGCAGGTATAATTCACAGGTCTGTGTCGCTGGTTGTTTCTGTCAGTCAGCAGTGGCTGAATGTTAATCATATAACTGGGTTCTCCTTCAGCAGACGTAACGTCCATGTTTAGACAGAGGATTTGAGCAGAATTTGTGATTACAGTGATCCTGGCAGACTAATAATGTGTTAGACGAAGAGGGATTGTTATTATAATGTGCAAGGCCCATCGGTAATATAAACTTTGTCTCATTACAGCTACTGCACAATTTGAGTAATTGGTCTAAACAGTCTATCATGAGAGCGAG
This sequence comes from Salarias fasciatus, assembly GCF_902148845.1. Taxonomy (NCBI): domain Eukaryota; kingdom Metazoa; phylum Chordata; class Actinopteri; order Blenniiformes; family Blenniidae; genus Salarias; species Salarias fasciatus. The sequence continues at coordinate 12,829,216 of NC_043761.1, read as the reverse complement.
GCCTCTGAACACAGATCTCAGCCAGGTGAAATCCCGTCAACACATTCAGTATAAACTCAGAAATCCAAGCAGAGCATCGCTTAATGGACTGGACTTGTGAAGAATGTTGTGTATTTGGAAACTTCTCACACATCATCAACCTCGATCAGCAGTCTTTCTCAGAAGTATGCAACACTGTTTCCCTCTTCCTCTTCAAAAGGAGGAAGCCCCCCCCTCTCCACCCCACCCCTCCACGTCTAACTCTTTGCCAATGTGCTGAGCCAGTGGAAAATCCAGCGTCCGTTCAAAGTGGTGTAGAAAGATCAGTTGACCAAAGGAAGCAATATTCATACAGCGTGTCCGGACTGATAGCGGCCTTGTTGTGCAAGGAGACTAATGAGACATCTTCACATTCACATTTTCCACTTGCATCGGCTTGAGAGGCACATGATCTACTGGTGCGCCCTTTAGGCGCAGTCATATGTTGATTTAGAAAGGACAAATGTTTAGGAAATAACTGATAATGTTTCTGTGGCTCCGTTTTCCATTCCCTTTGGCTTTTCCATCGTGCTTTGTTAGTCCTGCAAATGTCTCCATCAGTTCGTGGCAGCGTGCTATCTGAAACTCTGATAAGATGCCGAGTCTGCAACTGAGCTCCTCTCAGTTGGAGCAGCAGACACGTTCATGCGGTGCCACTTTTTGACTTAACCTGCAATTATTAGTCAAGTTATCTTGTCTCATGGTGTGTAGATCTTCTACCCCTGTAATTAAAGTTCTATGTTGGGATGAGCAAATACACACACAGTTACCAGTACTTTCTTTATTTTCCCTTGCGACATTTTCTCCAACTTTTTTTTTTTTTTTTCATCTTTTTGTTCTGACATTGCCCTGAACTTCTCCCTCTGCGAAACCATGTGTTCTCCTTCGACCTTAATTAATAACGTGGTTCTGTTTCGAGAGTGTTTGTTATAAAAGCAAAAGTTGCCCTGAAGGCAACATCCCCTTTTGGGAGAGTTTTGGCGTGCCTCATCATTAATGCTTACTCAGACAGCGTGAACAACACATTAGCATGCACAAATGCTAATGACACTTGACATTTACTGTAGTTCACAAGATGCTCCAGAGCATATGGCAAGTTTCCACCGAGAAAACTGAGTCAACATTAAGACTCAGACAACAGCTGTGGGGAAAATGATTGGTCTCCCAAAATGAAAAACTCCACATGGTTTTCTGAGCGTTTGAGTATTTGCTGAGGTGTAATATCCACATGAAGCGGGACCTTTTGGGGTGAGATTTTCTGCTCTCAAACAGGAGTGCTCAGCTGCTTCTGTAGACACGTGTGGTCGCTCCCTTTTAATTTCCAGGGGTAAATAATTCACCGCGCCCATTAACGAAGCAGAAGCCCGAACACTTCCCAGATTGTTGTGTATACAGCTTAAAGACATTCCACGTGGGGCCTCACCGTCATGCTCACTTCTGCGGTCCCTGAGTGTTTAAATGGATTGAAACCGAGATTAAGTGCTTCAAACTGCACAAACAGGCTGTGATGACACAAGACAGAATTCCTCTTTATTTTCTGACAAATTTAGAATAGGCAGCGCAGCCATCAGCCACAGGCTGGAAGGAAAATGTTGTCACAGGGTTTTGCATGAAGGATTCTGTCCCGTCTTAAATCTTTTATGACTTCCCCTAATGGCTTTCTCTGAAATCATCTGTGTGAACACTTAAGTGCATTTGTACGCAATCAATGATGTGTGCCTGTTTAAAGCAAAAGTAAAATGAAAGAATCAGCTGATTAGTTTGCAGGTATCACAAAAACTGTAAACAGGGGCTTATTGTTTAAAAAAAAAATAGATTACCTTCAGACTGAGTCAGACTCATTGAATGCATACAGATAAAGGCAACAAAAGCCAGCTAATCATTGCCGTTCTGAATATCTCAAGCCTTTTTCACTCTATGAGAGTTTTTTTCTTGAGATCTCCCGGCCTCTGCCACAGCTGAACCAGTGAGATCAAGTTGGAGGAGCACACTGATGGACTGAGAGAAAGAAACGGGCAGAATCCGTGTCACGTTTAAAGGGACATCTGCTCTGGGTCGGCCAACACGCTGCAGGCTGCCACTCATGAATCCACCAAAACCACTGATAGTGAACTGGAAAAAACTGCAGATGTAAAAATAGATCTCGTCTCTGCTTTAGCACTTCAGAGTTTGAGAGCCTGCAGAGTGGCGGCGTGTTTGGTGGTGATGGTTCAACCAAGTCCAAATGATAACGTACAACTGGTACAGTGCTGGTGCTACAGTACAAGTTTGAGGTTTCAAGCTGAGCATTGACAGTCAAAAATGTAATGACATAAGGACGGATGCCATCTTTCCATCTATCTATATGTTGTGATTGTTCCTTATGTTGCACATTCAAATCTCATAGGAAAAAAGGACCAAATGATTGCACAAGTCCTACATACGTCAACTCGTTTTTTTCGAGTGCTTTCTGTCTTCCTCTTTCCTTCCAGATCACTGTTCTTCCCCCTTGACCTCGACCAAACTCAAACATTCTGAAGTGACATTTTCCAACTTTTGTGCTGCGCGTAAGCATAAACCCGTTAAACTTTTGCCCCCGTTTACAAATCTGGAAAAGTGCACGCGTCTGTGTGCTCAGGGCTTGTGTTAATGATAAATCCCATTATGCCAAGACAGCAAGTATATTACAAAGATGTTTGACCTCAGCCTGGGCTGTGTTGAGTTTATCATCAACCATGACTGAACCTTTACATTATAGAGTCCACCTATAGGTCGTAAAGCTCCAGATAAAGACATTTGTAAAAGCACAGTTTCTTGACAGTATGGTTGGTTTTTTTCACAAGCTCTGATTGAAAACTTGATTTAAGTAGCATCTTTGTGAGGCCGCTGATTTATTGTTTACACTGGAAAAAGCCTCCCAGCTATTTCCCTAAAACTGGATTTCCTAAGAAAAAAAGGACACTAATTCTGAAAAGTGTTTCATTTCATTTTTGATTCAGTTCTCAAGTGAATCTTGAAATGAGAGATATTATTTTGGTGTTGTATTTTGATTTTCTACACAGAAGATACCTTATTTCAATGATTAATTCATTCTGGAGGTTTTTGAATACTTTTGTGTAATTAATTGTGGATTAATTAAATTTTTAGATTTAATAAAACATCATGAAGACAACATGGAGGCAACCTCCAAAATTCCGAGGGTCAGGGAAGTTTTTTTTTTTTGACCTAATTTTTTGAGGTGAAAGCATGGCAATAAAAGAAATATCAAACTGCTAATTTTCCTTTTAAAACACGTTATTACCGTACTAAATTTGATGTTTGTATTATGGAAATAAATCAAAATTATAAAATAAGCCTCAATGTAAAACTGTGACGTTGTGAGGTACAAAGACGTACACATTTCACATGAATTGAGGTTTATTTATATTGTGCCAATTCCAACATAGACAACTTGGTGAGGATGGGGTCAGGCTACTCAGCCAAGCAAGCTGTGAGATGGCAATGAACTACAGTCCACTGATTTTGAGTGGTGTCACTGAGGAATGCATGAGAGCGACTCCTTCACAGGACCCCATCTGTCAGATTAACTGTGCCCATTCGTCTTTATATCGTCCCACTGAAAGGCCAAACCTCTGGTCCAATATGAAGGGCAGGGAGAGCACCAACAAACAACAATGCACTGGACTATAGTTATTGTTTATATCATCTTATCAATGCAAATGAGACATACTTTCAATATGCTAAGAAACAGAAACAGAAAACCTTTACTATCATCATCAATGTGCAAAGCAATTGTACAGCTGCTCCTCTCACAGTGCAAATGAAGAAAATAAAACAAAACTTATATGACAATAAATTCACTGACGTTTCACAGTAAATGCCTGTGTTGCTTGTGTCGGTGTGATTTGTGATGTGCAGAATGTGTGAAGCCAAGTATCAAGAATCATTTCAGTATCTTAAAGCTGTACCAAAGTGTTCTCTTTTTTGGAATATTGAGGATTCTGTGTCACACATTTATATATTTTTCCTAAGTGTCACTCACAGATCCACACATATGTCTTGCAGCATAGATTGACTTTTGCTGCACGTCTGTCCGTGCCTCCTGTGTCCAGTGAGCGTGTGCTGCAGTTGGATCTCCTGCGCAGAGACGGACTTGTGCTCGCATTGCCCCGCAGTGCTGAACTTTGCATTTCACTGACAGTTGTGCCCTGCAGTGGAGCAGCTGACTGCAGAGTGTGTGACTCCTCTACAGGAGTGGAGAATTGCGAATAATACAAGCATTGAATCCTGGGGAAGGGGGGAAAAAAAGCCCCGCGCGACGTCATGGAAAGAATGACGTCAGGTTTGATTAGGCGCCGGGGGAAGAGTCTTGTTGTAGCCGAGGTGGAGTTCAAGCAGCCGGACAGCGGCGGCCGTGCAGAGGGGCTTCGGTGCGGAGGATACTGTTCTGCAGGCAGCATCATATGATGGAGAGCGAGAGGGGGGGACTGTTGAATAATCCTGTTATTATAAAGCGACACAGGGGCAGAGAGGGAGTAGTAGGAGATCATGACGTAACCGTTTCCATAGGCGACTGATATGCTGGCTAAGCCAATGGGAATCCACACCAGCGGTCCGTACCCATCCTCCTTTTGACGTGCATCACATGTTCCCGGCGGTGTTGTGACAGAAACGAGCAGGATGAGGCGAGATGATTCCCCTCCACGCGATTCCTTGTTCGCCAGACTCACGTTGAAACGCTGTATATTTCTGCTTCCTTTAACTCACATCGCACCGAATGCCTCTTATAGCACATTCAGTTGTGAGATTCGTGATGGTAGCTTCAATAATAACATATGTATTTCACTATTTCTTTAATAATTTAGGTATAATTGACCCACAGTGTATCCTTGCAGAGTGGAACTACTAACATATGTGTTCCTTAATAAACGGACATTTATTGAATTCCCCTGAACGTGGCTGTTGCGCTCGTGTGTCATACGGTTTTCCCCGCCGGCCGAGCAGGTTTCTGCGGGTTTCAGAGGGAGGGGTGCGGTAACCATCTTGACGGTTCGGGCTGGAGACTTTGGTTGTGGTTGTGACAGCGCAAGTGGGCGGGATTTTACCTCAGATCGGGGGAGAGAGTCTAGTCTTTGGTGAGACTGAGGGGGAGTTACAGAGAGAAAGGGACCTGGGGTGCTCTTCAGAGAACGGAGTAAGTATCTTTGGATATGTTTTCCTCTGCTTAACGCAACTAACCCTCGCACAGGGAATGCGTGTCTGTGAGTGGTTTGGAGAGTGCATATAAATCCTTTCCCGGTGAAGTCTTCATTTTGTGTGTGTCAGTGTGTGTGTGTGTGTCTGTGCAGTGATCAGCGAAGGGCCAGTCGCTTGTGGGTAGTTAGCAGTATACCGAGCTAACGTCGTAAGCTAGCGTTATATCTTTGATAGATACTGACATCGGGGCGTCTCGTTTTCCAGCCCAGGTAGCCCACCAGCCGGGATGCTGCCAGATTTTATTTACACGTTCCCAGTTTGCTTAGACACGTGCATCGCTTTGGGCTAAGTTTTTTCTACTTGACAAATCTGTTGGAATAAGCTTTTGTGTAATTCCCCCTCTTTACAATCAGCATAAGCTAACGCATGGGAGCTAGTTGGCTAACGGTGCACGTTAGCCCCGGTACGTTGTTTTTTCACCCCGTCTCCGGTGGACAGCAGTCTCAGCACAGTCTCTCCTCTATGTAAGGCGTTTTACACGTTTATACATATGTATATATTTGTACTCCGCGTGTCGTTTTGGAGAAAGTTGCCATTTATTTCACTCATTCATTGAAATTCCACAGTTACACGGTGGCATGCCATTCAGTCCGCTTAACGCGGAGATAAGATAGTGTCACTAAGCTAACGTTTGTGGAGTAAATGTCAAAATATTGAACTCTAACCTCGTTAGCCCAACGAGTCGCTAAAGGAGACACCTTGTAATCAATTCTCTCTCATTTTTTTTGCCTGTCACGACAGAGTACACGCAGTGTTTTGCTTTAATTTAATGTAAGTTGCCGGTAATATTTCCCCCCCGTGCTGTCAAAGTTAAACAGCCCTTCAGGGAATATCATCTGCCGGTGTTATGGCTAATTCGGTTTCCCCTTCTGTTCGTGTCACCCCCTCACCGCTATAGTCTGAACACATCACTTGGCAGTAATGTGAACCTTCTGAGACATAAACTGACCTCCACCACATTTACCGGAACTCCTCAGTGTACTAGCTGTTTTTTTTACGGTAGCTAATGCACACCGGGAATAAACCCTGTACTTTCCCGACGAATAATGCCGGATGAAAACTGACATTCAGGAAGAGAGAGAAAAAAAAAAGACAGACCTTGAATGCATCATGCTGCTTTGGATTACCATTTCCATACAACCGTATTTCTAAAGCTCTGCATTCACTGTCTGATCATTTGCATGCAAACGCTACACTTCCCCTATTCTTTTAAGGAGGACAGTCTTAACACTAATTTCCATATTACCTGCAAGTTTCTAGGTTAGTGTCTCATACAGCCAGCTGAGCACCTTTTTAGTGTCCACTTGAAGGGATCACTCCTTATCCAATTAAATGGCACAGGGTTTGCTGCAGAGCCAGCACTGCCTTCCTGGGTTTAACTTCGCAAAGGATCGCAATCTGCATAGTAGATTCATCTGAATGCATTTTGAACATAAAATTAAGCTTGAGGTAAATTGGTGTAATTGATTGAACATGTGTGCCACCTTAGTCATTATCTTATTACATAATGTAATGACAACCAGGCCACAATGCCTTGCTCGTGCTGCAGAGTATTTGCCAGATGCTGTGATATTTTGATGTAATTCAGTCTCAGTTTGGAATCTCAACTCTTTCCTTTTTAAAAACATTTGTCTTCTCGAAAGACTAATTTATCAGAATGTCTGTGCAGCTTAACATACAGTAAGGCAACATTTGTTTAATGATTCACTGAAATCAACAGTAACATAATCTGTTGCTCTGTCTCAGCCCTTTGAACTCAGACTGTTGCTGTCACTCAAGAATGACAAAAATATCCTTTCTTATTCCTTGTTATACAATCTTGCCATAATGGTTGACTCTACAGTACTGTTCATTCTTATAAAAAGTATAGGTACTTGTTAGATTTAGTTTTTGAAATTCGAAGTAATAAAAAACATTTATGCGCATAATAGCTTGATCTCTTTCTGTATGTGACCTCAGGCAGGTTTCGTTTTCCCTACTTTCACTAGTAGACCTAAAGCCTGTCGTCACCTTTTTATGTGGTACAGATTTGTTTCATTCGTCGTACTGCAGAGTGGAGGTTATGTTAATCTCTCATATGTGGAAAAGACCGAAGTAATACAGTATACTTTCTTCTAGACTGCTCTTGGCCGCCAAATCTGTCCGTAACTCATCACGTTCGTCTAACAGCTGCCTGACAAGATGTCAGTAGAGCTTCACAAAGGAAATTATATCATGGATGGCATCAATTACTGTCTGTGAAAATATCACAAAGCATTATTTTAGTAGGGTGCCACTTGAACATTATCGATCTGAGGTGACATCGAGGTTCATGTTAACCAATACGAAAAGCTAAATATAGTCTGTTTTTGACATATTAAGGAGAATACATTTATGATCTTATTGACTTGCAGTGCAGTTTTGCCTACTTTGCTTCTTTTTTGGGTTGATTAAAAGGTTAAATAGTTTGAGGTTACATGGTGCTTGAGTCATTCATGATCAATCTAATTTTGCTGAACTGAGCAGTAAATACAAACAAGTGACCTCAATAGGTTTCCTTTGATGGTTTTCGGTGGAGCAACAAGGCTGTAATGGAACTATTTACATCAGAAATAAAAAAAACCCCTCCTAATATTTAAGTAATTTAGTGTTTTTACTTTGCAGCAGATGCTGCCTGATAGTTTTCAGTCTTGAGGAGTCAAGTTCTCAGGCTTTTAAAGTAGTTTTATTGTTTCTGTGAAGCTAATGGTTGTAATTACAGTAGAAGTTTTTTCTTTAACTGGCTTTTCTATCATTTGTGTGCATCTTTTCATTTAATTCAAATCCATTCAGCATCAATGTCACTCAAAATTTCACAGCTCTCCACACATTTAATTTTTCATTGAAGCAGTTTTCTTTTTTTTGAACTATTATTAAGGGGGAAATGTACCCAGTAGATGAAAGCCTGAGAGGCCACATTCATGCAAAGTACAGTACAAACACTTAAATGTATTTTCATGAAACAATAACAGCCTGAAAACCCTTTTCAGTTGTTTTTAATCTTCGTTTGCAATCTTAACATTCTCACTCAAGAGGAAAATCTGCACTTTATCTAATCATCATAGTTTCAAAACTTTGTCTTTAGAAGAGTGCTCTTTGTTGATGCACCCAGATTAGTGTAATTGATTATAGTTTTGCTCCCAGCATGTACAGTCATTCCTGACCCCTTCAGAAGAGTAGTTCTTCTAAATTTTTCTACAGTTGTTACTGCTACATTGAAATACTTGGGTAAGAAAAAGATGAATTGCATCTTTGAGCGTAGGTTTGCATGCAAGCTGTGTTGCGCTCAGCATTTGAGATGTTTGGGACAGTAAGGGCTGACTGTGGCAGAAAATGGCAGGGCTGGAGGGCCTGAGGCCGCTGAGAGGCTGCGTGGATTCACACATAACAAAGAACACAGAAAGCTTCTCATCTTCAAAGTGGCTCAGTCAATGATGCATCTTTTGGGAATGTTTTCATCCTATGTTCTTGACAGACTTACATCTCAGTAAAATCTCTCTTCTCTTTAGAGAAATCTGTCTCTTGAACAGAAAAAAACCTCTTACTGTTATCTTTTATGCCTGCCACACAAAAATATGTACAACAGAATGGAATGTTAGCTGATTCCCTTGATTACAATTTGAAGATGAACATTATGTTCATGGCTTCATGAAACACACCGACTGGTTTTTAAAACGGTGTCAGTCCGATTTCCACCGTAGCAACAGGGTAGTGTTGAAGCACTTGGAAACGCCTAAATTGGTAAACAAACCAGAGGTAAATGATCTGACCTGTCACCGTATCCACAGAGGCTGGGCTGGAAGGCGTAATGATGTGAGTAGATATTGAAACACTGTTCACTTCGTTTGACGCCTTCAATGGTGCGTTCAGGTTTTTAAAACGGAGTAGTTGATGGATGAGGACCTCTACTCCTACACTCAGCGCACTACCATTGAAAGTGCAGCTTTTACTTCGGCAGTTTTTTTTTTTGTTCATCGTCCGTGAAGTTCAAGTTTCACAAGGACGCACTGAATAGAAACATCTTAGTCATCTTCACTTGTGCATGTAAGAACTGAATCATAATTTTACAGGGCCTTTTTATATAACTACAAACACACAAGAATAAACTTTTGGTCATTCTGGGTGTATCTGGATCCCACAATGCTGCCAATTTTAGAATATTCATCTTTACTCTTTGAGTGGAAAAGCATGAAATAGAGCCGGCGCGTCCTTCGCTTGCATGGATATTCTGACGTACTTCCTCATCGTCTGATGTTACGTCTGAAAAACACACTGAAAACGCACCTTTGTTCACGCAAATTATAAAACCAAAAGTCAGATAAGACAGCTCTGTCATAGCAAAATATTGATAAAAAATACTTGCAGAGAATATGCAGTAATCGTATTAAGTGAATGTTCCAATATTCACTAATGGTTTTGGTTTAAAAGTGAGTTACGTTGGCTTTAGATCGTCGTACAAGAAATAAGAGAAGCTACAGTGGCAAAGTGTGACTGTGACACCTCTGACTGTGCGTTCTCACATACTGGCAGCCCGACAGTGTTTGAGGGCTGCGCAGAGGTTCCAGTCTGAAGTCGCCTCAGCCGCGAGCCATGCAGCACAAGGATGGCTGGGTGTCTCTGCGTTGTACCCTCCACATTTACACGGCCTGACCCAGTTCAGCAGTGGCTAGCTGTTGGGGGAGGGGACAGTCTAGGGGAAGCTAAAAATACCGCTTCTCGCATTAGGCGGCTCCGTTGCAGAGGGATCCCTAGAATTGCTATCCTTGACTTGCATCAAGTTGTTGGCACGTAGAGGTGTTCAAACTGCCAGAGGGTTTTCCTTCGCGTGGAAACAAAGAACATGAGTATATTTCTGAGATGCCCTCTGCCGTTGTCCGAGCCACTTGTTTCCACTCGCCGCAGCCTTCTGGGTGGAGGACTCGGTGTGCACCTAATGTGTGATAGCAGCCTTAAATAGCTTGGGCAGAGGAAGGAGTTGACACTCCCAAGTCCGTGGTCCTTGGGTCAAACAGCATGGCGTGCAGTAGATTGGCTTTGCCGCCGCGTGGAAAGGGTTAACCTTCCCCTCTGTCATTCAACCATACCATGCCAGCTGTTGGCTTGGAGATCCAATCACAATGATTTTCCACTGTTGTGACATGTGACCTGCTCCGCAACCTGAAACTGGCGTGGCACAGCAAATGTTGGCACTTCCTTCATCTTGGCGTTGTTGCTGCTCGTGGAGCTGGTCGGGTGGGTGAAGGGGGTCAGGGGGGCTGTGAACGTGGGAGAAGGGATTTAGTGTAAGACGTGAAGATAAGGAAAGGAGTAAGCAGAGAATTAGATTCATTACTTTGGCTGTTGCATGTGCACTCTCTCCTTGTGGTTTTTTTTAAGCTAGTCATATGCCTGTGGGAACTTCACAGAGGCCGTCCGCACATCAGGAAAGCGGCTTGTTTGTGCAAGTTGCAGACGACATGCGTTTTCCCAACGACTCCTAAAAAGGGAGACATTCTTTGTGTAGATTTTGGCATTGATCATTTTTGCATCTCTTGCCATATTTTTTTGTTATGAGTAATTGATTTATCCGGGTTAATCTTGACATTGGCTGTTGGGGGACCAATTTGGATCCTGTTTGTGACAAGGCGTAAATCCAGTGTAAAAACTAACTCAAATCTGCAGTACATATCATTGTCATGACAGAAAAGCTTGCAAGCGTTGTCTTAATATCTTCAACTAAAGATTCATTCAAGAAAAAAAGCCAGTTGCTCTGTCACTAGTGATCTCAAAGTGTTTAATACTAACTGTTCTCCAGATTTTTTGCAAACATTACTCCTTCCCTCTTTTTAGTCTCTCTTTAAAAGGTTGTTAAAGCCATATGATAGTTGGATTTGTGATTTTCAGTTATGTTTGTGTTTATTTGAAAGAGAGCAGCACTCCTGTTAGCTACTAACACAAGCTTGACTAAATGTTTGGTTTCACTGTTATACATATACATGTCAACATCGTTGACAAAACTAATATTTGTTGTGTCACTTTTAGAGGGGTAAAAATGGATGATCTTCACACTGTAGATGCTGTCACTGAAGTTGAGAAATGACGACTTCTAAATACATGCGCCAACATGTGTTGAAACATAAATCTTAGCTCAGCACAAGTTAAGCTTTCAAAAAAAGGAAAAAGGGATTTCTACGATCCCTCTCACCTCAACCACACACTCAGCTCTGCAATTATGATGTGTAATAAATAATAAATTGTGTCCCGTTTTCCATGGCAGATGGCTCCAAATAGCATCTCAACATGTGACAGAATAGTTTCCAAGAATCTTAATGGAATGGAAGTATTCACTTTTGCACTTAGCAATAATAAATGCTACATTTTCACTCTATGGTGTCTGTTGGAATTCAGACACATTTTGTGGGTTTTGGATGTTTGTAAGAAGTTTTGAACACCCGATCGGTGTAGGACTACTAGAAACATGATTTTATCTTTCTCTCAGAGCCGGAAATGCAGAAAGCGAGTGTCAGTGAGTAACCCGCCCCAACTGAAAGAGAACTGACTTCACTTCCAGACATGGCTGAGTGTGTGCGTGCAATGGGCTTTTTTACCTATCAGTCACAGGAGATTCTCGTTTCCTGTGCAGTGCAGATTTTATAGTCTGCACAGCCTACAGTACAGTTTGTGTTTAGTGCCTTGCAGAATTGTTTTGGACTCTAAATCAACCTTATGGAGTCGAGTCTTTGCTCTAATTCCAGTTTAGTCCCTTGTGGTTGAAATTCAGGGAACCAAGTAATCCCTGAGATATGTTGACACTTGCACTTTGTTTAGCCCCGTTTATTTATATTGTGATGATGTTACCATCTTGTCTGAGCTGCTCCAAGACAAATTTCTGTCAACCTGGCCAGCATGAAAGATTCAGCCTCATTGTGTTTGGCGGATTAAAGTTGAATGGACAGCAGACTCTCATTAGAATGGAGTCTCCCATGTAGAGCACCATGGAGCTCCCTCGTGCCACAGATAGTCTTAATTAGATTAAACAGAAGGCTTTTCCTGAGGTAATCAGTCAGTTGGTCTTTGCTCACCATGTTCCCCCCACGAGCTACACTGCAGGGAATCTGGTTTCCTTTTTTCAATCTGTGGGGTTATCTGTGGATTACTACATTGAATAACACTTTACAGTATGTTTGTTTTTTTTACCAGCTTTATGATCACATAAAGAGAAACAGCTGTTCATTATCATGTTAACTGAGCTTCAAGTTAATTTGTGTGATGTGCACAAGTACAATATTTATCTGTTTATTTCTAACAAGAATAGCATGTTTTACAGTGGCTTAACTGAAAGCACAGACCTTAAGGACAAATTCCTTGCATCAAAAATGAGTTCACACGTGATTTACCATAAATATGGACTGTGATCTGAAGAAATTGTAGTGCCATTACAAGTAAGGCAAAAGATACACATAAAAATAGATCAGTTAACCATCAATCAAAACCTTGTGGCAGGATTATTAAGGAAGTATAAAATGAGGAATTGCACCACAGATGAGGGCTGCCGTTGCCCTCCTTGTAAGATTGCGCCACAGACAGTGTGCCCCTGCCTCAGTCTAGTTCTGACAATCAAAGGAACAAGTGCTTCTTTCTTGGCACTGGGGCTCTGGGTGGAAATCAGTGTTTCAGAGACAGCTCAGATGGTGTCAAGGACAGCGAATGCCTTTAACCCTTACTTTCACTTCAGCACAAAATTGCAAGTTTAAACTTTGCTCAACGGCTTTTAAAGGAACCATTTGTCCAGATGGGCTCAAGATACATTTTGTCTGGCTCTAACAGCGGAGATGAGAACTATAGTGAGTGAATCGTCCTGACAGTCAGTCACAGAGGTGAAACTCCAGTTTTTACACTGTGCGGTTGCAGAAGACAAAATTTGCTACTGTCATGACAATTATATATATGTAAATCGATATTCTGGCTCATAATGCTGCTAATATATTGAATTGTGGCAGAATAATTAAAAAAAAAAATGAAAAAAAATCTGAACTATACATATAGAAAGTAATAACGATAACCTAAGACCTGTGCAAATGGACTGCCCAAGTTGTATAATAGAGAGTAATTTAAGATATTTTTTTTAAGGGAATGGAAAGTGCTGAAGTATATGGAGTCACTAAGTCAATAAGTTGTCAGCATTGTCCCTTAGTCTATGATACAGTAGAAGTTTACATTGAATTCATTAGGTTATCTAATGAATTTTACACAATTAGGAACATATACTTTCTGTTAAAGTGAAGGTAGAATTTCTCTGCGTGAGCTTTGTGTCTGTACAGCTTGAGAGTGGCCTAATATGTCCCCCAGCCACCCATTGTTTACCCAGCATAATAGTTCATCTGTTGTGGTATTTTCTATCATTCTTAGGTCACTTCATACCTCATTTCCTTTACCCATCAAAAATAAATGCACTGCCAACACTATTGGTCTGAGTAAATCCAACACAGGAAACAGGACAGACTGCTGGAAGTCCTTATGAAACAGCCATAGGAAGTGCGGAGTTTGCATTAATAGTAGATCGAGACGGCACAGGGGAAATGGCAACGCGATGCTAATGCTCCACTCTCCTCAGGTGCTTTAACTGGAAGTCGGTGTACATTACCCGACAAGAGTTTCATCCCAGTGAAAAAATGGTTACAGTGCAAGACAAGTGCAGCAAATCAAAAGCTGTGGCAGGTGACTGCAGGCAGTTGTACTAAACACTTTGCTTTTCGTTCAGCAGCCAAGTGGTTTTGTCAAGGTCTTCCAGTTTCTCCTTTCATGCAAATAGGATTTTCTTGGTGTCTATAGACACCTGATCTCATTTGGAGAAAAATTAAATTGAAATGGTGACTTTGTGTTTAATATGCGTTAAATGATGAATGTCCATTTTAATTGTGCTTCAAATATCAAACTGCTATAATCATGTATGACTAAATGTAGCATGTGGGCTTCTTCCTTCTGTCTGGTTATTCTTCCTGTTAGTCGTTTCACGTTAGTGTGTTATGAGTACATGTTGTGAACCGTGTTGTAATGTGTGTTTGTTCTTCTCTTGCAGATCTTCATGCATGGTGATCTCTGGCTCTGTGGGTGATCCTTCGTCACCATGAGAGACTAGGAACTCAGCTCTCCAAGGGAAATGGCTTGTTTCATAAAACCCCATCCCTCCTACCCGGCGTATGACTCCACCTGCCTGTAAAGGGCCCGTCAGCTGTTCATTGGAATTATCACTGTTCGCTGTCTTGAGGATTTAAAGTTTTCCGGACCTTTTTATTTTTCCCCCCCTCCTCCAAACCCCGCTGTCGAGTCAAAGCAGCAACGCTTTGCAGTAGACTGGTGAAGCAGCAAGACAATGGCGAACAACTCGTACAGTGGGGTGAAGAACTCCATGGTGGAGGCCAACCACGATGGAGAGTTTGGCTGCACACTCAAAGAACTGCGCTCCTTAATGGAACTGAGAGGCGCCGAGGCGCTAACTAAAATTGGGGAATCTTATGGGGATATTCAAGGACTCTGCAATCGGTTAAAAACATCAGCTGTGGACGGTATAGTAGCGCTTTTATTACGTTTGACACAACTTGTGAACCTGGAACACGTCCAGGATGTTTTTATAGCAGTGTTAACAATGAGCGCTGCTGGAATGATAATGTGGTGCACACATAGTTTAGGAGGCGTGTCATTGACCATGTCTTCCACATTGTGGATACCTTGACATCACTTCCTTGGAAAAACTCATATGCCAGACAGGTGGCCAGGCAGGCTTGACTGTGACCTGGGCCAATCCTGCTCTATTTCAGGGCGTGTGGATATGTCCCTCACACCCTCCCTCTCTCCCTTTTCACCTCTGTGTGTGTGTCTGTGTGTGTGTGTGTGTGTGTGTAGGATTCAGACAGACCAGCTGTTTGCCTGGGCACAGAACTAGTCTGCAGGCAGGTCATCGTCCCACATGTGGCGGGCAAAATTACTTGAACATGTTTGCCCCAGAGTTAGCTTGAGTTTCATCTAGCTCTTCTTGCGATGCACTTTTGTTAAGGAATCTTTAACAGCAAGCAACGAAAAAGAAATATGGAAAAACCCGCTGAGTGTTTTTTGACAGAACATGTATTTGTTTTCCACTTTTCTGTTTCTTTCTTTGTGTTTTTACGACTCTTTTCCGTCTCATCGTGTCTCTATAGACAGTCTGCCTAATCGCTCGTATGACCTTGACTGAACTCTTATGGGAGGGGATTTTCAGTTTGATCCCAGATTAAAACGGCACCACATATTCACTGTAACAGCAGCAGTCCTCTGTATGCGCCGTCACAAAGCAAGAAAAATGCCTCCCAGGCTTCATCAAGCCAAGCAGAATGTCATGAATGCCGTACTCGAGGCTGTGCAAACCATCAGTCATTCTGACAACACTCATGACCGCGCCGTTTAATTTCTGACCTTTTGATTTATTGACGGTATGGTCGGCGGTGCATCAGGTGACTTTCTGTGTCATCAAAAGCAAATATGGCCATTGTTTTTGGTTTGGGGAGACGGTGCAGAGTAGGAATTCTACCGTTGAGAAAGCGTGAGTTGTTGAAACATGCATGTGGCTGTCAGGTTACTGAATGTGGAGTCCTGTCATTCTTGTAGCATGAATGACAGAGTTTTTTTAAGAGCTTTCCTTCCTCTCTGCCTCACATGCACACACGCTAAAAAGAATGTGGTGAGTCAAGACTTGCTTGTTCTTCAGTGCTCTTTACTATAAAGCACACAGAGGTTTTTATTCAGGAGGGATGCTCTGCCAGTGTGAAAATAGCAAAGTCAACAGAATATGATAATCACATCAAACATGGCTTCAGCTTCTTGCTCCGTCTGAATCCATATTAAGCCTATCAAAAGTCTCTTCATACCTTTTGTTCATCAAACAAGATTTTATGAAAGAAAAGTTTAAACTGAAAGTGAATTATTTATAGATTTCATATAGAAAATAGTGATTTTGATGAACCGTCTGCCTATATTCGCTCTTTTTCTTTTTCTCGCCACTCGTTAAGTTATTTGCCGCCGTGACCCGGTCCACATGTGTTTCTTCTCGCAGCAGATGCTGTTTCACTGCGTGCGCAGCAGCTTGAGTTTTGACACTTTGGGTTTCAATCGGCTCATTCTTCACTGGCTCGGGAAATTAAGTCATCATTTAAGATTAGAGGCCTGACAATTGAAAAGGGATTTGTAATTAGCTGGTTGGTCATTTTTCGAACCTCTTAAGCCAATCCTTTGCTAATCCTTCACATTTCTAAGTGGGGTTTTTTTTTCTTTCTTTCTTTCTTAGCACTGCCTGGGAGTACAGTTCACTCAGCACATGATTTGAAAGCATGGCCTTTAAGGATGAGGATGCGGTTCAATCTGTCAGCATTATTACTATTTTTCTGGTTGTCCTTGTAAAAGTTGATATTACTAAAGAACTTCCTATTGAGTTGGATGTCAACTCCCTGTAATTCAGATTGATTTGGGTAATTACCACGCCAGTCGTGTGAGTTTAGAAAGATGTAATTATGCTAACTGCTTTGTAAATTGTGACAATCAGCAATGCCAAAAGCTTATTTGGGCATTGTAACTGTTTGACAAATGTAAACCATTAGCCCAGTCACAGCGCTGAACTGTGCTGATTTAAAGGTGAGAAGCATTAATTAGAACGAGAAGTTGTTTGAACTCGCGTCTGCCTGACTTTCATAGAACGTTTTTCTAGCAGAGAGCGAGCTCTGTCAGTTGGCCTGGTGTTCCTGGACGATTTGACTTCCTCTGTGTTCTTGAGGGTTTTTTTTTTTAGTTGCTTTTTACGCTTCATTAAATGCTTGTCAAAGAGTAACTGCCAGTAAGGTTTCAGTTTAGCGTCTCCCTCTGTTTCCTGAGTTGTTTAGTAGGATATCAAAATATAATTAGCATTAAAAGGACAAACGCCATGCTTACACGTCAGAGTCTATTGACACCTTGTGGGTTTTGCTAATCAAAATCTGTAGTGTTCTCTGTTGCATGTCCGGCTTGACAAGCCCGAGGATTAGAAATAGTAATGTCATCAGATTTATGTTTGTTTAGAGGTCAATCATTTTGAACTGGAGTCACATATATCCACAGGCTTTTACTGCAGAGGTGTGTCTATTCCTCCCCTTATTTTCTATTTCACCGCTGTTCACCGACAGTTGTACTGCAGTCCATAAGCGCTGACGCATGGGTTGTTTCCATCATTCCAGACCCCACACCTCCTCATTCAAGCGCTCGGCTTCAGACTGTTTAACAAGACTTCGCTCTTGGTAATTCAGGGGGCTGACATGATGACAAAATGATAAGCTAGAAGGCCTGCGAGTGGATGTGCCATCTGGCCGGAGCCTGCTTCCATTGGTGAGCTGCTCGCAGAGTAACGGGGAAGCACGCTGATTTACTTGTAGTAATCTCTGGCTTGAGAGCTGCCATTTCTGAGCACAATCGGTGTTGTGTTTTTCCTTTTTCTTGATAACTCTAATTGTTGTGGCGATTTAAGAATGTCAATCTGTGTGGAGAATTTCAGTCCCTTGAAGTGATTTCCTTGCGCAGCACGTATTTCTAGGGCCTTTGAGACGCTGTGTGCTTCTGGAATTCGTTGTCAATGTTTCTTCCGTTTGAACTAGGAATGTATGCTCTCATTTGGTATAAGCCTCACAGAATTCCTGAGTCAGAAGTCAGCTATGATGCCTTTCAGATTGAAATTCATAAAAAATTGTCCGACAGTCTTCAGAAGTACATCTCCATGTTTCAGTTCGAGTTGTTCCGATTCCGATACCAGTATCGGAAATTGCACCGATACTGCCGAAAATGCTGCCATCGGTATCTGCGAGTACTGGTGTCCAGACACCGATCCGATACCACGTCTTTCATTAAATTAGTAATCTATTTACTGGTCAGCTCCGTTAGCTCCTTTAGCTCCGTTAGCACTGACACTTCTTCTTCTGTAGTGTTTCGGCAGCTTGCATCCCGTTGGTTGCACTACCGCCATCTGCTGGTCGTTGGCTCTGACACAGTTCTTTGCCGTGCCACTGATGCAGCTGCTGTTCTTGAGAAGAAGAAGAATGGATCACGTGACAGACGTACAGCGCCCGTTAAAGAAGCCTATTTTTATGTTTAGAGTACAGCTTCTGCTCTTTGGATTTAACTTCATAGGGTGGTTTTGGACTATAGCATTTTGGAAAGTAATCTTTTAAGTTGCTGTTGAACTATTTTTTTGCTGTTCGATTTAAATGCCCTGTTCATTTTACTATATTATGTTTGCACCCTAATTAAAAAATATTTCTAGATTTGTTTATTAAGTTACTGTTGCACTACTGTTATTTACACTGTTTTATCTAAATTAATTCTTTTTACAATATTGTGTCTGCACTTTAATTTAAAAATGCGACAACATATAGTCCTAGACTTATTTAAGTTGTCGTTGCACTACTGTTTTATATTGTTCTGTTTAAATTCCCTTTTGATTTAAAAATATTGGGGCTGCACTTTAAGTTATTGAAAATAATTATTCCTAGATTGATTTAGTTCAATTGCATTTGCACTACTGCTTTTTATACTGTTCTATTTAAAAATAAATGGCTTGAATTTGCTGTATTGATTCATGTTTAACCTGAGCCAGGCCTTACCAGAATGATAATCATGTCATGCAGTCATGCAGGCGTGGCATGGTATTATTTTATAATATACTGGTATCGGATTGGTACTCGGTATCGATATCGGCTGATACCAACAGTAAAAGTATCTGAATCGGTATCGGGAGGCAAAAAATGGTATCGGAACATCCCTAGTTTCAGTTCTGTTCAGTTAAAAGTGATTGGAAGTAAAATCAATCTGTATTTATTTAGAAAGCACCTTCAAACAATTGAAAAAAAAAAAAAAAACAACCATATTAAATGATTATGTGTGTGTGCACATGCATACACACATGCATCACATTTGGAGATGGATGCAGTTTGGAATGGGGCTTGACGATGTAGCCCAAAATTCATATCTCAATATTTTTTTCTCAAAATTGTGATAAATAATATAAACTCTTGTTTTTTTCAAGCTTTACCACAAATACAATTCTGAGTCAGAGTCACAAACAAACTGCAACACAGGCACTTTTTTTTACCGCCATCTGCACAAAATAATCATGCAGATTCTACAGAAGAAATGATGGAAAAAAGTGTTATGTTAAAAAAAACTAAACTAAAATGCTTTTGCAGGGTTAAATCCTGCTGTGTTAAATTCATTTTATTTCAGGGAGAAACTAGAAGGGGTCAGACCAGTGAAATGAGTGCACAATAATGCACAAACACCCATCAGTCCAATTGTTTTAGTTCAAATAAATAGTACATTCAAAATCAGTACCATTTCGACATCATGCTAATTTTAAACTATTCTGGTGCAAAACAGTGAAATGTCTCTGTCAATCCTGTTTTGACTCAACTACAGTCATCTCACAGGCTGGGCTGGGCCCTCTGATGTCCCAAGTTTGGCCCACGGACCATATGTTTGACAGAACTGATAACAATGACAGAAAATATGAAGGAAACACTCCCTCCTGTCAGAGGTGCACAGCTCCACTTTGGCCCAAACATGTTTTTTTTGTTGTTGTTTTCTGCAGATTGTGTGTTCCTGCTCAGTGTCGTATGGGTGAAATAACCGGTTCCTCTGGAAAGCACTTTTGCATGATTTGTACAATCAGCCAATATGTGCACTCTTGAAGCATCCATCACTCAAAAGCGTCAGACAGCTCCCCGTCAACTGTTTTGCGACTATGTTTTTCAGTGTTCAATTTTCAGAAAATGTCGATGTAAATTTTGATAAAACCATCAAATTGTGATAAATTTGATGACATTTCATTCGGAAATTATTAGAGGCTTCGCTCATTAATCTCTGTTACAGAATCATTTTTGTCTCAGTTTAGCAGATTTTATTGCATTAATCCATGCAAAACAAATGCAATACACAAATGTAATCCATCGACTTACACTATATAAGTCCACCTGCTTGCCATTTTAATCCTAAAAGTCTTTATGGCAATGAAAGGCTTGACATACTGTAAATCAGGTGTGGGTAACAGGTGGCTGGCGGGCCACATATGGCCCCAGTCTGTCTTCTTCGCAGTCAGGAGATCATTTTCAGAAATGGCTGCGTAGTAGGGGAGTAACGAAATGCTCAGCTCCCGAAACGATATGAAGTACGATACAGGGCTCACCGCAAGAAGAAAATCACCTGATGAAGATAATGAATTTGATGAAAAGTAATTAGACTGCAAAGATCGGACAGTGGAACGGTTTTGCTCTGCAAAAATAAAGAAAGAATGAAATCTGATATTAAATTTACCAATCTCACTGGTTGTTTTTTTTGGTTATTTCTTCAACATAAATGATAACATCATTAAAAAATTTGGTTAGTAGTACTTTTATATGTTTGGTTCAAATTAAGGCTAAAAAAGCTGGTGTTTTTTGTTGTTCAGTCTCTTAACTATATGCACAATCAATCAAATATTGTGCCATCTTCTTCCATTCTCCTCTTCAAAATATAAAATTAAATGTTCAGTTTTGAGGCAACTTATGGTAAAGTGCAAAAATACAAACTTCATGTTCTGTTAACATAAAAATGTGAAAATGTTATGTTTAGTTTCTTCCCAATGCAGACTTTTATAAACCTACAAACGTTATTGCTGCCTGTCTGCAGTGAAAAATAAAATACTCTGACATTTTTTTTATTTTTGTTTGTTTACACCACAATACAAGCGCAAACATACAATCTCTAAAGGTGTTTTGTTGTTGTCAACAATAAGGACAACTGCTTTCTTGAAATGAAAAGGAAAACAAAATCCTCCGCAGGGCTGCAGTCTCCTGTGAGAGATCTGGATCATTGTGAGCATTTTCGAAATTATTTCTGTTGCCAGTTTTCTAAAAGGAAAAACAACATGGTGCGTCCACACCACCGGACTGAGTGATGCAGCAGCATCAGCTACCTTCATTTTCACATAAAGTGAAAGTGCTGCTGCGGTAGGACGTGAGGGTCAGAGTTCAAGTCATGTTCTTCCTGGATGGGATTAAGCAGCACATAAAATGGAAGATGAATTGATGTTATGAAACAAATTTAACCTAAAGTTGAAATGATCAGATCCATGCGTTTTGTTTGATTTAGCTTCATATACAACAGTTGAGGTTGCTTTTTTCCATGAAATTCCTCACTTCAATCTTTTTTTTTCATCAACAAATAATCCAGCAGGATTTGGCCCTCCGGTACGGAGAGCAGCATTTCCGCGGCCTTCACCGAGACATTCTACCTTGACCTGTACTTGTGACTGAAATGACAGTATTCAGATGGGTCAGCTTGGGACAAGCCTCCAAATTAAACGGTTAATGATTAGCTGCTTGACTCGGAACACACCGGGGCTGCTGAAACGATGGGGCCAAGGCCGGACGGCTCTCTGTTTGTGTACCCAGTGTGGGGACGACACCTTGTCCTCTGTCACTCGTTTGTTGCCCTCACACAAAGGGAAACCGCGGCGTAAAATAAAGTGAGGGTATTACCTGTCAGCATGTTTTCATTAGAGGCATAGAGAATTAAAGGAGATGGTGAGAGACAACCAGGGAGCAGCACCAGGCAGCTATGCTGGATCAACCCAGTAACCTTTTTTAATGTGCTCTGTGGGTGAGTCACCGCTCTCCTCGCCACCCTTTTAGAGGAAGTGGTGTTTGGTTGTAGTGTCAATTAACCGCGCAACTCTTGATGCACTTTTTTTATAAATTCAGCTCAGATGGAAATGGGTGTTGGATTCAGAACGTGAAACCGGTGAAGTTGTGTTAACGTTGGTGTTCCATGTTGCTTTCTAAAACTCGGAGATAATTTCAGCTCCCTGGAAAAGACCGACGAACATGCAAACTCTGTGCAGAAAGGTTTTTTTCCCCACCTGGTTCTCTTTCCTGTTTTTAAGGGCACAAAGCCGTCACCCAACCTTGTATGAAGATTTTCAATCTACCTCGTGTATGTGTGTGTGTGTGTGTGTGTGTGTGTGTGTGTGTGTGTGTGTGTGTGTGTGTGTGTGTGTGTGTGTGTGTATGTTCATCAATCCCCTCCTTCTGTCCATAAGCTGCGCTGCTCATCTTCCCGTTTGAGATCCTGCTATTCCGAGTGCGGCTTCCGTTCACCCATCACAAACGGCACTCTTTATTAGTCCCAGTCTTTTGCACCCGCGACCCCCCCCCCACCCACCCCCATCTGCCTGTCAGTAGCACTTTCACACAGTCACTCCTCCGTGCCCTCCGATTCTACTCCACCCCCTCTCCGCCACACACACACACACACACACACACACGCGTGCGCGCAGACAGACCTCCATCCAGTCTGCACAGTCACCCACACGCCGTCAGCATGAATAGAAGTGAAAAACTGTCATGCATCATCAATTGTGCCAAAGCTCTTTTGAATATATGACTGTGCCTGGAATGTGGAGGCATTTGAACGGGTTCGCTGTAAAAACGCCCCGTGCACACGGGTGAATGGGTCGCCGGCCAGCCAGACGAGTAGTGTGTCAGAGGGGGGATGACTCCGTGACGGGACAGTAGCGTGCGCGAGCACCTGTGAGTCTAAAGCTGATTCAGCCCTCGGTCGGCCGGTCGTCGCATTGAAAAAGGCGGTCCGCGGGATTAGATTTGACCCCTGCGCTCATATTCTCTGGCATGCCTGAAAGAGGTGAAAGTGTTTGACGTGCCCACAGAATGTGTGTCATTGTTCCCCAGGATTGTCTCCTCCTCAGCATTTGGGAAGAAATGCTGATTCCCTTTTTGAAAAAAGGATGTTTTTCGAGTCTTAATTCGATACAGCAACTAAACATTCGCACCAACTCATCATTCATCTGTGCTGTAATTATGAGTATCATGAATATGTGTGATATGTGATTGTGAGACGGTTTATGCATTTTATGAATGAAACTCTTTTGTTTTCTCTCTCTCTCTCCACCACTCCAGGTCTAAGCGGACAGCCTACAGACATTGAGAAGCGGAAAACAGTGTTTGGGCAGAATCTAATACCGCCCAAAAAGCCCAAAACTTTCTTACAATTAGTGTGGGAAGCACTACAGGATGTCACGCTGATTATCCTAGAAGTGGCAGCCATAGTTTCACTAGGCCTTTCTTTTTATAGACCTCCAGATGCTGAAAGAGATCGTAAGAAACATTCCTTTGCAATCTTATCTTTATTTCATAAGCCACGTTAATGTTCAAATATTAACCTTTACTTTTTCCTGAATAAATCAGTCATTGTTGAATTCTGTGTTAAATTCTTAGCATTGTTTCTTTTCTAAATTTCCTAATATTCCTGTGGTTTTGTGGCGCGCAGACTGTGGAAAAGCTGCTGGTGGCGTGGAGGACGAGAACGAGTCCGAGGCGGGCTGGATCGAGGGCGCCGCCATCCTTCTGTCAGTTATCTGCGTGGTGCTGGTGACGGCGTTTAACGACTGGAGTAAAGAGAAGCAGTTCAGGGGCCTCCAGAGCCGCATCGAGCAGGAACAGAAATTTACTGTCGTCCGTGGAGGACAAGTTATTCAAATTCCTGTGGCTGAGATTGTGGTTGGCGATATTGCACAAATAAAATATGGTGAGAGTTTATCATTTATGCGCTGTCTTTAGTATGAATTAGTTTGTTGTTGTTGAAGTCCTGTGTTTGTTTGTTTTAGGTGACCTCTTGCCTGCTGATGGAGTCCTCATCCAAGGCAACGATCTGAAGATCGATGAGAGCTCGCTCACAGGGGAGTCCGACCATGTCAAGAAAACACAAGAAAAAGATCCAATGCTGTTATCAGGTAACGTGAAAACATCTGCTTTGTCATTGTCTCAACACTGGTGATCATTTAAAAATCACAAGATTTTAGGATTTTATGAAAGATTCATTAAATTCATCAATTCATTAAAACCGAGCTCATCTTTCAGTCGTATATATTCTTTTTAAAATCGTCATGATGATCATTATTCAGTGCTGAAAAACATGGGTGGCTGACCGGTTGGGTGTAATCTTTTCAGCCGTCCAGCGCTGCTCCTGTGTGGAGGGTCTCTCCGGTTTGCACGTTGACCTTTCAGCACCTTGTTTGTGCTGTCAGCGTTGTCTGTGCTGTTTCCCTCAGACCTCCAGATAAAGTGTGTGTGGGGAGGGGAGAAACATTTTGTGAAGTTCACCTGGCTTTGTGTGTGTGTGTGTCTAGACACTTCACTACCATTTTCCCAAACACAGGCTCGATCCCTTCTCCCCTCGCTCTCACAAATGAAAGGGAAAGCATCTTCTAATTTTATCCAGCGCAGGAGAACTTTTAAACGCTCTCTCCTTTCTGTCTCCTGGGTTCCTCTCTGTGTGTCACTCTGACTTAAGCTTGTTTTCTCTTCTGTTATTTGCTTTTTTTTCCCCGTAAAAATCGACAAAATCTCCTCGTGTCTCGGGAGAAGCCAGAGATGCAGGCCTGTTGTGCGCTCTCAGAATCCCATTTATTTCACCCATACTGACAATTGACTTTTGATTAAAGGCTGTTGATTAAAGGTTCTCAGGGTATTTGCATTAGTGCTCGTGTGTGTTTTTTCTCTTTACTTTATCCTGCATCAGTCCTCTGCATTTATTGCCCGCCTTTGAAAAGCTGCTCTTATTTTCTCCGTCTTGAACTTACCACTTAAAAGCCCGACTGAGCCAATTTCTCAGCAAAGAAATTTAGCTCAACATTTGTGTCTTAAACAAAATGAAAAAGCCCAAGCAACAAATTAAGCTACTAACAAATGTATGTCTGCTGAGGGAGAAAACCAGTGTTAGTGTTTAATCAAAGTTTTGCCTGGAAACTCATCAGAACAATGCATTTCATTTTGCGAGGTACCGCTTTTACCCATTCCTCATTTCCTTTACTGACATTTGTTTTCCTCTTCTTTCCGAAGGCACCCATGTAATGGAAGGCTCAGGGAAAATGGTGGTCACTGCTGTGGGTGTCAACTCACAAACTGGAATTATCTTCACTTTACTCGGGGGCGGCGAGGATGACGAGGACGATGAGGAGGAAAAGAAGAAGGAAAAAGAAGAGAAGAAGAAGCAGAAAAAAAGTTAGTGCGCTCCACGACATGTTGGTTTGTCTGCTTTTGTTAGAGATGGCCGAGGAGCGCGCTCACAGATGGGCATGTTTGCACAGACGTTTTCTTTTTTTAGTCTCCTCTTACTGTGAGATTTCCCATCCTCCGATGAGACGGATGAAAACACAGCGAATGTTAGTTTTCTGCTGGTTTCAGTTTCAAAATTCAAAACGATAAGATTGGACAGTTACATTAACTGTTTGTAGAACCAGTGGTCATGTTTTGTAATTTGCTCATATCTGTTCAGGGGAGAATCGTTTGAAATAGGAGCTTCTTGTGCAAGATTTTTTTAATTTGATTTGAAATCTAAGTAACTTTTGCTGCAGTCACACTGAATAGTGTGTGAGATTTCACCAAAACTTTTATCAGTATGATGTTTCGAACTCAAAACTCAGATTTTAAATCTATCAATCATGGAATGTGTGGAATTTCAGTCAGTTTCACTCTTTCCCTCAGAAATAAGAGCAGCTAATAAGTCCTGGGTAAAAATTCACTCCTGAATTTTTTTTCCTAAATGTCCCTGCAGGGAATACTATCCACTCTTTGTTATTTTAGTGAGTGTTCTGTGGAGGTTTAGGGGTGCAGGATTTTCACTGTGTATGTTAAACATGCCATATTTCTCACGACCGTGTTGTATTTTTACATAGATAAGAAGCAAGATGGCTCTGTGGAAAATCGCAAGAAAGGTGAATCACTGCTTCACACACATGCACGCACACACAATTATACATATATAGATAATTGCCTTGCAGCTTAGCTCTTACCTTCAGGCATGAGCCTTGGGCTTTATCAGTATCCCCCCCTCCCTCCCTCCCTCCCTCCCATTTACCGGTGCAGGGTACAGGTTAGAGCCTCAATCTGTTAATAATTGGCTACAGTGGTTTTATGCAAGTAATGAGGAGTTGCATATATTTACACGACCCTGTGTCAGCATATACTTAGTACGGGCTGTTCCGGCCTATCCATTGTACTGTCTGGCCCATCCCTTCTGTCTCTCTCTCTCTCTCTCTCTCTCCTCTTTTTGTCGTCCTTCTCTGGCACATTGCGCTTTGAGCAGCAGGTGCTACTGAATCCAGTTATAGCGATTAGTGATGAGGAGATTAAAGCCATGCAACAATTCTGGGGCCAGAACATCTGCTTTCCCACCCATCTCCTTCTCTGACGCCGCCCTCCAGCCCCTGCAATTTGATTTCTATCGATGTCCCGAACTGAGCTGCTCGGAAGCAAAACTTCAACGCTGCGTCCGCAGCAGACGGCCATAACGAAGCTGTTCATTGGTAACTCGGCCAGCGAGCCAGGCTCCTCGTCGCGCTGGGACGGTATGATCGGTATAGCGCTCAGGTCTTTGACCACAACTCTGGCACTGCTCCCTGGTGCACAGATTCCCTCTGCCTGCCAGGAATCAACAGTAATCCTTTAGACTGAGATTACATCGACCATGTAAGTGCAGAGTGAGCCACAGTCTGAAACAGCTGCAGTAGCCTAATGTTCCCGCTTCCTGCTACACACATTCACACACAATAGCAGCCTACTGTCTGAACCATAAATAACGTCCGCAGTGTCAAATTAGCCAAATTATGCTAGGCCCGTCCATTTCTTTGAAATCAGGATTACAAAATATTCCAAAGCGTCCGTCCTGCAGCAGCAGCAGCAGCGTCAGTCCACAGCTCAGCCCCAAGAGATCCCCAGGAAGAGATTTATAGGAATTTAACTGGTAACAACTGCCGCGGTTTCCACCGAAGCGGGAGGTGATTCCTCGGGCAGATCCCAGTCGCATGAACCTTTAACCCGTCCTTTAAATGTTTAGGTGTGATGACGCCAATTATATTTCTAAATCTTTCAGCTAATTACTGCGTAGAAGCATCACTGCAAAACTAATTACTTTGACATTTCCTTTGGTCCGTGGAGAAAAGGGAAGCAGCAAAGCCTAGTATAATTTTTTTAATAACTTGACATCAAATGTCTTGTTCACTTTTAATCAGCTTCAACAATGTAGTAAGTAATCTCTCGGATTATACTGAAATATTTACTGTAAAATTGTAGATTTTATTCTACACTGATGCGTCTTATAGGCCGATACCTTTTCGTGATTGTTAAGCATTTGTCTTGTTTTGTTCAGCTAAAGCACAGGACGGCGCTGCCATGGAGATGCAGCCGCTGAACAGCGATGAGGGAGCCGACGCAGAGGAGAAAAAGAAAGCCAACCTGCCGAAGAAGGAGAAGTCTGTGCTGCAGGGAAAACTCACCAAGCTAGCAGTTCAGATTGGAAAAGCAGGTGAGTCCGGCCACATCGCTTCGCTCTCACAAATGAATCTAATACGTTCATCTGGGTTACGTGACTTAAATTGACGTACAATTCCCCGTTATCCCTCAGGTCTGGTCATGTCAGCCATCACTGTCATTATCCTGGTGGTGCTGTTCGTGGTCGACACGTTCTGGATCCAGAATCTGCCCTGGGTCAAGGACTGCACCCCCATTTACATCCAGTTCTTTGTGAAATTCTTCATCATCGGCGTCACTGTCCTGGTGGTGGCCGTCCCCGAAGGCCTGCCGCTCGCTGTAACAATCTCCCTGGCATACTCTGTTAAGGTACGGCAGCTGTTGCCGAGGCTGACGCTGACTTCTACAGCTTTACTCTTTAGCCTATTAAAACTAGCAGGGCGAGTCGTTGGGACTTTGCTAAGTGATACATTTAAGCCGAGCTTTGCTCTCGTCTCCAGAAGGCGTTAAACAAAAGAAGCTTTATCATGAACTCAATCTGAATCCACAGAAATCCGTGCTGTAGCATTTCAGCGCAATCAGTTCATCGGTAACGATCTGTTTTTATTCTTCCTCCAGAAAATGATGAAAGATAACAACCTGGTGCGTCACTTGGACGCCTGTGAGACGATGGGCAACGCCACCGCCATCTGCTCCGACAAGACCGGCACCCTGACCATGAACCGCATGACGGTGGTGCAGGCCTACATAGCCGAGAAACACTACAAGAAGATCCCCGAGCCGGAGAACATCCCCTCCTCCTCCTTAGACATGCTTATTCTGGGCATTGCCGTCAACTGCGCCTACACTACTAAGATCATGGTAAGCTGATGAAAGCTACACTTCCTGTGTAGGAACTGATGTGGAAGTTTTTAACTCACTGTGTGTTTTTCCCCGTAGCCCCCGGAGAAGGAAGGGGGTCTGCCACGACAGGTTGGAAACAAGACCGAATGTGCCTTGCTTGGCTTTTCTAATGACTTAAAACGGGACTACCAGAGCATCCGCAACGAGATCCCCGAGGAGAAACTCTACAAAGTCTACACCTTCAACTCGGTCCGCAAATCTATGAGCACCGTGTTGAAGATGGCCGATGGCAGCTACCGCATGTTCAGCAAAGGAGCATCGGAAATCCTCCTAAAAAAGTAATTATATCTGATTTATTTATGGGTTTGCTGTTGTGTCGTTGACAGCACTGGTGCTTTTTTTTTTCCATGTGAGCGTTTCCGTTCACATAAATAATTTTCCTCATGTCTTATTTGTACAGTGAGTTTGTTGTCTGTGCCGGCGCTGGCCGGCCTCTGCCGTAAATGATATGTTTAATGGCTTAAACGGCTAAGCAGTTCAACCGCTTCCCACCCAAGCCCCTTAGGTTCCGACTTAAAAACACGCAGTGAGAAAATGAGCCGTTAACAGTTCTGTAAGCCTCTTAACCAAGCAGGCTTCTTTTTAACCCTCGGAGGGTTCAGCGCAGCGTCTTACTGTCGCAGTTCAGCTCTCAGACACATTGTCTTCTCTTCTATTTATCAGATCTGAATTATATTTTTACATCGGTGGTGTTTTTATTCTTTATCATCATTTTTGTTTAATTTCCTGCCTCAACATCACAGCTCATATAGTTGTATTTTCCTTGTTTTGGCTTCTACTTGATCTCTCTGTTTTCTCCTCACCTCCTAGGTGCTATAAAATCCTGACGGCAAACGGCGAGCCGAAGGTGTTCCGTCCGCGCGACAGAGACGACATGGTGAAGAAGGTGATCGAGCCCATGGCCTCAGAGGGCCTGAGGACCATCTGCCTTGCTTATAGGGACTTCTCCACCGCCGACGGGGAGCCCGACTGGGACAACGAAAACGACATCCTCACTGGACTCACCTGCATCTGCGTGGTGGGCATCGAGGACCCCGTGCGGCCGGAGGTACGCGGCTTGACGCCTAATCGGAGTTCAGCTCTGAGCTTGAGGAAACATTTGCACGAAGCAGCAAGTGGAAGGTCATCTGACGAGCATTTCTTAAAGAGCGCGCAGGCAGATGCACTTTAACGGCGCTTCCCGCACTGGAATGATGACCTCCGCAGGCTTTCCAAGCAAAGCCAGGAGACTGAGTGATGCACTGTCAGCCGTTTTGCTGGACTTATTGAGCTTTTGGAGAGAATTGCTCCACTGTTATGAAAGAGTTGCGCCATAAAAGCAGAGAATGGCGTCCTTCAGGACCGCCTCGCAAAATAGCAAGTCATTCATTTCAGCGTTTGGATACACACACAATTGATGAACACTACATTTGAAGTCCTGGGGATTTGAAAACAATCATGCGATTTCTCGTCCTCTTTCTATTTTCCCATCTCCTTCAGGTCCCAGACGCTATCAGGAAATGCCAGCGAGCTGGCATCACGGTGCGGATGGTGACTGGGGACAACATAAACACAGCTCGAGCCATCGCCACCAAGTGTGGCATCCTCCAGCCTGGAGATGACTTCCTCTGCCTGGAGGGGAAAGAGTTCAATCGGAGGATACGTAATGAGAAAGGAGAGGTGAGTCATTATTTAAAAAAAAAAAAAAAAATCTTTCCGAGACGATTCATGAAATGTGCTGATAAAATTCTGTCATTCTTTTCTGTCTTTTATAGATCGAACAAGAACGCATTGACAAGATCTGGCCCAAACTACGAGTACTAGCTCGCTCTTCTCCCACAGACAAACACACCTTAGTAAAAGGTAGTTAGGTTTTTCTTACTATGACAACAAAGTTTTGCTGTTGGATTGTCTGTTGATTCAGGAAGAGTGTTTATTTACACCTTTCCTGACTCTCAATCCCAGGCATAATCGACAGCACAGTGGCAGAACAGAGGCAAGTGGTCGCGGTAACAGGAGACGGTACAAATGACGGTCCCGCCTTGAAGAAAGCCGACGTCGGCTTCGCCATGGTGAGTTTTCATCTGAAAGAGTCTGAACTGCCTCGGCTACCTGGGAAACGGTCAATGTGGGGAAAGAGTGAATCCGCTGGAAACTCGAGAACTTTAAATATCTTGAAGCCAGATTCAAACACATTCCTGATCGTCCTGTTTTTTTTTTCCTTCCAGGGAATCGCCGGGACAGACGTCGCCAAGGAGGCGTCTGACATCATTCTGACCGACGACAACTTTTCCAGCATCGTCAAAGCCGTCATGTGGGGACGAAACGTCTACGACAGCATCTCGAAATTCCTCCAGTTTCAGTTAACTGTCAATGTAGTGGCTGTCATTGTAGCATTTACAGGAGCCTGCATCACACAAGTAAGCTCAACCATCTCTCTCTGCTTTAAGTTGTAAATAAAATGGTAACGGTTTAAAAGAGGAGAGAAGTGAAGTTGCGAGTTCATCACAGCCAAACTAAATTCCAGCAAGAAGCGTGTTTCTCATCCCTGATTGTCTTGATTTCCATAAAATTGTTGTAATCGTGAGTTTTCATTCTTTGACGGCGTTTGCTCGTCTGTGGTTTCATTTTCTGTCTGGGGATGTTTTCCTTCTCCGCCAGTTATCAGTTTCAAACCTCATGGAAAGACATGCCTAATCCTCACTCTGTCACAGCTCATAAACATGCAGCAGACAGCAAATTCATTTGTTTTCGCACATGCTTGTTGCCTTGCCTCGATTCCAACATCTTGATTAAATCTTCCCAAATTTCCATATCTGACGCAAGAAATCTAATTCGGTGCCCCGCTCCGCCTGCAGGACTCCCCGCTGAAGGCAGTGCAGATGTTGTGGGTCAACCTGATCATGGACACCTTCGCCTCGCTAGCGCTGGCCACCGAGCCGCCCACAGAATCCCTGCTGCTGAGGAAGCCGTACGGCCGCAACAAGCCGCTCATCTCCCGCACCATGATGAAAAACATCCTGGGCCAGGGAGTGTACCAGCTGATCATCATCTTCACCCTGCTCTTTGCCGGTGAGAGTCTCGCCTGCACTTCGATTTACCAGTGCGCCTCTCTTGCGCGTTCACTTCAATGCCTTCCGTCTTCGTTTCCCTGCAGGAGAGAAGCTGTTCGACATCGACAGCGGCAGGGACGCGCCCCTCCACGCGCCCCCCTCCGAGCACTACACCATCGTCTTCAACACCTTTGTCCTGATGCAGCTTTTCAACGAAATCAACGCGCGCAAGATCCACGGCGAGAGGAACGTCTTCGAGGGCATCTTCAACAACATGATCTTCTGCAGTATCGTCTTTGGAACCTTCGTCATCCAGGTGAAGTGGAGCTTGTAGCTGACTGATCGGCGGTTAACCCCGACGCCTGCTTCTCCCTGACCGCTCCTGCTCGCCTCTGTGCTCCTCCAGATCGTCATCGTGCAGTTCGGAGGGAAGCCGTTCAGCTGCGTGGCTCTGTCTATCGACCAGTGGCTGTGGTGCACTTTCTTAGGCTTTGGATCCCTTCTCTGGGGACAGGTAGGAAACTGCTCTGCATGGTGGGAAAAATATGGGCTGACACTGCCCCCCTGTGTTGGAAATGTTTCTATTGATTTGATGGAGGCAGAGACCTGCAACGGTACATGATGTTCTGCAGATATATTAACTGTTACTACGAAGCAGTGATGATTCGCTCTTTTTTATGAGGAGACCTCAAAAATAGAAATGAGGTTATCTCATGTTATTGTACAATTGCTTGTAGTTACAGTGAGATGTTCTTGTTATTTGTAACTGCTGTGTATTTAGAGCACAAGGTTTTTTTGCCTCTTTGTTGCTTTTGTTTGAGGAAAAAAAAAAGGATAAAATCCCCCCCCCCCCCCCTCACAACTGTAGCTAATAATAAATGTTTGATGTTGTTCTGGCTTGTTCTTTCAGCCCACAATCATCCCACAGAGCAGTAAATATAAAACGTTATTATCCCCCCCCCCTCCCTCGTCAGTTCGACAGGACCGACATCGCCAACACTCCCTGACAAAACACAAGTAATGAGACGGAACTGAGCGTACCCAAGTTCACAAGCTCAACAAAACATTTCAGATTCCAAACCAGACTCCTGCCCCGGAGGGTCGTATCCTCCCCACAATCCACGCTCGCGTCTTTGTGTCTGTCTGCGACTGAATAGGTGGATTTTCACCGAGGCTCAGTGGTTTTTGTCTTGCGATGAAAAGTGCGAGACAATAACCTCTCGACAGATTGTTAGAAAGCCTCATGTTTACTGGCGATTCTCACTTGTTTTCTCTGCTTGTGCAGATAATTTCCCAGAATTCCAAAGAGATCATTTATATTGCTCGTCTAGGACTGTTTGTTCTCTTTCTGCAGCGCTGACAAAGTATCCATTTTTCATTTTGTTATTGTATTAAAGTTTAAGATTCGCCTCATGTTGAGACTGGAGCTGCGGAACGAGCTCGAAATCGTTAAAATGAGTTTCTAACATCTACAGTTTGACACAGGGGAAGCATTTCAGGATCGCAGGCAGCTCGATGTCCGACGTTTTATTAAACCCCAGCCGTGCTCACGTCTGCCTTCACGTTTTCCAGGTGATCTCCTCAATACCCACCAGCCGCTTAAAATTCTTGAAAACGGCGGGCCACGGCACCCAGAAAGAGGAAATCCCCGACGAAGAGCTGGAGGAGCTGGAGGACATGGACGAGATCGACCACGCTGAGCGGGAGCTTCGCCGAGGACAGATCCTCTGGTTCCGAGGCCTCAACCGCATCCAGACTCAGGTAACCGTCCCCTCGAGTTCCCCCGCGTGCCACGCGACACAACGCACCCAACACCAAGGGAATCAAAAGCCATAATCTCTTTAACTCTCTATTGCTCCTCCAGCTTAAAATCTATGTTTTGTTTTCTCTCTTGGCACTCTTAATAAAAGAATGGCTTGTGCCCTAAAAACAAAAGGCCTTTTCCTCTAATTGTTCTGTTCTGCTTCTGAGCTAAAAGCAGGTCCTTCTGCCTATTTCTGACTCAGTCTGAATCTGTCCGCTAAAAACCCGACTAGTTTGAAGGTACTGATGAGAAGCAAGTGAGTTTGGATTGGATGGAGAGCATGACCGAACGGCTTGAACGGCAAAGTCTGGAAGAGAAAAGAGTGAAAGTCAGGGCGGAGCGTGGAGTCAAACCTCCCTCCGATCAGTGCCTTTAAACCCAACCACCCCCCTGTTCTCCTCCTTTTTTTTTTTTTAACTACGATGCCTAAACCCAATGTGGAAGTGACAATTTTTCATTTATTTTTCTATGGATACTGGTGCCTTTTCTTTATTTTTTCTCTCTTTTCTCTGTCCTCTGGCTGTGTTGTGTTTTATTTCCTCTGGGCTTTCTCCTGTCACGCTGTCTGATTCTTTGCAGATGGATGTAGTGAGTGCGTTCCAGAGTGGAACTTCCTTTCAGGGGGCTCTGAGGCGGCAGGCCTCCAACTCCAGCCAACAGCAGCACGATGTAACCAATGTTTCTAGCCCTACACATGTAGCCTTTTCTACTACTACCACTACTGCCACTGCCGCCAACTCCGCTTCTGCCACTGTGGGGTGTGAGTGCGTGTTCTCCTCTAGTGCATGAGACTTTTTTTCAAATTTATTTATTTCTTCTTCTCTTTCTAACATCTTCCTCCTCCACTCTTCTTCTCACCTAACGTTGACACTTTGACTCTCTCATGCTTTTCCTAATGTTCCCCTCTGTTTTCTTCCAAAAAAAAAAGACACCAAACCACATCTTCCATATTGCTTCGATAACACTGCTGTATATATATGTACCCTGTAACCAGGTCGCTTCAAGCGTCAAGGTGTTTCTTTCTCTGTGTCATCATGTTTTCTGTTCCGCTTCTGCTTCGGTCTGAAAATGGAAAAGGTTCTTACTGTTACCTCGGGTGGGGGGGGTGGGGGGAAATGTTGTGTTATTTATTTCACGTATTTGATCAGACGTTGCATTCAGGACTGACAGTCACCAGGTTTGTCTGCTCCGTGCCTCTGTAGCACCCATGGGTCTTTGTCGCAGCTCTCTAGCGCCTAGCCGGGTAAATGTTTTGAGTATATGCCCATGATCACTCCCTAAAACGGTTCGAGACGAACCTTGACCTGGACCTCAGTGAGAAAAATCGGTGTCAAGCGTCCGTGGATGTCTTGTCAAGTCGGTGGTGAAATAACAAACCTCTTCGCTTCCAGCCGTGCGGTTGTAGGCGGGTATTGTTGTAGCCGCAGCAGGGTGTTGTTGTGGTTGTTGGGTGTGTGTGTTTGGACGCGGGGCTGTTGAAAGCGTGTCGGGAGCGGACACGGACCATTTGACGGTGGCATTTCCTCAAGGCCTCTCCTCTGCAGCCGTGCCCGTACAAGGACCGTGCCCCGTGAACGTCTTTCCTCCTCCAGATCTCAGCTGACCGACCGTCCGAGCGGCAGCGCGTCTGAAATGTCTTACAGATGTGACCCATGAATGTAAACATGTGGGACTTTCCCATCACACTGTACCTGAACTTCCACTGTGCTGCAGTCTTATGAAGTCTCTTTTCACAGGTGGGACTCTCCGGACCGGCAGCCTCTTCCCTCCTAACTCCGTTCTTTTCTCCTCAGGCGCTCTCCTCACTGTGTTCATCTCTCTGATTCCCTGTCGATACTTGTTTGTTGCCACAATGTTTCCACGTGGCAGTGTGTGTGTTTTTTCTCCAAAAAAAAAAAAAAAAAAAAAAATGACCCCAACCCCCAAAGCGATGAATCCCACTGACTCCCCGCATATATTCTTCTTTAGATTCTGTGAAATGTGTCATGGGCTATACTCAAAGGTTTACTACCATTGAACACAAGGTAGCGCCGCGCTCTGCATGGGTTCAAAGTCTCTGGTCTCGTTTGTGAGTTTTCTTCCACTTTGTGCTGTTCTTGACTTGTTCAAACCGGCTTGTAGACATGCTTGGCTGCCGCAGCTTCTTTGTTTTTGACTCCACGAACATAAAGCCTAAAACTGACCACCCCTCTCTCTACGGTCTTCCTGTCCTCCTCCTCCTCTACCCCTGCTTTCTGTCTGTCCGTCTGCCTGTTCTCTCTCACTCTGTCTCTTTTCTTTCTTCTCTCTCTCTCTCTCTCTCTTTCTGTCTCTCTCTCTCTCTCTCTCTGTCTCTCTCTCGCATGTCCAACGACGGTAATCTCTCGTGTCGAGCCTTCTCTCTCTCGTTCTTCTATTCGGATGTGTTCTTATATCAAGAACAACATTCCTCTTAGATTCTTGGTTCCCTTTTCTTGCATTTTGATTAATGAGATCCAGGCTTTGACCAAGTGTTTTGTGAAATACTACCACTGTACTTACCCCCCCTTCAACGAAAAGACACACATATTGCAGTGGGTTTGACACTGGTGTGTACCCTGCCCCCCCTCCCCCGAAAACACTCCTCAAATAACTACAGAACTTTAAATAATTGCCAGGTTTAGTTTCTCTTAGGTAGATTTTCTCCCTCAGTTTGATGGATGAGGTTTTAAAGTTCCATCTGGAAATAACTGCACGTATCTGAAAGAGCCCCCCCCCCCCTCACAGATCAGTGGTTTGGAAGCCCCTAAAACTCACCTGTTTTTGGTCTCGTAAAACCGTGGATTTTATCTGTAGTGTCGTCGATCGGA
This sequence comes from Salarias fasciatus, assembly GCF_902148845.1. Lineage (NCBI taxonomy): Eukaryota > Metazoa > Chordata > Actinopteri > Blenniiformes > Blenniidae > Salarias > Salarias fasciatus. The sequence goes on along the minus strand of NC_043761.1, from coordinate 12,793,050 downwards.
AGCGAGTGGACGCTCGCCCCGACTGGCTGTGGCTAACGGTGTGTCTGTCCCACCCCCCCCCGTCCCGTCTCTTCCTCCCCCCTCCCTCCAGATCCGGGTGGTGAATGCATTCCGCAGCTCCATCTCCCTCTATGAGGGGCTGGAGAAGCCCGAGTCGCGAACATCGATCCACAACTTTATGACGCACCCCGAATTCCGGATAGAGGACTCTGAGCCCCACATCCCCCTCATCGACGACACCGACGCGGAGGACGACGCCCCCACCAAGCGCAACTCCGCCAGCCCGCGCAACGCCACGCCCACGCCGCCCTCGCCCACGCCCTCGCCCGCCACCACCGCCGCCCCCAGCACGCCGGTCTCCCCCTCCCCGAACCAGAACAATAACGCTGTGGAGAGCAGCAACCACCTCCTCCCAGAGCCCCCCAAGTCGGGGACCCCCTCGGCCCCGGGCAGCCCCCTACACAGCCTGGAGACCTCGCTTTGATCCCAGCGAGACCCCCCCCCCCCCCTCCCCCCGCCCCCCAGCTCCACACGTCAACACCTCTTTTTCTACCCGCCACTCAGACGAGGAGAGGGAACACTCGGGGAGGAGGGACGGAGAGCGGCGTCCGGCGGCGAGCCCCGGCGGCGAGGACAGCAGACATTCAGAGGAATGTAACGGATTGGTGTGGATTCTTTGCTCTTCTTTTCTTTTTGGTTCCTATTAACACCCCCGTTGCGACACAGAGACTCCGTCTTCAACCCCCCCCCCCCCACACACACAAACACACACACACACACACACACCCCCCTCCTCCTCCTCCTCCTCCTCGGTAACATTTGTTTTTCTCGGTAACAAGGGGTGACTATAAACTCAGATTGAAAGTGACCTGTTTTTATTATTCTAATATTATTGCTATTATTTGAATTGAGAAGGGGAGGAGCTCCTCCCGGCTTGAAGATCGTCTGTAAGATTTTTTTTTTTTTTTTTTTTTGAAAGAACCTTTAGCTTCTCTTTTATCTGAATGGTGTTGTATATTTATCTCTTTGGCCCTTTTTGCTCATTCAAAACTTATTTCTGCTCCATCGGCTGTTAATATTTTGAGTTATTTATGTTTTTGGAAAAAAAAAGCAGGTCTGTTTACAAAGTTTGTAGATACTTTTTTTCTGTTTGTAGGCAAAAGAGCTTCCTGATGTATGATGCAGAAAACTGGGACAGAATAGAAAAACGAATGAGAGGATTATTTCAGATACTGCTGTATTTTCAGGAAAAAAAAGGGTGTTTCTATTGAAACTTAACTATTTTTGCCTGCAATTTTTATTTGTTATATATTTGTAGATAAATATAGAACCTTCTAGCCAAACCGACAAACACTAAGGCTTGTATAGAAAAGAGGTCGACGGGACGCGGAGGTTTTCACAGGATTCAGGACGGGAAAGACGATTCGAGGCCTCTGTCCACTCACATCCGCTATAAATATTTACTTCTTCCATTTCTTCGATAGTTTTCATGTGCACAAAAACCTTCTGGAGTTCTTGGGTTCTCTCTTCTTTTTTTTTTTTCTTTTTTTTTTTTCTTCATTATTGTGTTGAAGAATTTCCACATGTTGAAAGGTTCCAGTCGTTGGCGCCCGGGCCCGTATTTAGCAAGCATGAGAGTCGGACGAGGAAACAAAGTCTTACCTCGGAGCTGGAAGCCTCCCACGCTCGCCTTCAAGCAGGAAGCAGTTTTCCTTCATAGATTTATAAATCCCATTCACCACAGGGAGGAGAAAGTCCTTGTATGAGATGCTAATTTTAGGTTTAAGAAAATAAAAATTGCATTTTTTTTGTTTTTGTTTTTTTAATGCCAAAACTCAAAAGCACTAAAACTTGCGCCGTGTTGCAAAGCTTTTTCCAAGGAGTTGTATCTTATTTATTTCTCTGCACAACGTTCATACAGACAACATGAATGTGCCTTGGCTTCAAGAATTAATTTTATCCGTCGCCTTCAGGAAAAAAAAAAAAAAAAAGAAGAAAAAAAACTCCTCAGATAAATAAATGACTTCTTCAGCTAAACGCAGGACCAAATAAACCTCAACATTTTAGGTCGGCTAGGTCTGATTTCCTCCATCTGGATGCTTGGTAAATATGGACCCTGGTCGTTATTTTCAAAAGAAAATAGTAATTTTCTTTTTCTTTTGTTTTTCAGCAAAAACATTTAGCTCCCCGCCTGCCAATGTACAATACAGACATTTGTTTACTCAGGCATAGAAAAGTATTTAATTTTAAAGGAATTGATAATGAAAAGAACCTTTTAACTTTAGACTCTGTGTATTTAGATAGCAAAACATCGTCTTGTTCGGAAAAAAGCAAGTGAGTTATTTTCATATTTCATTCACTTAAAACTCATTCTTTTAGCAAAAATGTTTGAATTCTCCTCCAAGTTCTGGTTTGTTGGAATTAAATTATGAAACTCTAAGGTGGGGGGAAAAAGCTTGTTTCTTTTTTTTTTTTTTGTCTTTTTGTTTTGCCTTGGACCTTGTTCATAAGACTCCTCTCACCGTTAATAAAATGTTGCTGCATTTGGTTTGTTTGTAAAATATTTTTGACACCTGATGTACTGGAAACGCTAAATAAATTGGACATGTGCATTTTTTTCAAGAATAAAGACTATAGGCTTACACTGGTATCTATCTGCACAGGGTACTTTATTTCATAGCGTTCCTAAGGGGGAATAAGAGTTTTGATACAAATCATAGTTAAAAAAAAAAAATAATATGTACCTTTGTATTTTTATGAGAACACTGATGATACCTTTCATCGAACTAAACCAATTTTGGATGATTTGACACCAACCACGTTCTATAGAGGGAGGGTTTTGGCCACTAAAAAAAAAAAAAATGTGTTTTGTTCTGGAATATTCATCTCAGGGTGCAAATGATGTGAAAGAGAACAGGCCTCTTTTAAGTTTGCATATTAACACAATTGATTAATTGTTTGGGATGTTTTTCTTGGGGGGGGGGGGGGAACTCGGGCGGCGGGTTGCAGATTCTTCCTGCAGCCGACAGGAAAGGAAGCGGAAATGTTCAATCGCAACCTTCTCTGAGGGAAATATGTTTCTGTTTTTTTTCCTTTTCTTTCACAGATGACAAAAATATAGCAGCTAGGACGGCGTATAAATGAGAACTCGAAAAAAGATGAGGAATCCATGTCGAGGAGTTTGTTCTGTAGCTTCTTCCTGTAATGGGAATGAATGTTTTTCCATCTGTTTTATGGATTATTATTTTTTTATCTTTTAACATTTGGAAATAAAAAAAAAACAATAATACTTCATGTCTGTTTATCTTGAGCATTTTAAATGGATATCGTGATTGGATTTACATTTGAAACTTGTCGAGTAATGTGTATGGTTTTTAAAAATAAAAAATGTATTTAGCCTAACCGCAGGACCATGTTCTTCATTTGTCGCTCTGCGTCGCTACGACAGGTGTCACCGCTGCATGTTCTCCCTGTGCATGGGTGGCTCTTCCCAGGGTTCTCTGTGCTTGAGGTATTTTTGTGTGGAGTTTGCATGTTCTTCTTGTGTGTTTTCTCCCACGTCAGGTCCAAAACGATGCATTTGAGGCTGGCCGTTGTCTCTGAAGTGAATATCTTGTCCAGGTTGACCTTTCACCCGGAGGAGGATGAAGCAGTTTATAAGTTTTAGGAATGTCACGACTTCCGTCGACTCTGTCCTTCCCTGACTTCAGCTTCATGTGGAGCAGATGGCCACACCAAGTCTCTGAGCTCACTTTGATATGATGCAGAATTTATAGTTGAATGAGCAAGCTGCCCATTCCCTGAGGCCGAGAAGTAACCCAGAAAGAAAAAAAAAGGGAAAGATCGATAGAATGATATGCCAGACCTACAAATGTCTGGCACCGGTATGCTTCAAAGTTTGGAAAACAAACAAAAAAGAAAGCAGCAGACTCAGACTATTTTAAAGAGACATCACTGAATCCATCTCTCTCTGACTGAGCTCTGATTTGACTCACTTTATCCCAGTCAACAAAGACAAAAACACCTTTTCTGAGTATTCATTATTATATACATATACTCCTATACATATATACATTGCAGTATTTAAAATGACCACAAGATGGTGCTATTGCAGCGATGTTTGTGGAGTTTGGGAAGTGAAGTTCAGCACTTCATTAGTACTAGTACACACTCTACTAGTAGTAGTACTAGTAGTACTAGTACTCTACTAGTAGCACTAGAGTCTGAAAACTTGAAATATGGATAAGACGCAGAAATTCGTCACTGATACATCTTTTTTAGTTCATCGATTTGCATTTTGTATGTCAGAAAGTTACACTTATGATTAATTAAAGTTTTATTAAATTAAACCTGTATTTAGTATTATTTAATTCTATCTTGGATCTAAATAGATGTAAACAGAATCGATAAATAATAAATAGATAATAGATAAATAGATTTGGATAAATTGGATGTTGTTTTTTAAGGATGCAGTTGCTCATCCAGACCAGCAGGTGGAAGCATTCTCCTCTCCTGCCCGCTTCCGGAGACTCATCAAAGCTCGTGTATCAGAAAGATGACCCACGCGGATTTAATAAACAAACACGCTGCTCGGCTGCGTGTCAGCACATTGTCCGAGATTAATTCCTGCTCGGAGTGAGATGTCGTGTCCGCTCAGTGTGGTTTGTTTGGACCTTTATTCCTCCTGAACAGGAATGGGTGTGAAGCACAGGGCGAAGGTCTCCGACTGACCAGCCGCGACGTGTCTGTAAGTACAGCGCTCTGGACGTGGGGGGGCTGCTCGGGTCTTTTTTCTAGCTTACTTAAGTTGCCGGCTGGTGGGCTTATCTCAGCCAGGTGCTCGCTGTGTTTCCGGTGCTGACCTTTGTTTTGCCTTCTTGCCTCCTGCTTAGAGGCAGGAATGAGCCCCCGCCAGCTGAGCCCATCATGAGAGAGTGGTGGATCCACGTGGGTCTGATCTGCATCCCGCTGCTGGCCGTCTACCTGCACATCCCGCCCCCGCAGCTGTCCCAGGCCCTGCAGAAGTGGCACAGTGCCGGGGAGGAGTTCCTCTTCAGGGGCCGCAGGATCTTCTACAGAGGTCAGAGGGTCCGGGGTCAGAGCCAGGACCAGCAGGGCAGCAGGGGGTGGAAGACCTCTCATCTCAACCTGAACAGCCACACTGACTGTTAATAACTTTGTATAATTATGTATTTATTATGTATTTGAGCCTTTAGCTATACAGCAGTATCCTTCATATCTTGTTCACTTCACTCTACAGACTGATTCAGCCACTTATTATATCTTTTTTCTTTCTCTCAGAGTCTTACGGCGCTCTGGGGAGCTCGGATGTGGTCATCCTGCTGCATGGCTTCCCCACATCCAGCCACGACTGGAACAAGGTACCGTTCTGTTCTACCTGCTGGGTTGTTCTCTGGTTCTGCCCTGAAGGTGTCGGGGTGTGACAAAGTGTCTCGTCTCCTGGTTTTCCTGCAGATCTGGGAGCCTCTCACGCAGCGCTTCCATCGAGTCATCGCGCTGGACTTCCTGGGTTTTGGCTTCAGTGACAAGCCGGTGAGTGAAAGCCAATCTGTTAAATGCGTCCTCCACGCTTCCCCTGTCACTCACCTACTTGTTCGTCTCTCCAGCGGCCCCACAAGTACTCCGTCTTCGAGCAGGCCAACGTGGTGGAGGCCTTGGCGGCCCACCTGGGCCTCAGCAACCAGCGGGTGAACGTGGTGTCCCACGATTATGGAGACACTGTGGCCCTGGAGCTGCTGTACAGGTGAAGTCTCTGCTGCGCCTGTATGATTCACACAGGCTGTGGAACCAAAGTGAATATTGTTTTCTTTCTTCCTCACAGGAGTGATCACAATCAAACAGGTCACCTGATCTTCAACAGCCTCTGTCTTTCCAATGGAGGTACTCTGCACTTTGGATTTATGTAAAAACTTGTTTTTTTTCTGTTATTCTTCCTGTTAAACTAAGAACTTCTGCTTCCTACAGGATTATTCCCAGAAACGCACTACCCACGGCTGGTGCAGACGGTGAGTCACCTTTGTTGACCTCCGCCTACTTTTCAGCTCAGGACAAATGATGCAATACAAAAGATTTTAAGAATCCGATCAGAATTTACCATGTGGTTGTTTATGTTATTGTTTTCCCCCAAAAAGCTGCTGAAGGACTCCAGTTTTCTGGCCCCGCTTCTCACGCGTCTCATCAACTACGTCATCTTTCAGAAAGGGTAAAAGGAAGCTGGATTTTGTGGCAACGTTGGACATAAACTGGATTACGTCAGCTGTTTTGGTTGTTTTCTGGCTGGTAGGGTTGGAGATGTGTTCGGTCCGTATACGCAGCCGACAGACGCCGAGTTCTGGGACATGTGGACCGCCCTGCGCTACAACGACGGGAACCTCGTCCTGGACAGGTTTGCGTCGAGAGCGGTTTTCTCTCTTCCTCCTGTGAGGTCAGATCTGACTTCCTCCTCTGACTTTCCCCCCTCAGTATTCTGCAGTACCTCAGCCAGAGGGTGAAACACCGGGACCGATGGGTGGGGGCGCTCACCTCCACCTCCGTCCCACGTAAGTTTACGGCTGAATCGCGGGATTGACCGGGGACAAATGCTTCCCTGGAGTGTATTAGCCTCAAGCCAGGCGCTCGCCGCTGCTGAAGCTAAGCTGCTTAGCCTTTGAGGAGCGGCGACTTGGCCCATCTGTGACTCAGGGCCGAGGGGAGGGGAGGGGGTCGTTTTGTTTCTGACTTCAACCTCAAGAGAAACAAAACTGAAAGAGCATCGTGTCGTCTGTCTCTCCATGCCTCAGTGCACATGATCTACGGACCTCTGGACCCAGTCAACCCTCATCCCGAGTTCATCCGTCGTTACCAGTGAGCGCCGCTTCCTCTAATTCCTAAACCGGCTTCGCAGCAGATGAATTCCACCGTTTTAAGCAAATTGTGTTTTTGCTCTTGCAGGCAGCTGGTGCGGAGGTCCACCATCACCGTCCTGGACGAACACATCAGTCACTACCCTCAGCTGGAGGACCCCACCGGCTTCCTGAATGCATATTTTAATTTCATTCACTCTTTCTGAGGTGCTCAAGTTTCAGGAGCGATCATGTCGCCTCGTACCAAAGTGAGAGTCCCAGCCTCGGAGTCCGTTCATTTACCAGCAACAATCCTTGAAAAGTCAAATGTGAGCCAGAAACACGTTCAATTTTTTTTTTTAATCTAAGACCCTCTCCTGTTGATGAATGGAACTTTAAAATTTACTTTACTTGAAGCTGTGTGGTTCATTGGACAGTCTAGATTCCCGTCCATTTTCACTTCTGAATGACTTTTGATATAATTTTCTACATCTTGATGTCGTTGACTAAATCTAATGTCAGCTTTTCTTCAAATAAAATTAGTTTTATAAAAACAAAAGCGTCTTGACAATGACTCTTCTGGTGAAGTGACAGACTTTATTATATATTTGAGACATTCTTAAAGAAACATGATGATCAGAAGATGCAGAGACAGAGGAAACATTTTATATTCAAACATTTATAACTGCGGTAGCATTTTCCTGTGGAACACAGGAGGAAAAGGTCCTGTGCTGGAAGAGTTGGCACCGTTTTTTATCCCACCGAGGCCAGGATGACGTCCACCACCGTCTCCTCGCTGCTGCGCACCGTCACCTGCATGGTGACGCCGTCGGCCAGCGCCAGGCGGGCGCGGACCAGCACGTCGTGGCCGCCGCGAAACACGCCTGAGGAGATTAGAAAAATACATTTTATCAGTTCACACACTGAAAACATAAAACAGTCCTCATTGGGAGCATCAATTGCTTCATTCTTTCATTTCTGTCTATAACTTGCATTACAAGGAGCGTTCACGTTACAGACATTGCAGATAAACAGACCATTATTTGTGTTATTTATCAAATCATTTGTGAAAATGTCAACTGAGGTTGCCCTGTGATCCTGTTAGGCTTAGTCATTAATGGCAACAGTGAGATACTATACAGCCTATCAATACATTCATTGGTGGGTTTGTGGTTGTTTGGATTCAAAAGGTCAATATTGAAATCTCCACATATAAATCTGGGTTTATCATTAACCTCAGAAAGAAAACTCTCCATTAAGTCACTAGGAGCGTCCAACACTGGGTCCTGGTGACCTGTAGACCGCTTATAGTGATATTCTTTTTCTTTTCATTTCAATTGTTAAACATTCCATTACGTTATCCACTACATTTAATCCGGAATGACGGATTAATTTATGTGCATACAGTGCGACTCCAACACTCACCAGCGAGGAAGAGGACGTGTGAGTTCTTGTTTTCTGGGACTTTGTCAGATCGCTCACACGGCTGCATCCCCAAGAAGTTGATGATGTTACCCACCGCCTCTGTACAAGGGAGACACGAAGAAGACAAGTTTTCTTCACTTTTCCTCAGAATTAAGCCACAAATCAACCAGCAAATCTGCTCAAGTAGAATCATCATCCGGATTGCTCGTACCGTCCAGAGTTCGTACAGACGCCAGAGCGAACGTCTCCTCCTTCTCATTTTCATCTCCCACTTCTTCCCACGCCGCTCCAAAGTTTGGTTTCAGAACCTTCTGGATGTGATCGGCGACCGTCACCTCCAGATCCTCCAGCTGGAGCAGGAAGGATAAAGGTGAGGGGCCGATTCTGATGAACAGACGCCGACACGCTCACCGGGACGCTGCGTTTAACGTACCACGTACTCGTCGTCGTAACCGTCGTCGTCGGGCTCGCCTGTGTTCGGGTCGCAGTCTCTCACCAGGTACTTCATGGTGCAGCTGAACGTACAAGACACTGGAAGCAGGAAGTACATCTTCAGTTTGGCTGCAGATGAAACGGGGAAAAAGGCTCGACTGTCACAGGTTGTCCGGCGGTCCTACCGGCGGTGGGGTCGTCGTCGGGCAGCCGGACCAGCGTGTAACAGGAGCCGGGCTGGCTGTAGGGGAGGCTGGCGGCGGGGACGTAGTGAATCACCTCGTAGGATTCCGACGGCTCCATCTGCACCACCACCTACAGCACAGAGCCGCACGTCAGGCTGGATTCACGGGTTCCTGTTTTTTTATTTCTTGTTTTCTTCTTGGACGAGGTGGATTCTTTTCCTGTCATTCTCTGTAACCCCCCCCCCCCCCCCCCCCCACTCCCCCCCACCTGAAACCTGAAAACAAAATTCATTGCCAAAGGATTCCTTCTCTCTACCCTCCCTCCCTCCCTCTGGTGTGCTGCAGTGGAGGTCGTCTCCACGGCAACTATCACCTGCGAACTGTGACCCAATGATTGGAGCATTAAAGGACGGGCCTAGTTACACACACACACACACACACACTGAACTTATGAACTCAGTCCTTACACGGCACTAGATAGATTCAAATCTACGCATTACAAAACTCCAGTGTGAACTATTCCTCCAGCTGCTTCCTTCAGTCGTTCAAAACGCCACCTGGTGGTGAAAACTGACACTGCAAGACGGCCTCTCTCTCTGTTCCCCACATTCTACTGACTGACTGTTAGACAGCGGTACCTTCTGCAGCAGCTGGTCGTTGAGAGTGTTGGTGCAGTCGAACTGGAACACCATGTGTCGGGCGAAGGTGTGTTTGATGCAGCGGACGACATATTCTGTCTCGGCCTCCGTCAGCTGGACCGGCTCTGAGGACTTGAAGAGCGGGCCGAGACCCTGGAACTCTGGGACGGCGGCCAGTTGTTCTGTTGGAAGATGGAGAGGAAAAAGAGAGGTGGAAAAAAAACACAATATTTTAGTATTTATATCAGTAAAGTATCTCATTTCTCTTAAGAGGCAGGTGGAGTTTCGTCTCACCCTGATAAATGTCCTGGCGTGACGGGGCCAGCTTCTCCGGCAGCTTGCTGGTGGCAACTGGAGCGATTTCTGCGAGGGGAAAATAATCTTCCTGAGTCTGATCCCTGCACAGTTTCAATAAAACCTCCAGGCGTGTTGACTGTACCGGTCTTCTGCTCTGTGATGGGCGTGGTGGCCAGAGGCACCGTCTTCATGTCGAAAGGCTTCTCCGACGGCTCCAGCGTGTACTGATGGAGGGACTTCTCCAACCCGGGGACGGAGACGGACAGTCCTGAGAGGAACACGAGAGAAACGGTTCAATTTCCGCCACATACAGAGGATTTATCTTGCAGAACAACCTCGCAACACGACAGTGTGTGTGTGTGTGTGTGTGTGGGTTTACCGTTGAAGATGTAGGCAGCGTTCAGAGCCTTCTGCTTCTGCTGGAGGACGTTCATGTAGAACGTTGCTCTGTCTCGCACCTCGTCGTCGCTGTCCATCATGCACCTGCAAGGACGAGGCACGGAAAATACACGTTTATTCTGCAGCAGGTGAAACGTTTCAAAGTGTCAAAAACGAAAAGAGAAAGCGGCGGGATACCTCTGCATGAGAACCAGGACGCTCGGCAGCAGGTCGTCATTCTGAGCTCCGAATTTAGCCAAAGCACTGACGGCAGCTGGAGGCGGAAGCAGAAATGAAGTGAAGTTAACTGTCGGTAATCAGGACGCTCTGCAGTTGATAACCTGCGCCTCACCTGCACGGACCGCCTCGCTCTCCAGCACCACCCGGTTGAAGATGAAGCGGATGTACTTGGAGGGCTGCGGCGTGCGCGGCCCCTCCTTGCCCAGCAGGTGCAGGATCTTGGTGGCCAGCACGGTGTGCTCGCAGTCCTCGATGAACTCGCACAGGTGGGCCAGGCCGGTCTCCTTGCTCTCCGGGTTCTCCTCGATGATGCTGATGATGCAGTCCACGATGGCCCGCTTGTACTCGAAGCCACCCTGCGAGACGGGAGGGCGAAAACGTGAGCGCGAAGCGTGTTTCACGTTCGATACAGAGACCGTTTCTGTGAATGATGGACTCACGTCGTCTCGGAGCATGTTGGACAGGAAGTTCATCATGACGCTGTGCTTTCTGGGATACTTCTGGCACAGGGCGCTGATGGCCTGCACCACCACCACCTGCAACAAGCAAGCACCAGACAGATTCAGGACGACTGAGAACGGAACAAAAATAGATTTAAAAAGGAGGACGGAGTCGTGGCGGTCGCTCGAAAGCGTCTCACCTTGAATTCGTCGGAGATTTCAGAGACGAAGGAGGAGATCTGCTTCATGAGCCGGTCCACGCTGCTCTCGCTGCCGGTCTTCAGCAGAGTGGTGATGGCCAGCGTGGCGATGCTGCGGTTGGAGTCGGTGATCAGGTTCTCCAGGTCCAGGTTGCACGCCGTCACGGCTGACGGATGCTTCATGGCCACCTGCGAGCGCCAGGAAACCAACATTTAATCGTTTAATCTGAGTATCAGCTGCCCTGTGCTATAACGGTGCTGGAAGGTGAGAGCGGCTGTACCTTGTTGAGAGTCCTGACTGCAGCGTATCTCAGAGCTGCTTTAGGGGAGCTGCAGAACAGCTGCAGCACTGCAGAGACACACACGTTTCATTTTAAACATCACTCTCTGTCTGCACAGCATTGCTGACACTATTCACTATTTTTTTTTGCGGTCACCTGAGACAGCGGGCGCCAGCTCCCGGGCCGTACAGTTGGGCATGTGGACGATGGCAGAGGCCGCCTCATACACCACCATCTCATTCTTGTTCCTCAGACAGCTCTCGATGAAGTCAAACAAGGGGCTGTCATGACTGGAAAGAGCATGAAAACATGACATCAAGCCTTCAATGTGTTAAATTTAGTTCATAAAAAGCCAAAATCAGGACGTGAGGGGCACTCACCCTCCCTCGGTCTCATCCAGCAGCTTGCTGGCGATCCGGATGAGCATGCAGTAAGCAAAGGGAGACTTCAGGCCAGACTTGGTGAACTTGTTGAGCATCTTGGTCACAGCGAGGCGGTCGTTCTTCCTGAGGTGATACAACAGGCCCAGCGCGTGATACTGAAAAAAGACAGGGCAAAACTTTCAAATGAGAAAAAGCAAGCAAAAGAACCAGCAGCTCAAACACATTAAAGAAACATTGAAGATCCTTCCACCCACCTGGACCATGATGTTGTCACTGGAAGCTGCTTCCTGGGCTTCATTCACCCAACGCTTCACCACATCGTAGCTCATTTTCACCATGTGCTATAAAGCAGAAATCACACACAGAAGTGTGAAATCAGTAATCCAGCTATACATTTTGAAAAAAAAAAAAAAAAAATTATCTGCACATAGAACCGAAATAAGAAAGAAAAGTTGAATTTCGTACCAATGAGGAAACGAGAGCCGAACTGGACACACTGGGCACCTTGTCAACAATCGCCTGCTTCATGTATCTCTCAATGGCCTGCAGCATGGTGGTCTACGGACAAAACAGAGAAAATATTGCAGGTACTCTCAAGAAAACTCACATTCCCTACAATAAAAGAGAGGCTATTCCAGTCAGGCATCAATAAAGAGAACAGATATATGCGGAACTCACATCTGTAATCCTGCAGAGGGCTCTGATGGCCGGTCCTCTGTACACATCTTCCTTTCCAGTCATGTCCTTGGTCAAACTGTAAAACATCAGAAAATAAATTAAATGTAACATTAAAGAATGCAATAAAATATCAATACAGATTTTCTGTCTTGATACAAACCTGCTTGTGACGATGATGACATCCTCAGAGATGTTGGCCATCTCTTTGATGGTTAAATAGCACATCCTTCGAAGGGTTTGCTGGTGGAAAAAAAAAGATGACAATGCATTATACTGAAATTACATTGATACCAAACCAACATGCATCAATACACTAGAATTTTAACTGTGACTCAGTAAAAAGGACATCTTACATCATTGGACTGAAAGAGTCTGGTCATTGCAAAGAAAGCTTCCGTGGCCTCTGTGGTCCCGAAATGCTCCCCCTACATGTGACAGAGGGTTTAGATTCTTGAAGGGACGGCAGCTGAACACATCAGAGCTGACAGTGTGTTTAAACAACCAGCTCATACCTGGTTGAGGAGGTAGATGATCTTGGTGAGGATGTGGAGGCATCTTCGAGGGTTGATGGGAGTCTCATTGAAGATACGTGCCTGAGGACAATAAGTGATATACATCTATAGTGTGCACACATCCTATATTTACTCACATACACACATATATCAAATTCCTAATGTCTGAAGAGTTGAAGAAAGATGTAAAAACTATTCAATAATCCAATTTAAAAAGCATCATGATCTTCGTAATGAAGAATATCTTCTAATGATATATAATAGATGAGACACTTTTGGATTCATTCAGACCCCCACCACAAAATAATCATGCACACACTGACACAAAAGTATACAATCACACTCCCATGTGCCATCCTATTCACAGAGTTAGAGACAGGGCTGTCTTTACCTCCTGCAGTACAGCACTTTTCTCCAGGTGCTGGAAAGGATTGGATCCACTTCCTTAAAGGAGGAGAAGCAGAGTCAGACTTACCATAAACTTCACTGGATCTCATTCAAACATAACACGCAGTTACTGAACATAATTCATATTAGATTAACTTGTCTTTATGGTTGAAATCATCTTTACGCTAAATGCATAAATGAATCCAACATGTCAAGATCACAGCTGACACAAGTCAGCCTGTAAAGCTTATACAGTCAACAAACACTTGGAGCTTAGTGTCAACAACAGCATGCAATTGGAAATGTTTTCATTACTAGTCTAGAATAACATAATATATATATTTATTCATATTTAGCTGATCGGCTAACATGCTAGCTCGGCGCTAGCTTCCGAACGTCTGGCATTCAGCTGACAATTAAATTCAAAGCTTAATGTAAAACGACTGCAATCTTACCAGACTCCTCGTCCTTCTTATCGAATTTTTTAATCATTTTGTGTGGAGGCAGGTGACAGTTGAGGGTAGAAGTCTCTCTCGGCTCGGATGTTTGGAGCTACTTCCACGTAGCCAGAAGAGAAACTGACTTCCGGCTGCGACGTCCACGTCAGCGGACGACACGTCACGAGCGTGCGGTCCTGCGGCTGGAGGCGCTGTGATGAGCACGAGAGATCTCGTTGAAATGTTGTTTAAATGTTTGAGAATAAACAACAGTTACATCTTCTCTGTAGAAATTGATATGCCATTTTGTACAGATAAAGGTAATTGAAAAAAGCTTCTTTTTTTTTTTACTTGAAATTGAAAATAATCCATGACAAACTTTAGGTTGCAGTTACATAAAATGACCACTAGATGTCAGAAGTGTTCAGTGTATTGAGTCCATCATCAGGTAAACTTTATTGAAGAGATTGACTTTATTGTGATAAAATGTGACATGTAATAAACTTAGAGGTTTTGCTCCTTTTATGCATAAATATAATGCATAAAACGGCAGAAAAAAACGTGAATGTGTCCATGAAACTTTACCTCAGGCACTGATTTGTTGAGGAATTGTCAAGGACTAGAATATAGGACTAGGATTAGAACGCTTGCTAAAATATTCATATTTGTTTTGTGCAAAATACCACTGTACTACACCTCCACAGCTCGAAAGCTACGATCTTCACCGTGGTAGACAAACACAAGAACTGCAGAATTGGTTATTGATGACATTACTGTCCATTACTGTCATGGACAGTGTACTGAATCTTGATTCATACAGAGACAAATATATGTGGTTACATCTGCTTTATTTGAAGAAAAAATAATCCTTTTTTTGGAGTATAAAAATAAGAGAAATCTGATGAACACTTACATTCCCATGCAGCACTTTACTGTATTTCAGAATGTTGCAGATTATTTGTACAGTGTTTTTTTTGTGCTTTTGCCACTCTGAACTTTCATCTGAAATCATAGTTTGTGAATGTTTTAGTTGTGTTTCATAGATACTTCATAAATGCACACAAGTAAATCACAAAGAAAAAAAAATAGTCGTTTTTTTATATAAAAACAAGACATAAAACAGACGAATGTGTCAAACAACAAGCAAACTATTCAATGGAGATTTGATCATGATGTAAGAAAACACATCTAATAACAATTCTTCCTCTTGTTTAGTGTCCAATAGCAACACAAAAACATTTTTACAATAAATTCCTTCTTTGAGACAAACAATCCATTTGCCTCATTTGTATTTCGATTTGAAATTCCATATAAACTTCACTTGTCTGGAATTGAAAAAAAACCCTTTTTCGAAATTACCACTTAGATTTAAGAGTTTATTTACTTAATCCTCATTGTTCTCAACTTTAACCTGTCTTTGTCAAATAAAGGCACTGATGCAAAGAGATCCTGCAGGAACAATTAAGGGAGTTTTCTTCTACTGATATAAATGAAACATAAATTGTTATAAATTATCATAAATTATTATATAATTATTGAATTACTAAAGCGCATTTATTCAATGTTCAGCTTTTCTGACCATTTATCAGGAAAATGTTGCATCTTCTGCTTGAACATGAATGACAAACTTCGGGAAAATGTAAGGATTTCAACTCAGAAGGAGTCAGATTTTTTTTTTTTTTTCCATGAAGTATACATTTTAAAGAGAACACGTTCTCCAAATAAACAAATGCATTCTGAGAGGTGAGGCTGTTTGGTAAGTGAAGAGTTTTTCAAAGCCTCATTTCCTTCGCCCGACGTGAGCCAGGAGACGCGCGTTTTGCGCCGCCTTTGCGCGCAGGTTTTTGGCTTTGGCCACATCGAAGAGGACGTTCATGATGTTGGTGGGGACGTCCAGGGACAGGGTCAGCCTGTTCCTCCGCTCCCCCTTGCTGGTATTGCGGAGCATCTGTCCTTTCAGCTTGGTCCGGCTCAGGATGCGGTAACCGGCGGGATGGGAAGTCCTTTTCTCCCGACTGGACTCAGCGGAGGACGAGGATGAGGAGGAGCTGAGATAGTTAGTGAACTGCAGGAGGGAGTCCCAGTCGTTCCCAGGGGGGTAATCCGGCTCTCTCCGGTCTGAGATGCGCTGGTCGCTGCAGAGGAGGTCCGGGCGCGCTTGGTGGAGGCGCACGCACAGGCTGGAGGTCGGTGCGCACAGGACCGAGAGCAGCAGCAGGGTCTTCAGGGACGACAGCATGCTGTCCTCTGGCTCCGGAGCAGGCGAAGAACGAGAGGAAGGCAACATGAATTGAGTTGATCATTTATTAAGTTGAATAGTGACACACGCACAGTGGATGCGCAGGCTGAGTGGAACAAGTCAATTAAACTTTGTATAAATAGTTTGAAGCATGCTCTTTCACTATTGCAAAAATTAATTTAACTTATTCTATCAAACCAGGTTCCACTTTTGTCTTAAGAAATGATTAAATTAAAACAAATCTGAAGCAGTTCTTCTTATGCAACTTACCACTCGCGTCCTATAATAAAGAATTTCTCAGTGAGAGTGGAAGAGACGCGTTTCCCTGCAGAGAGGAGGAGAAAGGGGGAAAAAAAGCAGAACTCCTCCGGTGTGTTTCTGATGAGAAATGACCAGTAACCTGTGCAGAGGTCAACTTTGCGCACAGTCTGCCCAGCAGAGTGTCTCCCTCGTCCATCCCCGCTGTACTCGTTGAGCAGGAGCCATTAAAGCTGCAGCCATACGCCAGCAACAGCGTCACTCCGGAGACAACCCGCTCTGCGGTGAACCGCCTCATTGGCTGGGACGCACTGACGATGGAGTCAGTGGTGGAAAAATATAAAAAAACAAAGTTGTGACATCCTGTTGTTGGACAGGAGGGTCACGACCGTGGAAACCTTGGATGTTGTTCAGACAGGACAGGCCTACCTGATGCACATGCCAGTAAAACTGTGTTGTTTTTTTATTTTTACTGTCTGAGTCTTGACAATGTTTTGAGGAGAAAATACAGAGTAGTCTGGTCTACCCCTCCAAGTGTGGTTTTTTAACACATGGATATTTAAGGTTTCTCTTTAAATCTTTTATATAATTGTTAAGTAAGGTCTGAAGATGGATGAGCCAAATGAGGAATTTTTTTTTTATGGCTACAAGCAGGGCGGGTTGCTTGATGGCAACTAGATCAGACGTGCACAACTGTTCTTTTATTACGATTATTTCAATATTCCTTAATTTATAGCCTTAAATTAAAAAGGGAAGGATTACCAGAGGATATTAATTACTTCAGTTTTATTTAATAATTAATTTGAGAAATATATATGTATATATATATATATATATATATATATATATATATATATATATATATATATATATATATATATATATATATATATATATATATATATATATATATTATAGATATGGTTGGAATGATAAGACACTACTCTGTCAAGGACCAACCTGTCCTTCCCAGCCTTTTCAGAGATACAAAACTAAAGTAGAAATGACTAAATCAGTCAAGCTTCTATTGAGTTATTTCTGCAGTTCGAAGGTAGCAGCACATACACATCTGTCATGATACGACTACCCCAAGCTGCTGCAGTGACGAAGACATTCAGTATGTCGGGCCGATCCTGACATATCCATAACATACTGAGGTTCTGGTCAGACATATTTCTCCATCTCCTGTTGTGGATAACTGCTCAAACTCTGAAAGCTTGCTGATGCCATCCCAAAAGTGCCACGCCCAACGTGGGGCTCGAACCCACGACCCTGAGATTAAGAGTCTCATGCTCTACCGACTGAGCTAGCCGGGCTGCATGAAGATCATTTTTACTCAACGTCTGGACTCAATTACTAGTTGAGTGTGCAACTTTATCCAGGGAACGAACGGTTATATTTAGTGAAGCTCAAATTTCCAATGTCCATCACAGCGCCGACGCTCTACTGGGGCAGCAGTAGTTTCATAGATAGTCTTGGATCAAAGATGCTGCTGTTGGGTTGTGTGACGTTGAGCGGCAGTATCAGCCAATCCGATTTTGAACCTGGGCAGCATGCAATGGATTGTTACAATCCGGTCACAGTGACCGGTATCCTGCATCGTCTAATTCTCACCCAGTTTCACCCGAAGAACTAAAAACTGCTGGAGCAACTCCACAACAACTTTTGTGATGAAACCATTGGGCATATATAGAGTATTTGCACCTGACGTCACACACCCGGTCTCACAATGCACGTCGGGTAGTCGCCGCCATGTTGGAGTGAAAACAAACATTCAGGCGTATGACTCTCTTTCACTATTCTAGAGGATTATGCGGCTAATTTTGGTTGGAGGAGAGCGTGAATAGATGGAAAATGACCACAAAACGGTACGGACATAAAATAAGTCGTGTTTGGTGTCAATAGCTTTGAGATTTGGTGAAGAAGTGTGTGAGAAACATGCGATCTGAGGCGCTGGCTGTGAAATGTGAAGATCGGTTTTCGGTTTGTTTTGACGGGAGCTAGTCGGTTCAGAGAATGTTCTGCCTGCTGTCATCTTAAAGTGTAGATTTTCTAGTTTCACATGATATCCAATATGTTGGAGTGGAGCAAACGGATCCTACGTCGTGTAGCGTTTTGTGTCTGGAGGTGCGGGTGAGGGGGGGCGTGTCGAAGTGTTGCATCTGGATTTTAAAGTTGTTGTAAAACAGATCGTCAAAGTCCAGCTGGAGCGTTCAGTTAGTGAGATTAAAGCTTATGGTTCGAGACACAATTGAAAGAAATCCTCCTCACAGCATTTTAGTCACTTTTTACACTGAAGTGGAGCAGACAGCTGTTGGATCCGGTACAGGGTCTGGGTTAAATGACTTCCATGATGAACAAGTCCGTTTTTGCCTGGAGTTTAACACTGACATATAAGTTAGCAGATCTACGCACCTTAGACTGTACAAGAAAGTTGTCCGTGTTGTGTCAGTGCTCCCACAAAGCCGCAAACAAAAATACTTTTCTGAATCCAGGCTCTTGTACGCCTTCATCGCTGCTTTCGTGTATGCAGAAGAACTGTCTATTAGATAACAGTAAATGTCTGTGTAATCCAGATCGGGAGGTTCTTGAGTGTCAGCCGTGCATGGCTGGAACAGGCGGCTGGCATCAAGTACGGGTCTTGCTGCAAGCCTGAAATCCGTATTTTCTCCTGGTATCGGTCTTTGTGTGTTACGTCAAGATTGTCCACTTGATCTAACAACACAACAATATCCCTGCTCTCCTTATAAGTCGATATTTTCAACTTTAAAGAACACAAAATACTGTATGTAATGAAACCGCGTATCACTGGTTATCTTCACTCCAACATGGCAGCGGTCCTCCGGTTGCCAATTTCAGGGTCACGTGACTACAAATGCTCGACAGATATGTAATCAAGCTTAGAAAGCTTGCTGTTGCTATCTCAAAACTGCCACGCCCAACGTGGGGCTCGAACCCACGACCCTGAGATTAAGAGTCTCATGCTCTACCGACTGAGCTAGCCGGGCGACACAAAAACTGTACTTACTCAACGTCTGCACCCAATCACTTGTTGAGTTTGCAATTGTATCCAGAGAACGAATGGTTATATTTAGTGGAGCTCAAATTTCCTATTCCCTATAAATGCCTCACCGCTCAGTTGCTCTGCAGCGGTAGCAGCAGTTTTCTAGATAGCCTTGGATCGAAGCTCGATGTTGAGTTGCGTGACGTTGAGTGACAGTATCGTATAGGTCGTAAGGTGAAAGACGCATCGTTTCATCCTGTTCTGACTTACTGACTCACTGAATTCTTTTTACACTGTTACAAAGACAAAGGCGCTGAACTAGATGTCAAACGTTCTCCGTTTATAATCCTGCAGTTTTTATAAAATGCGTGTTTGAAGTTGGTACTACTTGCTTCACTCGCGTAATATTTGGTTTACATGAAGTGTAACCTGCTGGTCCAATCAGAGAGCGCAAAACATCCAAGACGGCTGCGACCACGACACAATCTTCAAGCACTTCAGATGAGGAAAACATGACAAAAACTTTCAAAAAGCTATCTAAGGTATGCTAAATGCAGCTGATAAATGTAATAACAAAACAAATACAGGGTTTTACTGTTAATCGATGAGAAACTTGTCAAAAGCGCGTCGAACGATTCCAGAAGATGCCGGGTTTCATGCAACATGCTACAGATGAGTGATCAAAAGCGGTTGCTTTCCGTGGACAAACATAAAAGAGAGAATTCAGACGGCAAAACACAGGGAAGCAAGTCTGTGCTAAGAGGGGATGCTGGGAGTAACGTAAGGCTTGAAGCCACAACCCCGAGATTAGGAGTCTCATGTCCTACCAACTGACAGCCATCCTGTATCCAGTTTCAGGACACCTGATCGCAAAAAGAGGTTCATTACTGGGCTTCAGCGTTACAGTGAGTTATGCTGAAACACAGAGAGACCTAAAAGACATTGGCAACATTTTTTTTGGTTCTTGATTTCATGTCTTTATACTTCTTAACTACAGAGAAAATATAGAATATTTGCCACTAAATAGAAATATGTTCAGGACAACAGTGAATTTTCCCCTTATGATGCATTTTGTTGGGTGTTAATAATACATTTTCACCACTTTCATGCAAAGATGTGATTTTGTGTCCTTTGAAATCCAGGAAAAGACATATAGAAAATGCATTCTTTGTAATTGACACGCCGGCTATATGGCTATTTAAAAAGAGAAAAGGTGTTATTGGACGCATCAGGAAAGCATTGTATAAAGCTCACAGCAACTGCACACGATTATACGTTACAATATATAGAAATGAAGACGGAGCAGAGAGCGAGAGAGAGGGCATCAAAGGCGTCGGGTCAAGCTTTAATGAGCAACTTCATTCAACTTCATTAACATGAGCGTCGGCCCTCACAGCAGGAGTAATCACAGCCTGTGACACACTGCAGCGAGACGTCCTCCCACTCCCCCCTCCGCCGGTTGATCTCAGAAGTGGAATTACACGGCCCCTGATTGATCCTTGGTGATTGTCGGTTGAACTTTAGACAACATGAAGATGCATTCAGTGAAGACAATATCACTCCCATGAGCACTCAGCTGCGACTCGGTTTAATGCTGCAATATCATCTGCGGCTACTTCAAAGTCCAAGTTCAGTCACAAAAAAAGAAGAAGACGGGGAAAAAAAAAGAAGAAGCTTTTGACGATTCACCCACATCACCACCCACGCAGGAATCCCCAGCGACCGCTGAGCCGGTCTGATGGAGAGTCCTCTGTGTGATCTCCCGCTCAGGACCCCTGTGGGCCCCTCATCTGGCTCCCAGCCTGACCCTTGACACCCCCCGCCGGAGAAACATATGCAGTGATGGAGGAGTCAGCGGGCGATCCGCTCGCAGCCCCGTATCCTCGCAGCACACAGGATGCAGGACAATTGAGGAAAGAGAAGAAAGGTGACTGTTATGTAAAGAGATGAACTGGAAGGGAAGAGACAGGCGTGACTCAAATGCAGTGACGCATGGATTTATTTTTCGGTGGTGTTTGTTTTGATCACTGCTGACATTCAGAAACACACCCAGTCCATTTCAGGGATGTGCTGACATGATGTATTCACAATTTCATCACGAGCGGATTGCTATGTCAAAATATATAAATACACAAAGTACAAAATGCAAAACAATAACCTTTTATACAGATATGTACAAACATTGTTTGGCTTCATCTCCTGTGGATACGGGAATGAATACATTCGTTTAAATGTGAGAAGGTATGTTTCCTACGTGATCGGATTGATTCCCTCTAGTCTTGCGGTCGATTTCACACAAACTCTGGCATTCCCGTCTGGAGGAGAACCGGTTCTGGGTGCCTCCGCAGCCGCCGTACACAAACGGCCGGCACTCTGCCGAGCCGGCGTGGAAGTACCAGAACAGAGCGAAGTCCGAGCAGCCTCCTTCTGACATGGGCTGCAGGCAGCGGGCCGCCGCTGAAATCACATGACAGGAAGGAGGAAGACGCTCAAAGTCACACTTCATTGACTCACTGCCCTCCTGACCCACACATTGCCTCTCAGAATGGCTGCCGACCCCCTGCTGTGCCATCTGACTTTCTAAAACATCACTGTGAAGCCAAACAAGTGGTTTCCATCCTTTCCTTCTTGGGCCGCCCACAGATTGCCTCTTAAGGCTGCGGACTTCTGTACGAACACCAATATGCCCGGTGAAATCTGACGCAGACAAAACCTAATGCGCCTTCCTCGGTGGTGTTGATTTCAAGAGAAGAGTTTTCATTTGCCATGTTTCACTATATGTTTATAGTAAAAAACTGCTGAAAATCCAGCATAAAACAGCAACCGTTATTATTATTTTTGCTCTTTTGACGCTACTTTGAGTTCTCTATCGTTTCAATTCTTTTTTCATAAATGAGATGGTTCGGCCATCATAAACTGTCCCACTCACCAGACTGGAGCGCTCCAAACACCCCCCTCTTCTTCCTCTGCCCCCATTTCACAGCCCCCTCCTTATGAGAATCTGCAGAAAGTTGGAGTTGTGTTTTTATGCTTCTTCCTGTTGGTCAGAGGTGAATTTATAAAGACCATTCAGAGAAGAGAGCAGTTCTTCCTTTTTTCTTTAATTTCCTACCAGTACGGTTTGTTAGGATTTCTTCTTCAGGATTCACAGAGGCCGGGTTTATCACTTCTCCCGGGTCGTACCGCTCCTCTTCCACTCCTTCCTTCATCCTTTTTTCATGCGCGTCATGGGTGAAGGGATTCACTACTTCTTGTTGCTCACTTTTCTCCTCCATCTTTGTTGCGTCTGGATCGACGGACTTGACCAGAAACTTGTATTCCAGGCCTGAAAGGATACATAAACAACAAAAGACACGAGAGGAAATACGTTTTTAAATCATGATTAGTTTAATGTGCTGCAGACCAGTTGACCGGCAGCCTTCGGTGCGTCCTGCCTCGTGGTTTTTGGCCGAGCGTCCCCCGCGTTAATGGCGGTCGCGTGTTTGTGAATGACTCTCCTGTTGCCGGCACCGCGGCGTGTGTGTTCCTCTGAGAGAACACAACAGATGGCTCCACACACACGGGTGCCGTGCCGCTGCCACGGGGGGCTCCGCGGCAGCGGCACAACCACACGCTCACGGGCAATATGTAGGCCAGCTCGCAGGCACGTGTTTATCCTCGATTTCAAATCATTCGAAGAGTCTCACCGCATTTTTCTGTCACCTCCTGGGTGACGATTTCCTTCACTTCTTCTGCCTGGAAGCAGACAAAATCAAATAAATGACACATCCAGAGTTTCTTTTAGTTAGTTAAATTGTGTTTTGGCGTGATGAAGACGCACTGAGAGTCCAGGCTCTCCCTTCTCCCCCTTTACTCCTTCACTGCCCACTGCGCCCTGCAGGAGAAACACGACGACGGAGATGTTTCTGATTAACAGAGTGGACTGTCAAGAAGAGGTGTGTGTGGAGATGTGGGAAGCAGGTATGGAGTCTCACGGCGCCTCCTTTCTGCCCCGGCGTTCCCGGCGTTCCCCTCTGGCACGGCTTCAATCTGCCTCTTCTGCCCCTCTCCCCCTGTGTGACCACACACGCATGAAAAAAGAAGAGTGTATTGCAGCTCATCTCATCACTTCTGAACAATAAGGACGACGAGCTAATTGAGTCCATCCTTGGAATCTCCTCATTAGAGACTTCCACTCTGTCGACACTCACAGTGTGATAACTGTGGCTGAAAGGCGCTAATTGACTTAGATAACACTTGAAAGGACGTGGTCAGAAATAGACACATGTGTGTGTGTACACAAAGACGTAGTGATGAAGATAAAGGAGCTGCGCTCATCCTCATTACAGCCTCTGCTGAAGTTTGAATGGAGATACACACATTTTTTGGGAGGAATACTTTGTTTTAAAAGCGCTGAAGGATTTTCTCCAGCGGCTGAGAAGCTTTAGCAGATTTGCGTTACGCTGAGGTTGACTTCACCTTTGACCCCACATCACCGCGAGCACCTTGTGGCCCCGGGGGTCCCTCGTCACCGTCCCGTCCCGGATGTCCTGCCGAGCCCTTAAACCCCGGAAAACCTGCGAAGCCTGTCGCACCCTGAGTGGAGACACCCAGTTTGTAGCTGCTTTTTTTATCAGACTAAAAAAAAAAAAGAAGTATTTATTTGATTTGATGACAAACCTTGTCTCCTTTCTGTCCCGGGTCTCCTTCCACGCCATCGTTCCCTGCTTGTCCCCGGTCACCCTGAAGACTCACACCATGAACGCACAGTAAGAAAAGAGTTGAGGCAAATGCAGCTGACCGAGGGAGAAACCCTGAGCCATTACCTTACGGCCAGTCAGTCCGTTGAGTCCCGGCATGCCTGGAGCTCCGTGTGGCCCCGTATCTCCCTGGTAGTATAACACAACACTGATTGAAAATCAATCTTATTAGAAATCCAGACAATTTTAAATTGTGTTAACTACCTTTTCTCCATCCAGCCCAGGACTCCCGACACGACCAGGAAAACCTCTGAAACCCTGAGAGTAATGATGACAGACAAAATGAAAAAAACGGTATAAAAAAAATAAAAACACTAGAAGCCATCAGTGGGACAACAACACCTTTTCTCCTCTCTCTCCTTTGTCTCCTGGTATGCCAGGTTCTCCTGGGTCTCCCTGAAAAAAAAAACAAAAAAGAAAACACGATAAACACAGTAAACAGTGGATTTAATATAAAACTTCTGTATATTTGAAATGAGAAGTAATGCAGTT
Source organism: Salarias fasciatus (assembly GCF_902148845.1). Lineage (NCBI taxonomy): Eukaryota > Metazoa > Chordata > Actinopteri > Blenniiformes > Blenniidae > Salarias > Salarias fasciatus. The sequence continues at coordinate 12,768,563 of NC_043761.1, read as the reverse complement.
TTTTTTTAAGTTTCCATTGCACCTGATCTCCCTTCTGGCCTTGCAGCCCGACGTCCCCTTTGTCCCCCTTGGCGCCGTCGACCCCGTCGACCCCGTTACGACCCTGCAGTCAGAACAAGCCCACAATTCAAAGACTTTATCACTGTATCATTAAAAATCGAAGGCACTGTCCATGCTATTGAAATAGCTAATCCACCGTTGTGGTGCAGAATATCAGTAGTTCACCCTTTCAAAATGTTTTTTGAAGGCGCTGTCCATGGTGCTGAAATAGCCAAACCACGGATTTGGTAAAGATTATTTGTCAGTATCGATTCATTGATGAATTACAATTTGCTGTCCATGGTGCTGATATAACCAATTGACTGTTGTAGTAAAGATTAACATTAAGTCACTGTTTATAGATAAATCCAAGGCGCTATCCATGGTGCTGAAAAAGCCAATCCACCATTGTGGTGCAGAGTATCAGTTGGTCACTGTATCAGTAAAAATCCAAGGCACTGTCCATGGTGCTGAAATAGCTAATCCAATTTTGTGGTGCAGAATGTTAGTGGGTCACTCTTTCATGATGACTCCAAGGCACTGTCCATGGTGCTGAAATAGCCAATCCACCGTTTTGCTTAAAAGAATCATATTATGCAAAATTCACTTTAAAAAGGTGTCTTTACAGTCATATTAGCTCCCAGAGTCTCTGTATGATCCCCCAGAAGTGAAAAATTCAGTCACCAATTGCGCACTCCACTTTTAAGGAAGTGGAATTGGAATTGCACTGTCCATGGTGCTGAAATACCAAAACGCAGCGTTTGGTAAAGATTAACAGTGGGTCTTTATTCACTGATGAATTCCAATTCCCCCCCACCCCGTGGGAGAAAGTGGTAGTGGCCAGATGCGTCCAAGTGCATTCCGTAAAGTAGGCTGTGAAAATCAGGCTGTTCGGAGGAGGGCTCCTCAGAGCCACTTTTTAGACCGCTCAAACTCCGAACAAAAGATTAATTTGAAGCAAACAAATGTATATACTATGTTTTTGGGCTTCTGTGACCTACATGACGTGACTGAAAAATAGGTCCACTTTAAGATCAAAAGTGGGTCTCAATTCATTGAGGAATTCCAATTCACTGTCCATGGTCCTGATATAGCCAGTTGAGTGTTGTGGGAAAGATTAATATTAAGTCTCTGTTTACAGATAAATCCAATGCACTGCCCATAGTGCTGAAACAGCCAATCCACCATTGTGATGCAGAATATCAGTAGTTCGCTCTTTCATGATGATTCCAAGGCGCTGTCCATGTTGCGGAAATAGCCAATCCACCATTGTGGTGCAGAGTATCAGTTGGTCATTTTATCGGTAAAAATCCAAGACGCTGTCCATGGTGCTGAAATACTGAAATGCAGCATTTTAGTAAAGATTAACAGTGGGTCTTTATTCACTGATGAATTCCAATTGCTGTCCATGCTGCTGATATAGCCAATTGAATGTTGTGGTGAAGTTTAACACTGGGTTGCTGTTTACAAATAAATAAAAGGCGCTGTCCATGGTGCTGAAATAGCCAATCCACCATTGACGTGCAGAGTAGCAGTTGGTTACTGCAGACACCAACGTAACGACACACGTTTCAGGACGTTCATGAAACACATTCACAACCAAACGAGGAGAAAATAAACAACATTTGTATATTTTATATTGTATATATATATATATATATATATATATATATATATATATATATATATATATATATATATGATATTATATATAATATAATATTTCTGGAGGCTTTACCATGACTCCGTTCAGTCCCGGCTCTCCTGGATCTCCCTGGTAAACACACAGATAAATAAATATGATTCATGTAAAAAACCAGTTTCAGATAATGTTGAATTACTTTCTTACTTTCTGGCCAACTGGTCCTCGAGCTCCAAACCGTCCTAAAGCTCCTTTTGTGCCCGCATCTCCCTTTAAACCCTTTTTACAATTAAAAAAAAAAAGATAATTACCACAGAGTTTACCTTTTTTAACAGATTCTATGCACTGTAAGCCTTTCTCTTCCTGCGTCTGGCTTCATCACCTTGACTCCTGGAGGACCGTCTTCTCCTTTTTCTCCTTTATCTCCGTCAAACCCCGGAGGACCTCGCTCACCCTGAAGAAAAAACACTCGCTCAGTCCTTCACAGCTTTGTTAACTTGTGTTTACTTTAAGATCCACTTTCAAGATCTCACCGCATCGCCTTTAGAGCCCTTAAATCCCCGAGGCCCTTCGATCTGAAGAACACTCCCCTGGATTCAGGAATCAGATCATAAATGGAAGAAAGTGGATTTACACACGTGTTTCTGCAGCTTGAAATCAAGCACACTTGACTGAAGGAAACACTCTTTCCTTCACTGTTCATACAGCAGTTTAAACTGACAGGAAGACATAAAAAATAATAATTACCCTTTCTCCTCTGAGTCCAGGTAATCCACGATCTCCCTGGAAAGGATATTAACATTCAGGCCCAGTTTGCGAGTGTAATTATTTCCCCTCTTCTAACAGCGTCATCCATAAAGTGTCATCAAAGGACGCCGTGGACACAAACACCGCCGGGCGCGATAAACAAATCACACGGCGGCAACTCGGTCGTGACGCTTCGATAAACAAGCAAATATAAAACCGCGCCGACTGAAAAATGACAACCTGAACTCACTGACACGTCTAAAAGGAGGGGAGATTGCCTTCCGGGAGGAGCACGAGCTCGGATCTTCACATTTAAATGCCTTTCTTGACCTCTTCAGTCAGACATCGTGTCACACGGCTGACACACAAAACCATGACAGTGTGTGAGGAGATGAACACACCTAACAGTATCTAGTATCAATATATTGATCTCTACAGGGATGAAACATCCAAATAACAGCAAGTGTGACTCACCTTTTCACCTTTGTTGCCACGCAAGCCTTTTGGACCCTGAAGGAAAGAAAAGAATTGGTAAAATAAAAGTAAATTTAAAATTCCAGCAGATTAAATCATAGCAGGAACTTACTAAAGTCCCAGGAAGTCCTTTCACGCCCGGAGGGCCTCTTTCCCCCTGTGAACACCATCCTGATGTGACTGAGTGTCTTTTAGCAAAACCTTGAACGATGAGCATCGGGTATGATTTTCCCGGCCTGGAGTAAATAAATAAAAGGAGCTCACCCTTCTCCCTGGAAGGCCGACCATCCCCCTGGCACCGGGCTCACCTGGAGTACTGTCACCCTGAGTCCGTACCAGAAGGTTCAGTGAGATTTTGTCAGAATGTTTTTGATCCAAAAAAATCGAACAATGTCTGATATTCACGCACACCTTTTCCCCTTTTGCTCCAGGTAAGCCAGGAAGACCCTTCAACAGAAAAACAGAAACGTAATGAAGCAGAAAAAAATATGGTTAAGCTGTATTTAGGATTTGTAGAATAGAGACAGAAGAAGTGGGGAATATTTACACACCAGAGGTCCTGCCGCTCCTCGAGGTCCAGGAGCTCCTGATGACCCGCTCTTCCCTCTCTTACCCCGATCGCCCTGCGTCGACACAGCAGAAGCTTTCAGTGAATCCACTTTTTCTTTTCACATCATGTTGGGGTGTTTTCATCATGGCTTCAGATCTAAAACGAGCTTGTGTACTTCTCTGCCTGGTTCTCCGTGGTCCCCCGGGGGGCCTGGAAAGCCTGGAGAGCCTTGCATGCCGACGTTACCGGGGATTCCCTGAATGCCCTGAGCACCGGGTGGTCCCGGCTCACCTGGCTCACCCTGAGGGGATGTAATGAAACAGAATGAGAGATCAACGGTCACGGGCCAATCGCCTTCAGCTCCTCATTTACTTCTGATTAATTGTGTCTAAAGTCAATCAGTGTGGATGTTACAGGAAACTGGTGATTAATTCATTTAGTAAGGACACATAAAGTCAGTCTGAAGGGAGATAAACTCTACCTTCTGCCCAGGAGGCCCAGCTTGTCCCTCTGGTCCTCTGTAGCCAATGCCGGGTTCTCCCTGCAACACGAAGACCGACACATGGCTTCACAGTGACAGTCACCGAGAGGAAAAACTCAGGAACATGTTTACCTTTTGTCCTTTCTCACCAATTTCACCCTGGAAAGTGTGTAAAGCAATAGTCAGATGTGGCAGTTCATTAAACATTCCATCTACAGTAATGAGGAAGTAGATCAGTGTGAATATCAGAGGTCTGGACTTCAGGCAGGAGGAGTTCCCTCTGAGCTCTGAAGCCGTTTCCTGATGCAACATGGGTAAAAAGCAGGACAGCAGCCGTGATATTGCCATGAAGTGTTGGAGCGTTTCATGTGGCGACTGTCAGCCCCGCTTCGTGACGGTGGGATGATCACAATAATGCTTTTAATTGGTGTAATTAATGTGACGTCTATTAGAGACTCAGTAGAAAAACTAACTCTCCATACAGTCGTGATTATGATTCTGGGAGGACTAATTGTTCTATCTTTCAAGACATAATTGATCAAATTTCTAAAAAAAAAAAATGCCTACAATGGATTAATTCATTAAACAGCTTTTGTTTCACAGTTACGCTGATGACACACACTTGTATATATTAATACAAAGAAACTGTTTATTACATAAAAGGCTTGTCTAGGAATGCTTTAATGCTTTCTTTTTTTGAAAACCTGATTTTTCACCTTTGGTCCTGGTTTTCCACTTTCTCCAGGTTGTCCCTGTTACACACAAAAAAGCGAGTTAAATGAACTTTCCCTCTCTGCAGTCGTTCAAGATGCTCACTGTAAATAAACTCTAGAGTTTAGAGTTCTGCAGTCTCACCTTGAGGAAAAAATACTGTGGAGGATATGGATAGGGCGGTCCAGCTTCTTCATCATAACCCCCCGCTCGACTCCTCTCCATCTCCTCCCTCCTCCTTTCCCATTCCTCCCTCTCTCTCTCCAGGTCTTCCTCCCTCTCTCTCTCCTGGTCTTCCTCTCTCTCCTCCTCTGTTCTCTCTCTCTCCAGCTCCCTCTCCCTCTCCAGTTTCTTCCTCTCCAGCTCCAGCTCCCTCTCCCTCTCTCTCTCCAGCTCCTCTCTCTCCCTCTCCATCTCTAGCCTCTCCCTCTCTCTCTCCATCTCCAGATCCTCCTCCTCCTCCTCCTCCTCCCTGTCTCTTTCTCGATCCACGTCTTCCTCGGTCTCCCAGTCGTAGTCTCCACTCCCCTCCTCCTCATAGATTGGATCCGGGCCTGTTTCTGCATATTCCTCCACCTCCTCCACCTCTCCCACACCCTGTGTCTCTGTATGAATGTCTTTTTCTGGATGACTGTATGTCTCACTCTGTCTTCCTTCTTGCCACTGGCCTCTGGGAATTGTCTGAAGGCCAAGAATGTCTTGCTTTCTTTTCTAGAAAAACACAGTATATTACATAAAATCAGTGTATTTTTTAACCATCTTGTTTTTTTTTTTCTGTACATTAAATTTTCAGACTTACAATCCAGCTGTTGTAACCTTGAGCTCCAGAGGATGGATGCTAGAATAAATAAAACAGAATCTCCACTCAAAACAAACTCTAATATTACATTTTTAGAATTTATATGAATCGAACTTATCTGAAGCAAATATCTTGTGGAAACAATTACTTTATCTGCCTCTCTAAAGCGATTTCTTCCTCCTCCTGCACCTGGCATGAACACCTAAAATAAAAAGGTCAGCTTTGCGGTCATGTCAAGCCACCATATATATAACCCGTGCTCTACAAATTTAGATGCCACTTACCGTGGAGTCAGGCCACGGAGAGCCTCTTCTCACTCTGATCTGTGGTCGCGGTTCCTGTTAATTACCCGCCGAATGTTTATGAGCAGATTTGAATGCAGTGCAGAGGCGTGTGGATGTGAGTGATGAAAGAAAGACACAGACTTTCTGAGAAAGTGATTCAAAACGTCTTTTCTTTTTACTGAAGCACACATGCACAGGGAGGTTAAACCGTCGCAACAAAGAAAATTTCACCAGTGAAAAGAGTGCTTGACCTGGCTACATGGTTAATAGTACCGTTATATTCTGAATAATAACAAAGATTTGGTGTCAGAAACAGAAGCATTTCCATGTTTCAATAAATAAAAAGTTCATACAACGTGACACAAGACATTAGGACTTAAAATGACAAAGCTTGTAGCTGCATCAGTTACAGAGAAACATCTGTAATAAATAAATTATTTGCTGTAGACGAGTTATGTCAAGGCTACACTGGTGTTTCCACTGATGAATCAGAACACGAGGGTGACGTGACGTGTGGAAAAGACGTCCCCCGTCGTAGTGCTTCCCTATGAATGATTAGGACTGTAAAAGTCTCAGTCTCTTGGGAATTAAGAGACACCCTGTTTAAAAGAACGAGAGACAGAGACAGTATTAAGAGTAACTCTCTGGAAGTGCTTCTCACTAAATCAGCTTAAATCTGCTCATTTCCATTCAGACAAGCTTCAGAGGGATCATGCTGAATGCATGCTGCTCAAAAATGCAGTCCACGCTCATGCTTCGGTAATTGCGATGCCCTATTTCCATTCCCAGAGAATTCTCATTCGCCTTGTACAAACACTGTTTCGCACTGGTGAAATCTCAGTATAGGAAGCAGAAGGAAAGAGAAGCTTTGAGAGCACGATGCCAAGAGCTCATCCTGCATCACTCAAACTGATTTATTTTGCGCTTGAATTGATTTTATTCAAGCACCTGCCCGACACTTTCCAGCCCCCTTGTGTTAAATGAAAGAACGCTGCATTCGCAGGCATGCAGGGATCATTCAAGACTTAACGTAAAGCAGAAACCAAACTGTACCTCATCTGCTTCTTCTGTCGGGACGGGAGGTGTCGGCAGTGAAGAGTCATCCTGGTCGGGAGAGAGAAGGAGAGGTGACGATCGGTGAAAACGTGCAGATCGCGTTTCAAATGAACACCGACAAAGCCCTGTTCTCACCTGATCGACATCAGTCAGAGCTTGAGGTAGAGAAACTGCGGTTGTCAAAACTGCCTAAAAAACAAGAAGTGGCCTTAAACCGATTGTATGTGCTGTCGGTTGAAATGCAACGAAAAATGCCACAATTTTTTAACATTAAGAATATAAAATAACGCAGCTGATGAATAGTCACCATCAAACCTCCGAGAGATTATTATGTAAAGGAGGATCAGCCAGAGTTTGAGTCATCAAGACCTGAGGCAACATTTACATGCACCAATTTTTAATTCAACTGGTGTGTTAATATTAGACTTAAATTCTATATGAACACTATTTTGAACATGGAGCTACAAAAAGGTCAGGACTTCTTAGGAAGTCCAACAATAACCACATTTTTTGATACTATGAATACAAAATGATTAAAAAAAAAAAAAAAAAAAAAAAAAGATTCTCAGAAGTGGGAACACACTGAACTAGATCTTCAATCCCATAAAACGTTACAGGACCTTCCTGAGCTCAGCTCATCTTCATTTCTTGCTCCAGTGAATCATACTTTAATCTGCAGAATCTTAAATGCTTACGTTTTTATCCACTAGAAGAGAGGATTCATCTGTTTGGACTTCAACCTGCACCTGAAAAAAAAAACCCATCAAATGCATTTTATATTAAAAGTGAAGCATGATCTCAAACGTAGCCCGGCATTCTGTCTGAAGCAGATGTACCTCTTTGTACTCCCGCCTGGATTCAGAGACTGAGGGATCATCTGGGAAAAGTTCCTCCTGTTGAAGAAATAAAGTTGTAACTTCTAACAATTAGAAACATGACGGCTGTTGAGCAGAGAGAGGACGCGGCGTGCTGCAGTGACAAACTCATTAATTCCTAATAATTAAATCCGTCCACTGGGTGTGTCATTAATCGGCTCGGGACAGAGATACGTTTCTGTCCCCGGAGATCACGCTTCAAAACTAAAACCGATCAGGAGTTTGACAGGGTTGCTAACGAGGAGGCGCTCACTGCTGCAGATGTGACAACCACAGAAATGAAATGAAGCCTCCAGCAGAGCCTGGATTAGTCATTTATTGGCGGCAGCTGCCTACCTTGTACTCATAATCGTATTCTTCTCCTTCGGTGTTGGGAAACTCCTCCGCTTCTTCCTCCTCCCCATCTTCACTTGTCTTAAAGCAAATAAAGAAAAATGGCAGTTAATACAGAAAGGTAACGTCACAGGAAAATGGACGGACAGCAAAGCCAAGCAGTTACAAAGCGAGCCATTCATACAAAAGGACGCATGTAGCCACCACAGTAAAGCACGCTTTTAGTTAAATGAGCCGTAATTACCGGTTAATTCAGTTTGCTAAGCATCTTTATGTTTAATTTCAGTGAGAAAGCAGTAATATATGCACAGTTTATGGTATGTTAATGTGTCGTTAGAATCAGTATTGATGAGGCAGCCGTGTTAGTTTCGTGAGTCTGAACCCTACAAAGGACATTTACCAGGCGGTGTCTCTGCCTCTTATGTCGTCCTTTATTTCCTTTGCCCTGGTTAAGAAGTTCACAGTCAGAGAGGGAAAAACAAGGGAGAGAGAAAGAAAAGTTTCTCATGCCTCAGAAGTTGTTGATCTAATAAACTATGTTTGAAATGTTAAGAGAGATAAGAAGTTAATGGTTATAAAAAACAAAAACACCATTTAGTTCAGATGAGTGTTGTGGAAATTTACAAGGACACACCAGATTTTTTATTAAATGTTTCAGCTCAGCTGTTTTTAAATCGCTTCATCAATGGAATCTTAATATACAGAAAGTTTTCCAGGTTCTGGTTTAAATGTATCATTTTTTTTCATTCAGCACTTTGAATAATAAAGATACAGTTTTCCAGTGAAACAGGTGAGCTGAAACACAAAGGTATGATAATAATACATTATGGTGGACTCGTTGATTCTAGCTTTCTTATAAAAACTTTGTCTAATGTGAAAAAGTCAAAGCAGCTTTACTTTCCCACGTTCCCTGTTCTTCTTCTTTGGTCCTGAAAACTTCACCGACTCTTCCTGTGTGAGGAGAACAGTCTCCACCACAGACTCAGGAAGCCCTGAAACCGTCTGACACACACATTCACACGACAACAATCTCAATTAAAGCCTTATAAACGCTCAAAATGCATGTTTGTTTTTAAGTGTTTACCTCCTTGGTCGATGTGTGGCTGAAAGTGGAGTTGCTCCCAGTCCGATTAGTTTTCTTTATCGTGTTGAACTTCGGCTCTCCTTTCAGATTGGTGACGGCCAATAAGGAAGGATCCTCCGCTGTCTCATTTAATGGGTCCTTCACGTCACAACAATGAAAAAGATGAACACAGTTGAACACAGGGTAATTATTTTCATCTTTACAGCACAGATCTTAAATATTTGGTGAATGCGACACTCGGAGATACAGGATAAAACGTACAGCTGTCAGAGATTTAGGAAGCTGGCCATTTAAATCCTCCTCCACGGTGTCCATTTCAGACAGCGACTGACTGCTGAGATCGAACTTTAAAGAACTCTGGAGAGAAAACACAATCATGAGACGAGGACGAGGAGTTCAGATCATACTGTGACCAATCAATATCGTATCAAAGAGTAACTTCTAGTTCAACCTGGACTCTCTAATGTTTGACACATGATGAGATAACACTGAACGGTCTTTTGAATCCATCAAGGATGAACTTGTTAATTAGAATATACAGAAACCCCAGCGTTCACGTACTGCGCCGTCAGAGATGACGTTGGAGGTGTGTGTTTCTGCGCTGTCTTTCACTTTCTTGGAGGTGGCGAGCACGTGCAGCAGCTCCTCGATCCCGTCCTGCAGCAGCCTGTCGATCAGAGCTTTCAGCAAAGGCAGCTGAACAACAGAAAACAAAAAGATTTTCACTATCAAACCCCAGCGCTGGTAAAGATTCTGTAAACTTCAGGATTCGCTGTCTGAACTCACCCTGATCCCGTAGGCCTCAAACATGACTTCGATGTCCTAAAGAAGAGGAAATGTTTGTTCAGAGAGTTAAAACAGCACGATGCGTCCCAGAGGGAGGATTTGTTATTTCCAGTGTTCAACCTTCATCTCCAGAGACTTCCCAGGCGTTCCAGCGACGCCCTGCAGAAACGTGACAGCAGGTGGAGTGATAATAACGTTGCTATTTTCATTTCTACTGCACTGTTTTTTTTAGATTTAACTGTATTTTACCTTCTCTCCTCTCTGGCCTCTTTCTCCTTTATCACCCTGACAACAAAAAAAAAGAAAAATGAGCGACCATGTCAATGATTTTCTGTTTTTTTTAAGAACTCAGCTTCAGTTTCAGTGTCGGGTTCATCTTACCTTTGCTCCTGGAGAACCCTAAGCACACAGAAACAGAGGAGCGACACATTTGAACATGCATTTATGATGCATGGCATGAAGCTTGCTGTATCTCTCTGCAGATATAACGGCACGACGCGCGGCGTCCCACAAACATAAAGCTCCGGAGTCACTATTGTTGACTGATGACTCAGATTCTGTGCAGGCGATTTGGGAATTCAGCCACGCAAAAAGCTGGAATGATGTGCCGTTATTTGATCGCTATAAACAAGCCAGGAACGCGCTGATTTTCGGTATTAAACTCACAGTGGCTCCTGGAGGACCCATCGGAAGCGGGAACGCTTGTCGGATCTCGTCAACGGTGGCGCCCTGAGAGCAAATCCACATAAAATCAAAGTGTCGTTTAAGTCCAAGTGGACCTGTTTGATGTTCACAAAACGGAAATGAGCCAAACTGATACTGATGACGGGTTTAACTACGAGAGCACTGCTTTGAAAATAGATCAGAAATGTAATCCTTCTGCATCAGGAGAGCATTTTTACCTCTGAAGTGACGAGAACCTGCTGACCAGGCAGACCTGGAGGTCCTGGTTCCCCTTTACTCCCATCTTTACCCTGAAAATCAGAAAAGGGATGAGTAATCTCTGACAATTACAGATTTTATGTGTGACATTCAGAAACACTTACATTCTCACCAGCGTCTCCTTTTTCACCCTGAAAGTAAAAGTAAAGTTTATATATGAATTTAAAAAAAAAAGGCTTCATGAAAAGTTTGATTTGATTGACCTTTATGCCGTCGTCGCCTTTTGGGCCTTTTTCTCCCTGTGGAAAGAAAACTGCATTTATATTCAACAATTATAAAATAAGGATCAGTCACGGAGGACAGTGGAATAAAAATCGTCCTCACATCTTTTCCCGTCAGTCCCCGTTTCCCATCAATCCCCGGTCTTCCCTGCAGAGACGACACGACACAAACGGCCAGTGACTAAATACATTCAGACACACGGGCTCGGATTGTGGAGGCAGTGTGACTCAGACAGACACTCACAGGACTCCCCGGTAAGCCCGGCATCCCCGCGATCCCCACTCGGCCCAGATCTCCTTTCTCGCCCTTCTGCTCACAAACGTTTACATCTTGAATTCATTATTCCTCATTCTGTTTTATTAAACTTTTATAATTTTATATAAAACACTCACCGAACCAGGTTGTCCCTTTTGACCCTGGTCACCCTGTGGACGTGTGAACATGCAAATATTCCAAGATAATCAATCTAATTTAAATCAAAACCTGTTTTTCCTTAAACTGAGAAACATGTTGTGTGACCGTGCTTCACCTTAATCCCTGGTTTTCCTGGTAAACCGTCAAGTCCGTCTCTTCCTGCACCGTCCTGCAGAGCAAAACGTTTCATATTTCACCCACTTCTTTATTATTCTTTTTGTTGAGATTCATCCAAACCAAGCAGAGCAAATTTGAAAATATTAAAACAAGTACCCGAGATGATCCTGGTAATCCAGGTTTCCCTTCTGGACCCTGGAAAAAAGACAAAGATCAGAGAGGATGGGTTGTGGTTAAAGTGAATTGTAAGTGTGGTTGAACCAGATTGAAACGGCTAAACTGCAACACACTCATTCTGTATGACGCTGTATTTCCAGATGGTGGATTTTCTTGGGTTATGAACCCAAAACCATTTTATATTCCAGGGATTATTTTAGTTCCATACTCACTCTTGGTCCAGGAAGACCAGTTTCTCCTCTCAGACCAGGCTGACCCGGCTCTCCTGGATCACCCTGTAAGAAAAAAAAAATAAACAGAATAAAACAGATTGAAACAATCCCTGAAAATTCTTTTCTATACTCTTATTTATTTTACCTTAATTGTTCTGGTCAAGACGTTGTTGTCGACGCCAATCTGGGTGAAGAAATCAAACCGAAACTTAGCTTGCCGACCAGCCGATGGAGGGAAAAACTACTTATTTTCCTTTCGTTTTAAAAACACGCGTCACTTGAAACGTGGCTGAACTGATTTATTAACAGATTTACTGACCTGTGCTCCGGGAGGTCCAGGCTTCCCCTTTATGGCAGAATGAACAAAAAGAAGAGAGACAAAGATGATTCCAAGATGCAATCGGGATTCAGCCAAGCAGGAGAATCGGTGCGAGAGGCGAACTTACCGGCTCTCCTTTGTCCCCTTTATTCCCACCAATACCCTTCAGATCCGAAAGAAAACAACAAAAATCAGTTAATTACAAAGCCGCGTAGTTATTTACCAAAAAAAAATACTCCTTCAGTTCATTTGCGTGATTATTTCAGTGAACTTACGGGCAGGCCGGAGATCCCGGTGCCCCCCTTCTCTCCAGGGTCTCCTGGTCTTCCTGGTAATCCCAGCGGACCCTGAACAGTCACGACGGGAGAACTGACCACCTGCTTTTCACGTTAAATTTACGAATCAAACTGATCTATTTTTTTCCTCAAAATATTCACAGCACAAAGATCTAAAATCAGAATATCTGATCAAACTGAGTCTATAATGCCTCTCAATCACATTACTGATAGATTTCCTTCCAAAGGACATTATAAAAGGGCAGTTAAAGCAAAACTGAAAACCAAAATTCAAAATGATGAAATATGCAGTAAAACTAGAACCATCAAAGAAAGCAAACAGGTTTGAACCAGTGTGTTTTCATGAAATGTGAAGGATTCAGATCAAATGTTATCGATCTGCGAGTGAAAACTTCTGATGTCTGGAGGCATTTCAGGGGCCGAAGGCAGAAAGACTGAAGACTCGGGACCGCATGTGGTCAAATATGAGTGTGTGAGTGTGTGTGCAGACCATGGGGTTGTCTCTCCTCAACTACATTCAAAGCTGCTAAAGAAACAGAATAAATGGATGATTTTTGAAAGAAATACCCTTATTCCTCTGTCGCCAGGTTCTCCAGCTGGTCCTTGTTCCCCCTGTGAGTGGATTAAAATAGGTGAGAATCGTTTCAATGATTTGAGAAGCGACGCGTGATTCTGGACACGACGAGGCCGAGTCAGTCAGTCAGGCGAAATGGCAAAAAAAAAAAAAAAAATCAGATTGTACCTTTGATCCTGTCTCTCCTTTAGCCCCAGGTGTACCCTACACACACACACACACACACACACACACGAACACACACACGATCCATAACGTCACCAGTAGCCACATGATCAGCGCACAAAACCTATGGATAAATCAGCACATCATTCTCCTGAGCTTCGCCCGAAGCGTCGTCATATTTTCAAAATAAAAGTCCCAAGAGAAAAAGCAAACGTGAGCCACGCCTCGCTATGAGACCGGCTTAAATCATTTCTGGAACAACCACTCAGGATTTACTTACATCTTTACCTCTTAATCCTGGATCTCCCGGAGTGCCGGGGGGGCCGGCGCTTCCTTTGTCTCCTTTGAAGCCGTCGAGCCCCTGAACCCAGAGACACAGCGATTATTGATTATTGATGATTGATTATTGACATCGACAGACTGATTATGATCCTGGAAAACAATCTCAGCTAGTTATTCGTCACTCGGGTGACGGATTAAATGAAATGAAGCGCTGAGGGCTGACCTTGGGTCCCGGTTTTCCAGATAAACCGACGTTTCCCTGAAGGACACACACAACCCAATCACAACACAATCATTTACGAAACACACAACAGAAATCAACCACCGCTTCCTGCCTCTCCAGGATAACAAGAGGAGGAGTAAATGACCCACCCGCTCGCCGTTTTCTCCTTTCGGTCCCGGTTGTCCAGGAATCCCAAATCCGGGACTACCCTATAACCCATGGCAAGGCAGCACGGCCATATTAGAACATTAGAAATGACTCCAGACAAAATAATGAAGATTATTTCTCACTATTAACCTTCTCTCCTTTGGCTCCTTGCGATCCCTTTACTCCCTGTGGGCCTGTTGGACCAACTGGACCAACGTCGCCCTGTCACACACACATTAACACACACACACACACACACACACACACACACACACACACACACACACACACACACACACGGGGATTAAAGTGAACCCGTCCAATCCGCCATTCAGCCCCTCTGGAAAGGTTAATGAGAGAAAATCTTAATAGCATTTGATAAACAGACCCAGAGGATTGAGTCTGAGCGTCAACAACCCAAACAATTAATTAAAAATGTTTCTGTGGGGTAAAAAAATAAATAACATGAAGGGAAACACTTCCCGCCGGCGCGCTGGCTTTTACAGCGCGAGTTAAGATAAATGCTCACGAATAACTTTGACGCGGACGTCAGTGTGAGACAAAACATTCTGTCACTGCAGAATTCCAAAGTTCAAGAAGTTTATATATATATTTTTTATGTCAGTTTATCCATATGGAATCCTGCCCATTTTATTGAGAGTAAATTCAGGTGACATGAAAAATGCTTTGCCTCTGGCTTTGCCTCTTGCAGGAAGGTTGTCGGTTCAACTCCGGTGAGGTTTTACTAATACCTCAAAAAAAGAAAAACTTTTCCGTTCTTCAGTCAAGAATCTCTGAAGAAAAAAAAAGTACAAGGTCTAGATTTTTGAATGCGTGTTTTATTTTAATAAAGTTGCAGTGTGCAAATTTGATGTAATGACACTCTTCCCCATTTGGTGGCAGTAATGAGTCCAAATTTGGAAGCATCAACAACCAGTAGAAAAGGTGGAATTGTGCATGAATTTGTATTGACTATTATCTGGTTTATTCAGGGTTAAATTGTGCTGTGCATGGCAAGAAAAGAGATTTGGGCTGAATTTTAAGAAGGTTTTACAAGAATATCTCTCAAAATGTTACAATATTTTAGTTATCATGGCAAAAAGACTGTCATACAAAAAAAAATTCTAATTGTTTCTTATTGTATAGCAAGAAAAACTAACCCTCTTCTTGAACATTCTTCTAAAAATAACTATACTTTCCTCAAGAGAGTGGATGTGTTCCAATAGACTGAAACAATCTGAGGTGAAAACAGAAATGAGGACTCACCCTGGCTCCCTTTTTCCCAGTTGGTCCAAGAATCTGTAGTGAAACAGAACCGGAGCTCAGAGCGGAGCAACAGGTGACCGAATCTAAGAACAAAGTGAGGGAGTGTTTCTTACACCCTTCGCTGGATCACCGGGAACTCCTCTCGGACCTTCATCTCCTTTCAAACCAATGGGTCCCGTCAGTCCCTACAGAAAGAAAGAAGGAAAAATTAAAAACCCCAAACCTGTTTTTATTTGGCTTCCAACAAATGAAAACTGATCTCTCTTGTTTTGTTTTATTGAGCCACCTGGAGATGATCGTTCTTCGTGATAACCACTTTCAAGCCGCAGCTTCAAATTAAAAACCACTGAAGCAGGAAAAATCCCGACAAAGCGTGGCTCACAATCAAAGGAAATCATCTCCATCTCTGATAGAGCGCCGACTGAACAATGTTACTCTGCATCATGTTAATTTATCACCTGCTTAGAGATTACAAGACACATACTATGGAGCATTTTGTGTACAGTTTGCTAGTTTACAAGCAAATATGGATCAATATTCTCTTATTTTGTGAGGAAAACTGAATTTAATTTGCCAAGGTGAACATGCTGGTTGAGGTAAGGCATTATGAAATGACCTGAAGGCACAAAATATGAAATATTTGCCAGAATATTTCTATTTCATAAGCTGTAAGGGTCACTCACTGTGGGTCCTTGAGGGCCCATCGGTCCCGTCGCTCCTTGGTTTCCCTAAAAATGAAAAAATAAATACTATTATGATGAAAAACACGTCTGCACATTAACTCACATTCAGCTTTTTTCTTTTTATATATATTATATAATGTCATCAGCTTCACCTTTAGCTGAATGGTACAGATTAATTCTCTTCATCATACTAACTGTGTGATAAATGGACTATTTCCAGTCTAATAAAAGACTGAATGAATCTCTCTGTAGCTGAACTCACTTTTTCGCCTTGCTCTCCTTTCAATCCCTTTTTCCCCTGCAGGTGAGAATAAATCGGTTACTCCCGATCCTTTCATCAGCGGATCTCACACAGCATTCGGTCTGAGTTAGAACAGCTTTGATTTAATTTCTGGTCTTAATTCACATGTTTTAGAGACTCAGAGTAATGATAAAATACAAACCCGCGGTCCAGCGACTCCCTGGACACCCTGGTCTCCACGCTCGCCCTATAAAGAGGAAGTTACACACACAAAATAAACTCTTCAGGTCAATAACACGCCACAATCACTAAAAAAACATTAAAAAAAATCCATTTTTATTCATACCTTTAGGCCAACAGGTCCTATTAAGCCCATATTACCCTGCAAAAAGAAAGGTTCCGACACATATCGGTCGTTCATTCTAAATCTCAGAACAGACGATCACAGCTTCAGAGCTTCTGAATTAATCTATAATTTTAATTTATCGTTTTACCTTCTCTCCCGGTTCCCCGCGAAGACCTTGAATACCTTGTACACCAATTCCCTCTTCACCCTGAGAAGAAGACGAACTCATGACACCGCGCCACACATAAACTTTGACATGCACATATTTTAAGTTCACTAGTTAAAGTGCAAAAAGCCTGTTTTTTTTTTTTTTTTGTTTGCTTGCTACCTTGTTTCCCTTCTGGCCTGGTGATCCCGGCACGCCATCGATGCCAATGGGACCAGGCAGGCCTGCAATGCCCTGCAATAATTTATAATAATGTTCATACGTGAGCAAAAAGAAACTACTTGGATTTTTATGTCAAAGTCAAGTTTTAACAATAATCATGACTTTAGATTTCTTGACTTACATCTCTTCCTTGTTCTCCTTTGTCTCCTTTTGACCCGGCTTTCCCACGTAAACCCTTTCAACAATCAAGAAAATTATAAAAACACACACGTACAAACATATAAACAACAAAAAAACTACTCTTTTAAACAGAGCTAAACATCAAGTTCAGCAACTTTGAAAATTGGCATCAGGTTAAAAAAAAAGAATTAAAAAGTCCACAGCCTTCTGCTCTTACTTTCTCTCCCGGTTCTCCAGGATCTCCCTGCAAAACATGAGAGCAGCTGCTTCATCGTGTCGACGTCACTTCAAATTTAAATCTCTGAAGTCACGTTACGTACCAGAAAAACATAAATAAAGGATTACATAATAAAAGACAGGCTTGTGTTACCTTGACCGATATCCCAGGTGACCCTGGTGGTCCCGGCTGGCCAGGTCGGCCTGGAGCTCCGTTAACCCCCGGTACACCAGAAGGTCCCTGAGGACCCTGTAACACACATTATGCAGTGTGTATTGTTCAAAAATTCAGGTTTAAATGTTAATTTAAAAAAAAAAAAAAGACTTTTTGGGGACTTACTGAAGATCCGGGCTCTCCTTTTCGTCCAGGCACAAAGTTTGCATCCGGACCGGCGATGACGTACCCCGGCTCCCCCTGAAGGGAAACAGTGACGGACTGAGATCCTCGAACACGGGCAGCTCTGCTGTCGGCTGCATGTGAACCACCGAAGGCAGACTTACTCTTTCTCCTCTCTGCCCCTTCGGACCAGTGAGTCCAGGAAGACCCTGCAGTGGAAAAGAGTGTAATTTTAAAAGACCAGGAAAAAGTGGAATCACTTCATCTGCACGTCTGATCGCACAAAGATAAAGAAAAGAGTTAAAAGGTTCGGAGTGCCTGATCAGAACTGTTTTCCTACCATGTCACCCGGAACACCTGGAGGCCCCTAAACAAAAAAAGAAACACACACACAGTCAGTAATGTCGCTCTGAGATTCAGGATCAGGTCGTCTGAGGTTTGGATTTTTCTGGCTGTAGTTACTCGTTGGCCAGCAGAACCCGGGGGTCCCGTTCTTCCTGGTCGCCCCGGTAACCCCGGCACGCCGTCTGTTCCAGGAGACCCCTGTGGAAAAAGAAGACAACACAGTTCACAAAACACAGCACATTTTGGAGTTTGTAGAGGATTTAATGTAATCCTACATAGAATGATTGATGTTAACTGTAAAAGATGCTCTGATTAAAGTAAAACAGTGAAGTGGATGGCGTTACCTTCTCGCCTGGTTCTCCTTTGGAAGACGT
Source organism: Salarias fasciatus (assembly GCF_902148845.1). Classification (NCBI taxonomy): domain Eukaryota; kingdom Metazoa; phylum Chordata; class Actinopteri; order Blenniiformes; family Blenniidae; genus Salarias; species Salarias fasciatus. The sequence goes on along the minus strand of NC_043761.1, from coordinate 12,750,296 downwards.
GAACGGATCAAACTGTCCAGGACTTTGCCTGAATCTCTGTATCAATAAAGAAAAACAAAATCCCACTGTTACATCCAAATGTTTTTTTAATTGGAAGTAAATTAAGTATATCTGACAAAGTAGAAAGAAAACATGAATGAAAAAGAAGAGATAAAACCTACCAGACCTCCAAGACCAAATCCATCTCCCTGAGGAAATGAAAGATCGTGGAATAAAACAAAACCGTTTCAGCGTTTTCTATTATGAAGTCTTTCTGCACAAATCAACTCACCTTCTCCCCTTTCTGGCCCTGCAAGAGCAGATAAGAGTCACATTAACAATCTGCTGGCTAATTCGATAATTCAGTTGTATGTTTTTTGTTAATCTGAATATGTTTTTGCGCCAACCTTCACACACTGGCCAGCACAGGGACCCTGAGGCTTCAGCGTCTCCTCTGGATCCTCGGTCGGAGTGTCCAACTGAGTATCCTACAAATGAAAGACAAAAAAAACATGCAGTCATGTCCTCTACTGCTGAGGGTTTAAATTAGAAACAGCAGACATAATCTAGTTCATCCCATTTGTCTCACCTCGTCGTTGAGCTTGTACTCAGAGAGGAGCTCCTCGCTACAGATGCTGTTGATAAAGTCTCTCTCGACGGACGGGAAGTCATCGAATGTCGGCGAGAAGAAAATGTTCTTGTAGCTGGTGGGAGCCGCGATCTTGTTCAGCTCCTCCATGTCCGCATTGGAAACTCCAACCGCCAGGACGCTGACGCCTGCAGAGAGAAACGCCTTCGGAACGGATCTGCCATCGTCTCATTAAAGGTGAGGTTCACGTTCATCAGAACTGACCCAAAGCACGGGCGATTCTTGAGGGTGGCACCACGTTATCCTGGGCCCTGCCGTCTGTGATCAGAACCAGAACGTGGGCCACGTTCGGCCTCATGCCCAGAGACTCCTGGAACAGCTCCTGCAGAACGTAGCTGATGCCTTTTCCTGTGGAGAGCAAATCAAGGCAGTTCCACGACACTCGGATAAGTCAGCTGAAGTCATTAGAGTACTGCTCTACATCATTCAGAACACTGGAACCAAAATACTTTACATAAAAATCATTTTTTTGAAAAAGGAAATAGTTAAAATAGGGCTCAATAAAAAAAATGTACAATAAAAAACTAGCTCACAAAGTAAAACGCTGTTGTGGATTTGGCCTCTTTAAGCTTAAAATACACCCAGAAAAGAGGGAATCTCACACCTCAATGGCAGCATGAAGAACAGCACTTTCCATCAGCACGCCAGCCGCCGGAGCAGCTTACAACCGAAGCCATGTTAAAGTAGCCGTGAAATAAAAGGGTTCAAACAGACAAAGCTCTGCTTTCGTCTCACTGACCTGTTTTGGTGTTGCCGCCCACGTAGCGTAGCGCTCTCAGAGCTCGGAGCATTGAGTTTCTGTCCTTGAAGTCGCTCAAACGGAACTCAATTCGAGGCTCGTCACTGTAATGAACCACGGCTATCTGAGATGAGATTGACAGAGGAGATGCAACATCAACACCAGAACACACGGTCGCTCACTTCCCAAACCACTGATCCGTTACCGCCACACGATACTAACGCAACACAAGAGGAACGGAGCTTTCGGCTAACCTGTGTGGCCTGTGGACCAATGACAGGGAAGTACGTGGCCACTCGGAAGATGAACTCCTTCATCTTGATGAAGTTGTTGGCGCCGATACTTGAGGACTCGTCAACCAAGAATACGATGTCTGCTTTGGCTTTTCCACACACTGCGAAAACAGGACAGAAACATACAAATCAAGACCTAGAACATGATAACCTGTAGGAGACAGTGTGTCTGTAATACCTGGTTGCGATGGAGCTGCTGCGTCGACATTGGACGTGGTTTTCCGGAGGTGTGTGACAGCCGCTCTGTCCTCGGTGACACGAGGCGGAGCTGGAGGCTTCCTGGTGGTGAAGGATCCGGTTGGCGGCACGGCGATGGGGTGTCGAGTGGTCCTGGAGGCCGTCTGAGCGGCGGTGGTGTTGATGACGGCGGCGGCGGTCGTGATTTGCGGGGGAAGCGGGGCCACGGTGACCGGCACAGGCTGGACTGTTCCCGCAGGAGGATCCGGCCCCACTGCGAAGCACACAGCCGTAATGTAGGTGATCATAGTTCTTTAAAGCGTGTGTTCAACTTGTCGACTGGATAACTGAGAAGGTGGAATGAAGACTTACATATTCTCTGATACACTGTGCTGACGGGTCCCTCCACTTCTCCATACAAAGGTCTGATGGTGAAAATATACGTTCTGCCATACAGGAGCTCTCTGATCTTGTAAGAGGAGAAACCAGGGCCCAGAATCTCGGTTTTAGTCTCCAACACTGAGAAGACACAAAGGTGTGATTATTCAAAGATGGAATTAGGAGGCTGTCCTTTCACTAATCAGTTTATCAGCTTCAGGTTCGCTTCACATGAGGCTCATTTCCAAACTTAATGCTTGAGCTCCTCAGACTAGATTTAAATTTGCCTTCATGCTGGTGCGGTTAACCGCTGACCTGAGATATGCCTCCAGGAGAGGAGGTATCCGGACACACCGGCCACACGCGTCCAGTTGAGAACAGTGCTGCTGTCCGTCGTGTTCAGAACAGCAAATCCTTCCACTTTTGGAAGATCCACTGAAACGCGCAAAGAAAAACCCCTGAATATGAATTATAACATAAACAAAAACAAAACACAAAGTCTTGAACTTGGTGATTATTAATGAGAGCGGCTGAGCAGGTGGATACAAGGTATTTCTGATGACTGACACTTGTGATCAGATACAGGTTTTATACGGTTCCTCGCTGTCGGCAGGACTCACAGGTTCGCGCTGTGACCAGGACGGCACTCCCTTCCCTGTCGCCCACCACGGCCGACACCTGGATCTTATAGGCCGAGCTCTCACGCAGGTTACGAATGGTGAAGGTGGAGGAGGACGCAGACACAACCTGGGACTTCTCTTTACCTCCTGGCAACATGGAGCAATTAAATCCAGACGATTAGTGACGACGAGGGACAAACAACATTACTGTACTGTATTTGATGACTTATTGGGTAAATGTTAAAGCATAACTCAGAGCTTTCCATTTGTGTGATTCTTACCATTAAAGGGGATCCAGGAGATTTTATACCCAGAAGCCCCTGGGGTTTTCCTCCATGAAAGTGTGAAGGAATTCACCCCGATGTCCACAACCTTCACCTCCCTCACCGCCTGGACGGGCTCCGAGTCGGAGACTTCAGCTAAGGAATGATGTTAACACAATTTATCATTCTGATCAATTGCTTCAATAAAAACCCAAACATTGATCTAAAGAATGAAGAAACTTTCTGAGCTGAGCTGCTGTGACCTGATCCGCACAGCCTATCATTTCACCGTGTAATAAACGTGGCGGTTGGAGGTTGGTGTAACAGACTAACTTTGACAGTGACGGTGATAAAATGATAGTAGCCCTGCCGACTTTCACTCTGTGACGTGTCGTACGAGTGACAGCGACAAGATCTGCGGTTAGACCGGGAAGACCGAAGTGCAAGACTTGTCAGTCAAGAGAAGGGAGCAGCGGGCTGCAGCGACACAGGGTGAACTCTTACATTTCTTTCTTCTTAATCAGAAATTCTGATGAAAAATTGTAAATAAATTCAGATCTACTTCAGTTGTATACCTGTAATCTGAGATAAGGAGATTTCTGGTCCCTCCGAGTTCCCATACACTGCACAAATGGTGATTTTGTAGTTGGACTTTGGGTTCAATTCTTTGATGCGATGGTAGAGGACACTGCGTTCCAGGTAATGCGACTGTGGTTTGCTATTATCTGCAAGAATGCAAACACATATAATTATCAAACATAAAGTCTGATCAGCGCAGTTCACTTTTGATGAATCTTACCTGTGCTCCAAGAGAGTTTGTACTCAGTGGCTCCAACAATGGGACTCCACTCTAAATCTATAGAGGTACTCGTGTAAGATGTCACCTTAAAGTTGGACACATAACCCAAAGGAGCTGAGAAACAAAGAAGAAAAGTCAAACTGTAATTATTTATAAAGTCACATTACTTTCTGTAAAACATGCAGAAGAAACATCAAATACAAATTGCTTTTTAGGAATTCTGTGCTTGTACTCACAGGTTCTGAAGGTGGTGGCGATGCCCGGCCCCACCACCGATCCAAACAGCACGTACAGAGTCAGGACATACTCCGTATCGTGGGCGACGTTCTTCAGCTGGTACTCAGTGGTGCTGCCATTCAGAGCCAACTGCCTGGGACGATCCCGGCCAAGGAACTCTGGAAATTAAGACCAAGATTAAAGCGAGACTAGTCTGATCTTCCAGTTGTGCATGTGAGAGTGCCGGCAGGTTAAAAATGAGCGGGCAAGACAGAGTAAGTCACCTGGGGTGGGTCCCCATGCCAGCCTGTATCCCGTGGCTCCGGGGACGCTGTTCCACGAGACGACTGCAGCGCTGGTGCTCACGCCAGACACCTTCAGAGTTTGGACTGCACTACTTTCCACTGTGGAACCACAAACACAGACAGAGCTGTTACGCATCCTGTCAAAACTTGCTTTTATCAGTAATGGTTGCAATTTTAGCTTTTTTTTTTTCTCAAGTATCTTAATTATTCCCAAGTGGGACCATTTGTTCCACAAGCCTGTGAAATAAAAAAAACAAAACAAAACAGAGCATCCGCACATAATCCAACAAATTAAAGAATAAAATGACATTACAGGACGAATGTCAAGTGAGACAAATAAGTGGATTACATGTCTTGACTTTGGTGGCGGTGACTGGACCCTCGATGTCTCCAAAGATGGGGTTGATGGTGACAGTGTACTCCGAGCCTGCGTGGAGCCCCTGGATCATGTAAAAGTTGAAGGTGTCCCCGAGGTTTATGTTCTCTATGTGTCCATCTACAAGACAAACAGAAACTGTTACTGTGGCATAGTGAGACGCTAAACACCTGGTGGAGGTCAGTATTAGTGTGTGTGTGTGTGTGTGTGTGTGTGTGTGTGTGTGTGTGCATGATGGATTTAACGGTGTAAAAGGCTGTGAGACAGCCTGTAACCCGTCTACCTGGGGCCGACCACGTCAGGCGGTATCCTGTTGCCCCCCGGACGGAGCCCCACCGGGCTTGGACAGTGTCAGTGGTGGCATTCTGGACCAGGAAGTGCTGAACTGTTACCAGCTTCACTGTTAAACACATTGCAAATGAAAACACACACGCAAATACACACAAATACAGTCAGTTCATTAAGTCACGCACAACATTCAAACAAACAGTAAATGCATTAAACCTTGATGGAGCATGTTGGATATTATTAAAATTTTTTAAATGAACACAATCAACTCATTAATTTAATTCAGCTCATATCAAAGTGAAGCCTGCAGCTATATTGTTTTAATATTACCATGAAGAGCAGATAAAAGAGTGCTCTACAATTGGAAATAGTCACTGATATTTTGAACAACATCACCCTGCTGTGGACAGATTCTGGCACTGCATGTTAATGCTTGTGTAACATACAGTATTCTCTGGAAAAAAAAAAAAAGCCGATTTATCAGATACGATTAGAATAAAACATTTCCTGTGCAAAAGTATCTGATCATTTTGAGAATAAGGGTACTGCAGCTTCCTGATCCGTCATCCTGTGTGTATCAGTTAGTATAATTATGACATTTTAGCTGAATTCAATGTGCTTACATGTCTTTCCCACTAATGAAACCGGTGCGCTTGGCCCTTCAGGGAAAATGGTGTAGATGGTGATAGTGTACTTCTTATCCTCTTCCAGGCTGTCAATCACGTGAGAAGAGGTCTCTGCAGGAAGCAGCTGCTCGTACGTTAATCCCGGTCTGTTGGCTAGAGGAGAATCATAAACCGGGGAGAATCGATACAAATTTCAATCGAACGTTTGGTGCGAAATGCTTTGAGTCAGGCGCAAGAAGAACGGCAATTATGTCGAGATCTGTCCGCATACATCTTGGGATGAGGATCTTGAATCCGTTGATCTTCCCGATAGGAGGCGTCCAGCCGAGGCGCAGAGAGAACAGGCCCTCCTCAATGACTCGGAAGTTTGACACCAGGGGCAAAGGGGCTAAAAGACAGAGACAAGAAGGCGTAATAAAGTCCAATCCGTGCACACGTGTTGACAGTATCTGGAAGATGTATGTGACGCTCACTTGTTTTCACAGTGATGGATGCAGAGTCTCCGATGAGGCTGGGATAGATGGCATACACAGTGAGTGAGTATTCTGTTTTTGGGCTCAGCGCCGTCACCACGGCTGTGTTTACATCTGCTTTCAGGTCCATCTGTTACACACACACACACACACACACACACACACACACACACACACACACACACACACACACACACACACATACACACAGGACAAGACGTGGAGAGAAAAAAGAGGAGGGTGAGACAGAAAGATTGAAAGTAAATAATGTGAAGAGGATGACTGATGAAGATGAAGATGAGACAGAGATACACAGAAAGTAGATGTATTTCATATCCTGTCCTCAGTACAAAAATCATATCATCACTTTTCTACGAATGCGTGTCGTAAACCATCATCATGGTTATAGTTTGTTTACACATCAATCTAAAACCCTTTTATCCACTGTTTTCAGATTAGGTGGTGTGTTGTGGTGACAGCATGGCGCTCACGTCAAAGTATCTGGAGTTTAATTGGCCAAAGGTTCGTCTGCTGTGAAATCATGAAAATACATATACAAGCCCAAGCAAAGAAGTCAGTTTCATGTTGATTCCATTAGTCAGAGATGCCACAGTGTCTCTGAAGTGTTGCAGAGATGGAATAGCATAAATATCTTTGGCTGCAGGAGAGATGATTCACTGCATTTTGGGTTTAGTACATGTAGCGGTCACAGTGACGACCCGCTGTTATGAATCCTCGGCATGTCGTCAATATGCAAGAAACTGAAGCTTCCTTTTTCTATAACCCAAGAAAGTGATCAGTACCTGCTTCTGCTGCAGGGGGAGGAGGTGTCCCTTGGAGTTGAGAGGAGTGACCAGGACGCGGTATCCGGTGACGTCCCCCGTGGCCTCGCTCCACGTCAGCCTGAGGGAGCTGTGGGCCAGCTCACTGACCCGCAGGTCTCTGGGACCCACCACACGCTCTTCCCCTGCCATTGACACGAAATGAATAAAACAGAAGGCGGGAGAAGAGGAAGAGAGCCGGAAAGTTTCCGTGGGATTTAATATAAAATTTGTCTCAGAGATGAATGATGTCTGTGAGGAAGCTGCAGGGCTCAGTGAAATAAAACTAAACTATTACTGAGTTGTATTATTAATTTTAAGCATTCGGTTGTAATAGAGCCCATAAATATGAATATGCAAAGACCTGACAGAGAAACTTCTGAGTGGAAACTCTTTTTAAAAGACTCACGGGTCTGGGCTGTTTTCACGGGACGCGGCGGTTCAGAGGCAGTAAAACAAACTCTCCTGGACAGCTTGGGGAGGATGGTATCCAGGAGGAAGAAGTCAGGGCCCAGCAACAGATGCTCCTGGAACGGCTCCGACACTATCCTCCTCAGCTCTAACTCGTCAGCTCCTCGCACGCCTGCTCACAAGATCAATACGAAGACAATAAAAAGGACAGGGCAGATTTAGTCGACTGGAATTTCCAGAGCTAGTAAAATGGATTAAAAGTCATTAATGATGAGAATAACTAGATTTCTGCAGACTGGGATGAGTTGTGGTTTCCAGATGTTTTTACATTAAGACATGCATGTAAATTTTAACAAAAAAGCCAAAAATTGTGTGGTATTGTCTTTCAATTATATAATTTTGGCTGCAGATGTGTATTTTTAATGCAGACTTTCCATGTTTTGCTGTGCATGAGTGCATTATCTGAATGCGCCGGTTTCCTCCCACAATCATGTCAACATATTTAATTCCACCAGGGGGAGCTGTGGCATTTTGAGAAGTTTGAGTCATGGAAGCATGAAAACACCCTTAACACATGTACAGTATCATGTTGAAGTTTATGACAGCAAGTATATTTTCACTAACTAGTTTTTTTTTGGGTTGGTAAAGGTCTTAAAACTTTAAATTGAAGAGTTATGTTCCTGAAAACCACTTGATAATATCATATTTAGGTAAAATAAAGGACTTCATAGCAGAAGAGGAGGATAGATGAATAACCTACCTTCATTTATCTGATCTAATACGATCCTTGTTTATTTAAATTAGAACGTGACTGTGCTTCTTATGTTTGTGTGCAAAAAATCATGTCTCACACACACACACACACACACACACACACGCACAGAAGGACATTCGAATTATCCATGCTACAACAGGGCGCCCAGGTTTATTGGTTTTGCATGAGAGGACAAGACGTGTGTGGAGCTTCTCTGCTGCAGTGATGGACGAGAGGAGGCGGCCTCAGTGTCAGGGGGGGCAAATGGGGCACACTGAATCGCCTAATGAAAAATGGCTGCGATTAGCACACCATCAGCTAATGAGCAGTAATTATTGCACCGCCGCCGGCTGAGGGGAGTAAGTTGTGGGCTTGTGTGCATATGCCGGTGTGGAAAACAAAAAGGGTTGAGGTATGTGGTTGAACAGAAGCTGATGCAACACATTCACAAAGTGCACCTTTACACACACAACTACACACGCACACATCTGCAAACAAGACAGTCACGCATACACACAAAGCACCCACACTGAATCCAATGAATTCAAATATACAGGACATGAATTTGTAACTGCAAACACTGCAGATAAGCCAGCAGCGCTGGGATAAAATCTGACGGGTCGCTGCAGTGGGGATGTTGAAGGAATTCACAATACCGCCTGGTACACTCACCTACTGCAAAGAGAGAAATCCCATTGTCAGCCACTGCTGTGACTGCAGCATCAACCTGGTCGTCCGAGGGTCCGTTTGTGATCAAAACAGTAATCTGTGCGAGGAGACAAAACAGAACATGATGTTCAGGAGCTTCAATGGAGCATTAGCAGCTATAATTTTACATTTGTGCAGTTTCATCTTCATAACATGATGCACTGTGGCACTATATGTTCCATTGATGGGAATGATGTATTAAAAAAATGATATGCTTGCAATCTCTTTATTACCATCGTTGCACAATACTCAGCTAATAATACATATTAGTTAATGTGCATGAGGTCAAGTTTAGTAACCATTTCTCTGTTGTGGTGTGGGCTTCAATCTACCTTCAAGCAATATTTGTTTGGGTTGAAAGAGAATCCATCCCAGCTGTAATATCAGTGTAGAAAGCTCCATGGGCCTTTGACATGGTTTAGTTAATAATTGAATACATAATTAAATGAATCAAACCCAAAGACAAAGTGGAATTCAAGGATGCAGGCTGCCAGCTGAGAGTGATAATTTGCCCATTAAGGAAAATGTATTCAGTTCATTCAAAGTTCATCCCTCAGTCAATGAAGACGGGAGCTAAAAAGCATCAGTATGAGAACGTGGCCGCTCCTTTGCATGTGCTCAGGCTGTACAATTCAATATATCAGCCTAATCCTCAATTCTCTGCCTTCCCACACCGAGCGTGCCGCTGTGAGATGATTCACGCGTGCACAGAGAGATGGAGAGACGATTGGAATGCTAACCAGCTGTGCTACACTGAGACTACACCAAAGTATTGGACTGTCAAAAAAAAAAAAAAATGCAGCAGATGGAAAGTTGGGAGTGGGAAAGGCGTTTGTGTATTTGATAGCAGACTTTTCTGAGATGAGCTTAGTGAGTAGCTGACTTCAGAGGTTTGGTTGAGGGTTCGAGAAATCCAGAAGAACCCATCGAAGACACGATTTGCTAAGTACGCTCATTTCAGCTTTATTTCTGTGAAACTGTTGCAACAGCCATTTCACATGGCCAACATGTGTCTATGCATTAAAAACTTTTTTTTTTTTTCCAGCAAAACAAAACATTTCCAGGCATTTGGAGCTCTGTCAACAATTTGTATTCCAGGCGCATTGGAGTGTATTTTGATCAGATGCGCGGTGGTGTAAAAAAACTTGTTGACCAGTTTGTTCTGTTTGTTTTCTCCAGACTGTCCCGCAGAGTAGAAATAAAGATTCCCGACTCGTCATTTCCTTCCTCGCAGGGCCAGAGCAAACAGAATATGCATATCCTTGCAGTGTGAGTTGTAATCTCAAATGAATCTGTTCCCGGCTGCTTGTGCGTTATTAGCATATCGTCCAACATTTAACAAGTGTTGAGACCTTCGATTTTGAAAGCAACGAGGATCAGATTTCACAAAAACAAGACAAAAATCACGTTTTTAGACAGAAACAGTCCTCTCTGAATGAGTCCTCAGTGGTTGGGGTATTGTACCTTTGGGGCAAGATCCCGTGTGATGGCAGGGCTGAAAACAGTGTCGACCAGAAACTGGAGGGCCTCGCCCGTCCTCCTGGATCCCCCCTCATAGGGTAGGTCTCTGATGGCTCTGAGCACCTCCTCTAGTGAACTGTAGTCTGTCAAAGCAATTCGCATTCTGTGAAAAAAGACATATAATGATGAGGAACTAATGGAAGTACATTTATACATACTTAATGAGGAAGAAATTTACATTTGACTTGATTTCCATCTGTATTTGATGCAATATCCTCCAGGGACCCAGCTCATACACCTTGCTCCATCTCTCTTTACAACACTGAGCTGGCACATTCATTTCTGGTTTCATTTCAAGGAGTTAAATCTGGGCTTTGTCAAAGTGAATATCACTGTAAAAAGGTACCATTTGTGGATATTTTTCAGCAGGAATAACAACGATTAAATGAGTCACAGGTTTTCATAATTTTACAAGATGCATCAAATTCGATGCCTGACGTTTACCTCGGAATGTCCCCAAACACAGTGACGCCGAAGCGGAGCCCCTCATCCCCCACAACACTTTTCTGAAAGGAGGAGACGATGGCTGAGATGAAGTCTTTGACTCGGGAGAAGCTGGTCTGACCCACAGTCCATGACTCATCCACCAGAAACACTATGTCTGCCTGCACCACTGTGCTGCACGCTGCAGGGAGAGGAAGACCAGTTAGTGTGTGGGCAAAAAAAAAAAAAAAAAAAAAAAAAAATCACATCACCCTCCTGTATGTTCAAATATTCATTTAGTTCCAGTTGATTAGTGTCAATAATTCCTCTATGTGCGGCACATTCACGCTCCATTCCCACTGTGACCACCAGATAGCAGTCTTGTTCTACCACGTTGGGGGTTTTCCTTATATTTGCTTCTGTCATGCAGCCAGAAAGCAGCACAAATCCCTATGAATTTTTAATGAGACACAAGTGAGCCAAAGAGACTATCAATATTCTGAGCACTCCAGCAATAAAACTTTAGTACAGCTATGAGAAATGCTTAGAATAATAAGGTAAACACACCCAAAATCAGGGTCAGTCCCCTTGCCCAAGCAAACAAATGCATTCACCATAAGGATCTGCTGAGTTTGGTGGGATTTCGTCGAGAGGAAATATTCAGGCACTCACAAAGCTGGAGCGCTGGATACATGCACACACTTTCACACACCCACACGCGCACAATCTGCCGTGTCTGCAAACACCCTTCAAGTCAATATGCTAGCATTACATATGCAATAAACCAGAGTGAGGACAGCATTGATTAGGCCAGTGAATAAGCGATAGGCACCGCTGATTGTCCCGTAAGTGATAAGTGATTCTCGCTGTCCCCTATTTCATTATCATGCTCGCTCTCATCTATTATCTCGCCCATTCTTCCTCTGGCTGCTGTCCCAGGATTCACCGGGGGTGACATATGTCTCCAGTCCACGGCGACCCGACATTATCCTCTTCCTCACACGCCTATACATCGCTGACCATGCAACAAAGAAACAAAAAAAAAAAAAAAATTGTAGAAATACTGTTTTTGAAGCTTGTGCAGTGCTGAGATGGAAGCTGCAATACCCTCCATTTGGGAGTAATATTACCATCAGTAATGAGTTAAAACCACTGATGCAATTACAGATACATAAACGTTCCTCCTCTTCATCCTGGCTCGGGCCTCACACAGCCAACCAGCCATCCTTGCATACACATGTGGTTTTTTTCCATTTATTAGGATATTTTATACTTCACAGATTTCTGTAATAGCACATAAAACACAGTGGAGGCTCTGAGCAAGGAAACAGCTGGAGGCTGGTGTCTGTCAGATAGACACCGACTACGGTAGAAAACAAGATCAATTATCCGCAAGTTTGTCTGTCTGGGCCGGCTGGCGAGAACGACATCCCCGGGATAAGGACACAACACATGCTGAGGGATTAGGAAAGGCTTTCTTGAAGGTTATCTATGCTGATATCTCAAAGGTTGCATCCACCTCTGAGTTGGACCACCATTGATTTGCACATTAGATGTAGCTCACTGGCTTCAGCACATGCTGCAGAAAACTCTGCCAAGGAAAGAAATGCGCTCATAGAAATAATGATGCTCTGCTGCAAATCTGATGCGATCAGATCAAGAAAGGAAAAAAAGAAAAAAAGATGTAAACCATCAAAGGGTGCATGTCTAAGAAACTCAAAGGGCCATCAGGGTCAGATTTCATGATCTTCCAAGTAAACAGGCATCAAAGCTGCTCTACCAAGTTTCTGCACGAGTAAACTGACAGGCACAAACCTCCAGAGGATCTGAATGGCAAAGAAAGCCAATCATTTCTGCATTTCTGTCTCAAATCTCTTTAAATAATTGCCTCTTATGGTTTTCATTGTAATTTTTATGCAGCGTGAGTTGTTAAAATTAATAGCTTAGATTTCCTCTGTCGCAAGCTGTGAAGCTGGCAGCCGCTAAGCTGATACTCCGGTCAATCAGAAGGACTCATGCCGCCCAGTTTGATGTTTTCAATTTCTTATAGCGCTGTTTGTTCCATTGCCTCACTCCCTTGGAGTGCAAACCCTAACCTTTCATTGTCCATGCTGAGAAAGTTACGAACAACAATTAATTGAGTGCAGTCACTTAGGACTGCAGTCTTTGGAGTAGTAGGGAGAAAAGTTTAGACATTTATACAACCTCAAGTGTTATTTGTCTTAACTCTACAATGTTCAAGGGAAATTCTTTACCACTTTAATTGAGCAGTTGTTCAATCTTTCTCTACATGTTGCTGCGGATGGTCCGGTTATGCACGCGTGTGTTGAGCTTATTAAAGCAAAAATAAAGGCTTTGAAAGGGATCCTTGCAAATGAGGCTCAGACTGCTGCTACAGTAAACCTGGAGGCTGTAATACACTGACCTGACACGCCGAAAAGCCACCCGGCGCTACAGACTTGGCTGACAACGCTCACCGTTAATTTAAAAATATCGATTAATGAGGCTTGAAGTAGATTCTCAGTTAACAGCTTGCTCCTTCTTGTGTGTAATATGAAACACTAAGCCCTCGGGGCGGCTCCGGACAGCTATATGATGCGACGGCATATGAATTAACACTCAATAATTCGCAGTCAATAACATACAACAGCAACACCTGCAGCAACCAGCAGCACTGCAGCTATTTATATCCCTCCACAATTCTGCTCAACGACTTCACCAATCACCCTCTGCCAATCACATTGCAGGTGGAGAAAGTCTAACTTTTGATTGGCTGATTGACCTTTCAGTGACATTCAGCGGCGCCCGAGGCGAAGGTTCAGTATCTGGGGGATGGTTTTGACAAGCTGGCAGACAGAGAGCCATACTGTACATGAGGCCAGCAGATGTTTAAACTCCCTGACTAGACGGAAAGAGGAGGTAAGCCGGGCTGCTGTATGCCCCGCGTACTGATCCAGGTGTGGAGATTTAATGACGGGAGCGTTTACACAGACCGTGATAACTCAACACCTGCCCTTTCTTTGTGACTGAGCAGCCAAATCATCTTCAAATTGACATAACTGATGATACGACATATGGTCCCGACACAGAATTATGCAACTGGTAGCAGCATAACGGCGCATTTAATTTAAAGAGGGGAGAGGGAAAAAAAGAACTTAATAAATTAGAATCTCTGAGTCTTCCTGAATATTCGTGTGAATAGAAAAATGTAGAAAAAAAGAGTAGCATGAGTGATCACTTACCTTCAGCCTGTGCTGCGACACTTTGGTGAGAGACAGAAAGGGACAGTAGGAAAATCCAAAGAGAAGAAGGGCCCATACTCTTCCTCTCCTCCCCCTCCCCACAGTGCTTCTCTTCACAAGTCCACTTCCTGAATATCCACTCCACAATCATCAATTCCCGCTCCTGTTTTTGTCCTATCTGAAAGCAGAAACGAACACAGGGAAGAAAAAGTAATTACAGGCTCGCAAAAGATAAAACACAGTCACATTTTAATTTGTAAAACATGTGTTTGTATCTCTTCTGTGAAGGTCAAGCTTTCTGTTCCTAATAGTTAAGCAGTTCAACACTGCTGAGTCAGAATATCTTCGGTTGCCGTCTGGGTTTGAGCCTTTAGAAGCAGAATTTGCATGTTCTCCCTGTGTGTGTGTGTGGGACTTTGGTGACTGTTGATTGCTACTCCTTCAGTCATCGTACAGAAAATGAATTGATGAGGATGAGTATGTTTACCTCCAGACAGGAGCTCCACCAATAAACCATTTCACAGCAGACTCACTGATTCCAATGAAATTAAAGCTCCAAAGAGATTTTTAAACTGTCAGATAAACATACATTTATTAGCGGCAATAACTTTGCATTAGATATTTATAATCTGTTGTCACACATCACGGCAGAGCTTCCTACTAACTCGCCATCTGAGTAAACATGAATGCGTGAAATTGGTTGTATCGACATTGTTCACAGCTGTTTAGAAATGGAAAACAACAACAACACCAAGAAAATCCTCTGCCAAATATGGTGTCTTTTGTATTTGTTTAGTGACCTGAAAGCTGCTTTTGTTTCCTGTCAAAACAGACACCAGAATGGAAAGTCAGCCTTTCAGATTTGGATTTTTTTCAGTTTTTTCCTCATTGCAGAACCAGTTGCGCTTCGCACAGTTTGGACTCTGTAATTCTAATCTCGTGAAGATTACAATAGAAGAAAAACCCAGCTAAGTGCAGGTTTGGCTTTCCCACAATCAAACGTGAAGGCGTTCAAAAGGAAGAAGAGGTCACCTGCAGATTTAAGATTCATTTTAAACCAGAATCAAAATTACATTTCTGCAGAATCAGACATGTTTATTTATTAAGTCAAATGAAAAGAAAGATCTTTGTCAACATATCAGAATTTTTTTTTATCGTCTCATTGGTTGGATGGGTGTGTTGTTGTCTGTGTTTGATTGACAGCAGCTGGCAGTCTGCCGGCGCGCCCGTATTATACGAGGGAATAGGAGACAAAGTAAATAAACTTGCACTGTGGCTACGAGGCAGACGGGATGTTAAAAAAAATCAACACTATCAGAGTAGAGCTGTGAATGAGTGGAAAAGAGAAGATGGTCTTTGGCAGCATTTCAAATGAATGGAAGCGGAGCAGGTTCATTTCCTGACGTACAGATGAACCTCAGGGGTGAAAGCAACAGGAATCTTCAAAGCAGACTAAATGGAGAGAGAGCAGCAGTTGTTCACCACAACAAATAGAGGCGAAATAACCTTCTGAGAAATAGAAATCCTGCTCTTTTTTTTGTTTTGTTTCTTGACAGAGGATGCTGCGAGTTAGAGTTGAAGAGGTCGGCTGCAAAGCTGCATCTTCTGAAATGATGCATAGATGGTAGAGAAACTTCAATCGCGCCTGGATGTTTCCTGCTTTATGTATAAATGACATATAATATGATATATTTAATCGTTTATTACACCTGTCTGTGCCATTTTAGACCTGATAAAATACGTTGAGAAGACATGGATTTCAAAACATTTGAGGTACTATGAAAAAAGCAACCCTAAATATGACCTTTGATGGTCACCGTGCTAAAAATATGAGTGACAACAGTCATACAACTAAGCATCACTGTTGCCTTGGTTGCTTATGTTGCATGCAGGCAATCAAATTCCAAATTTTACCAGCAACATATTCAACACATTACCGAAGACACAGTAAAACACTCAAGCTGTTATGTTTTACGTGGGGTTGTTAATCTGCACATGCCCCGGAATACATGTGTGTCTGTCTGTGCCCGTGCATAATATATGAGCGTGTGCAAATTCATAAGCGCGACATCAAAGAGAGATCTGCCCTCACTCAACTCCCGCACACCCCATTAAAACACAACTACTTTCTCTTGGCTTTAAAGATTGAAATACCTTCCATCAAGTTCATTCATCAAACTCCACGTCCCCTCATGGGAGCGTATTCCAACCATGAATTAATATGGTAATAACATAAAAGAATAAATCAGATCAATGTGAAACAATTCCAGAAAATTCCTGTGTGATTCGACCATCTGGTCTGACTAAGCCAGAATGGCTGAGGGCTGAATAGTTTACAACCTCTGCAGATGGAAGTGCGGGCTGGCAGAGCTTGAACTCTAATGTAACAGCCAAAAAAACTACACCCCCCCCCCCCCCCCCCCACCCCCCTCACACACATACCAGTGCAGATCTAAGATCTGTCTCTGCATGTATCGTCTGATGATCGAAGTGCAGCGAGGACAAACTCCAACGTGTGCTGCGATGAATGACAGCCAGAGCTTCACAGTAAGTATGTTGTATCCGTCCTATGGAAAAGGGAAGGATTTTAAAATAGCTTTTGCATGGCTGTTCCGAAAAGTAGCAGATAAGCAGAAAAATAAGGTCTTAAGATGGCTTTAAAGTGAAAAAAAAAAACATGTTTTTGTAAGCTTTTTCCTTTCATGCTATCGTGGACAAAGGTGACCGAAGTTTCCCGAAGCAAGCAGGGAACCGTAATATTCAGCAATGTGCAAAAATGAATGTGTTTCTGTGTACTTTTAAAGGATTTCGAAAAGAAAGTTAAAGCATGACCCACCCCTACGGAGACTGCCATCATCCAGCGGCTTTGTGAAGCAGTTCTTAAAGCACAGCGGCGGTTACGGCTAAATGTTTGTGTCAGCGTGCTAACGTGCTCACACTGACAATGCTAACACACACTGATGTTCAGCGACTGCATGTTTACTTGTGGTTAACATGTACGCATTTGCTGCTTAGTCGTAAACTGAGACAGCGGAAAGCGGACAGATTTTATTTTGAGGTATTTGCTCATAAATCCAAGTACGATAGCGACGGCGCTGAGAGGAAAGTCGCAGGGAGTTACTGCCATTCTTCCAGGAGGAACTTTTTTATCCCGCTATGAAGTGAAATTGTAACCGTCGAGGAGCTGCTGAGATTTTTCAGAGTGACGGATCGAAGAAAGACGAGATGACCGATAGGGATGACAGACGGTGTCACGTCAAAGATCACAGGCTGAAACAACAACAACAACGCGAGACATTCCTGCATATTTGGGCAGAACTCTCATCCTCAGACACGTGCCCATTACGATCCCCGAAAGAAAACATTTGCACAATGCAGCATCCATCGCAGCGGGCTGGGATCACACAGACTTCTTGCTTCCTGGCGGGGGGGAAGTATAGTTATTGTGTCTGAGGCCTTTAGTTTATCGCTGCCCCGAGAGGATTAAATAATGTCACAAAATGAAGTTTACTGTCCCTGGCCCTTATGTGCCCTCCTTCTTCCCTATCTCCATTTCTCACAGACACACACACACACACGCTCACACACACGCGGGATGCCTGCAAGTCGAACTGCACGTCAGCTATTTCTACATAATGGCATTTTCCACCTCACCACTTCACAGGATGGATTATCCCTGCAGGTGGGGAACTGGTAACAGTGAAAAAGGCACACACACACACACACACACACACACACACACACACACACACACACACACACACACACACACACACTCATAGACACACACTCATACAAAAACAGAACTACAAGGTATGATAGCAGATGTCTTTAGTGCAACACATCAGATCGACTGCTAATTTACATGCTAAAACAGCAAAGCAGACAATCTCAGACATCTCTCACAGGAAACTGTCTCAGCATCGCATTCCGTTTACAGACAAGTGGATGCATGGAAAGAAAAATATCTGCAATTCATTCGGCATAGTTTCGTCTCCTGACAACGCACCCGCAAACAACCTAATATGTTCTTATTATTCATGATATGATCGGGCTGACATGACTGGAAAATGCATGACAGCTCCTTTTTACGCTCCTGTTGAATTTGAATGAGCAAAAATCCTGCAGAGGAGAGGAGCTCTCATGCAAATATGCGTGCACGTGCGCGTACGCGCACGCACATCCACAGGTATGCAGGACATCAGCGCTGTGTGGGAAATATGAGAACAAGTGTGTGAACTTTATAATGGAATAAGATGCACATTTTTGCAGCAATTACTGGATCTTATCAGTAAAAAGCAGTGGAGATTAGCAATAACATCACACAGGTTACGCTATTTAAGGAGAGACTTTACTGTAAGAAGCAGCAGTAAAGAGGCTCAGCATAAAAAGTGTTGGCCGTGGTCCAGACACTTAGGGTGCAACAAGGGTATCAGGGCAGTTAAGAATTCAAAACTACTCCGTAAAGCACCACATTAAAGTGCAGTTAAACTAATGGATTTGGACTATGGCTCTAAAATGAGCCCATGCATTTTCACTTACCACTGCAGACAAGCCATTATCCTTCCAGCTCAGGTGTTCTCCTGATGGCCGAGAGGGGGGAAACACACCCCAGAAAGTTTACTCCAAGTCAGGCAAAAAAAAAAAAAAAAAAAAAAAAAAGGAAGTCTGCAATTGATGTTTTAGCCCTATCAGAGGTAATAGATTGAATAAATGCAGTAGAGTCTGGAAGTATGCTTGTTAGCGTATATCTGAAGGGGTGGATGAGACAGACTTTCTTTACTGCAGTGCAGAAAAGTTTGGGGAAAAGGGGTGGAGGGGAAGCTGCTGCAACCTGTTGGCTGCGAGAGAGGGAGAGAGAGAGAGAGACTGAGAGAGAGAGAGAGAAAGAGAGAGAGAGAGAGAGAGGGAGAGAAAGAGAGAGCGAGAGAATGATGTGATGAGCTTTGACCCAGTGAATGGTTGAGGATCCTCACTGTTGATGTGCTTGGAGTCACAGACACACACAATCAGCCACAATCAGAAGTCAGAAACTGTGAAATATCCATGTGAAACAGTCTTTTCTCCAAGTCTGACTTCCACAACTTGGAGGGAATTAAACTGAAAATGTCACAAACCAAACCATCTTTCACTACATCTGCATCCCAGATCAAAACAGAACAGAACCAGATTTCTACAAAACACCAGTTGATGAGAACACAGTCGAGGTCAGTTTGTGGTGGTTTGTAGAGGCAGTAAAAGGCAGGACTTCTTGTATTCTCCGCATATTTCTGCACTAACGTATTTTTTTTTATACTCACACATAAACTCAGCCAAAATAGCTTGTAGAGCAAACACCTTCTGAAAACAGAAAGGGACGGAGATAAATCTGTCATGTTTTACAAGCCGCGCGGCTCTGTGTGTGTGTGTGTGTGGGTGTGTGAGGGTGTGTGAGGGTGTTGTGCATGTCGGGAGGGCACTGGGTCGGGTTTAATGGCTGACCCCAGGAATGCGGTGACCAGTTTACTAGGTTTAGCCAGCTGTCAGTCCTGACATGCTATAACTCAACAAACAAACACACACACACACACACACACACACACACACACACACACACACACACACACACACACACACACACACACACACACACACACACACCGGGATTCGCTCATCTCAAGCTCTGGGGAAGTGATGCGGTGCATTATAGGGGTGTAATTACGAGATGTGGCAATTATTTGTACTTTAGTGGAGTATTCATTTTTCACATCCGTATATTCTTTACTCCCTACATTCATAAAACTGACTAGTTTGTGATTCAATGCCACAATCACAGGATCAAGCCAGCTGACACTAACATTTATCCACACTGTAGTTGCAGATATGATCAAGTTACACCCGTTTTAGATCTTTTCTTCAGGTGCTAAAGGATGTGAGTTTTTCTGACACCTCTGGTAATTACACCATATCACATTGCAACCCATCCATTACTGACTGACACACATATAAATTAGAGGAGGAACTTCATTATTATATGTCAATCGTCTGGCATACATAATAATTTGTGTAGCCAAACAAATCATTCGGAAGTATTTTAAAAGTGATGTGTGAAAACTTCCCCGAGTTGCACATGAGACCATTTTTCAAAAATCAACCCAGCGATTACCGTGCAATAAAAAGTGCAAAAGAGAACTTCAGTCTCGTCTGAAAAGAGACACAAGAGGCTCCTTGAATGTCATCAGAGCTGTAATAAAATCTAAATAACTGAAAAGAGCCATGACTCAGTGAAACCCTAGAAAATTCGTGTGCTTTAAATAATCGCCGTTTCTCAGATCTAGTCAAAAAAAAGTTTTCCTTTCATAAGAGGACCAGGCTAAATTGACATTTTTATAGCAGTGCTGTCCAGTCATATACTGTAATGATTTAGGGTGAATATGGAGCATATTAAAGATTTATGTCTGGCGCGGTGCAGAACAATTCGATAACACATGACTGCAGATTCAGCATGTGTCTTGAGTGTAGAAGCATGCCTCAGGCATGTGTGTCAAATCCTTTTGCTTGGAAACAAACGACGCTGCGGGCTTCTGAGGAATCCTCGTCATATAAAATAAAGGAGCACAAACAGAGAATCTGGTTCGAGTGAATAAAAGGCGTCATATTGTAAATCAGGCCTGAGGGAAGTCTGAGCTCCGCTCTGCCCTCCTGCCGACCCTCAGGAGTGCAGGAGGGCACATAAATCACCCTCATCAGGCCGTCAAAGGTCAGTGTGTCTCTGTGCATCGAGAGACTTTTACTATCGGTGTTATTCATGATTTCACTTGAGAACAAAGCTCAGTACATCATAACACCTCACTTTGCAACCTTAATCAAACATCCAACGCTTTATCGTTAAGTTTCCTGCACTCACGGCTGAATGAGCCCAACTGTCTTTCAGCAGCAGGTGTGATTAGAAATAAAAGGTGTTGCGAACCTGTCGGGGGGATTGAAACAGGGAGCATTAACCAGCCTTGTCTCAGCTAATCGCGCCCCCCCCCCCCCCCCCTTCACCAAGTGGGCCTAAATCCGCACCCCCGAGTCACGGGAGGCACTGGCACCGACGTGAGCTTTGATTAAATTTGAGCTGTAGGCTAAGAACAAAAACAATCGTGTGCGCTGGGAGTTCAGAGATAGAGAACTGAGGAAAAAGTGTGGAAAATTAACAAAGCCACCAGGAGCAAAGAAAAACAGGTGTGTGGTTTGGGGGAAGTTGTTGGGGGAGCTGGGGTGTACTGAAATCATACACACACACACACACACACACACACACACACACACATTAAAATATGGCAAATAAAATGCGTATGCAGCCACCTCGTGAACAAAATGTTAATATGAACGAGCCGCTGCGGTCATCATTTATTGGAAACCTCACAGTTTAGCCAACTTAACTGGCAGCCGAGTGCAAATATCAATCAAAGATAATTACATTCCTTGCTGGAAAAAGGTTGTGGTTTTTTTATTTTATTTAAGAGTGGGATTCAAACACAGTCCTAATGGACAAACTAGAAGCGATCCAAAAACAACAAATTTTTGCACCTGTCTGTTTCCCAAAACCTACATCAGGTCCGTAACTACTGTGTTTGCTGCCAAGGCCAGAGAAAATGTGTGAAACGGATGAAAAAGTGAATACAGTCATCTATTAATATTCTTTTAAGAAAACCTTGGTCCATTTATTTTTTAAGGAAACCATTTGCTTTGTATGCCTCCTGGCAGTCTCTCATGGAGCGTCTCATTCGAATTTGATCAAGTTTAATGCTTCTCTTAAATCTTCATTTTTACAAATCTTCTTTTTTTTCTAGCTCCTCTGGCTCAATTACAAAGGTTGCATGGATCGGGAGGATCAAACATCGCATGCTTTGTTGCTTTGTGTCCTGTTCGGTAGCGGCGAGGCTGTCAGGAGGCTGCTGTGCTACACCGAGCTGCTTTTGGCTGAGAATTCCAGTCAGAGGGCAGCACGACGGGAGAATTCACTCTTCAGACCTTTTCTGGAGATCTGTGAAGCATAAAAAAAAGTGCCTAAACTGTGTCCACGAGAGAGGAAGCAAATGGTTGTTGTAGGAAGAACAGAAGCCAGACTAAAATGAAAACTTTGACCACCTACACTTTAAAACATTTTATAACTGAACTTGTCGGTGTTTCATTTGCTTTCCTGCCCCCCCCTTTTGTGTGGCATTAATGTGATTATTGATAGAATGACAGCAGGGGATGCATGTCAGACAGATTTGATGCTCGTATCAGTTTCTGCTCAGTGCTGGCAGCGCCGGTAACATTTGTTGGGAGTTTCACACACCGGGAAGACGGGCAGCCTTCCTCTGGCCGGGGGCTAATGCAGTCCTGAATCGCATCCATAAACCGTACAAGCTGGGCAGAGTGCCCACTGCTGCCAGTTACAAAAGGTCCGCTCTGTGCCAAGCCTTTTAGCGGCATAAAACATACGTACAAACACATGCAAAGCATGCGCACACAGAGATGATATGCTCATACGCGAGATCCAAGCAAAGAACATAAAAGCAAGCGGCCTGACACGCTCGCACACACAGGCCGACACCCTTGGTGTACGCTCACGCAGGGCTTGTCTCTCACAGACAATTTTAGTCACAATAAATCTATTTCAAAAAAAAAAAAACAAAAAAAAACTTGTGACTTCCCGTCTCAAGCTGAGCTACGAGCTGTCATGGCAACAGAAGAAAACAGCCGCTGCGGCGTGATGGCTGGTTTGTTGGTTTAAGCTGCAGCGGAGCAGAGAATTGAGATGCAGCTGAAGTCTGGCCTGGAAGAATTAGTCATGAGTGTGTGTCCAATTACCACTCTGAAGCTGACAAAGGAGAGCAAAATAACGAACAAAACAAGTTCGCCTCGCTGTGCGTCAGACAGAGCATCAGAGTAAAGACAATATTATGAAAAAATAAAACTAGAGAACTAGAGAAATCCTGTGATAACAGATACAGAGTGCTAAATGCAGATTTGGCTCCATGACAGTCTTCAGGGTCACGAAAGCACAAATTAAAATTAATGGGACATTAGAGGCGACAGATATTTAGCCTGTCTTAGTTTTGCCTTTGTTCACAGTCAGCTGGCATCGACTGCAGCTCCCGAGAGGTGTGGAACATGGATCACGATTATGTGGAACTGAGGTTCCCGAAACATTTTTCCTTGGAAGTGCCCCTCGAATTGCCTTTAAGAAAGTTTGCGGACACAGTCTGCGATCTGTGATTCAATAAAAGAGACATCACGGTGAAGCAAAGCCCTGCAACACTCTCAAGAACACAAAGGTGAAAGCTTTCAAATAAACAGGCAATAAACAGTTTCTCTTTTCTGCTCTCGGAAATATGTTATGAACTTCTATACATGTTCAAATATAAACATCATGACATAAGAATGAGTTTGTTTGCTTTTCTTCTGAGCTTATATTTTTACAAGGTAATGACTGATAGCAATGGAAGTCAACAAAGTGTAAACTACATATATTGAAATATTTTCTGTTTTTATGTGGAGAGAAGGTTCACATGCATGTGGGATTTTTAAGAAGTAGGAAAACCCCACAGGGTCAAAGGGCAGCAGCTGTCTACGCTTGACTTTTTGACCTTTCAGAGACTACAGAGACAGTGAAATAGGAAACCGGGGAGTGACACAACGAGGAAGTTCCAGAAATCACACCATGAGTGTATTTCTCTCTGTATGACTGTCAAAAAGATGTTGTTACTGCCCTCACTGGCACAGTTCAACACAGGAGGGTTTTCCTCAAGCGACAAGTCATGTTCAGCTCACAAACAGCCATGTTGCTGCTTTTGTAAATGACATCCGCTAATCTTTTTCTGCGCATGATTGCTGGTGTGATTTTAGTTGATCTTACACCACTTTACAAGAGATTTGATTGCATAGCTGGCATGTAATGGTGTTTTTTTTATACTCACTTTAACACATGGAAGTGTAGAAAATACTTCAGCAACACCTGAGGGTAAAATTTTACATTTAAACATATTTTAATGAATGCTCTATTGCAGTTTATAAGCTTAGACTAATGACAGGGTACATGGCACATGGTAGTTATAGTTCAAATTGAAGTGAGTTTGCAGGAAATTAGCGCATGCCAATGCAGTCTTCCTGAAAGGCATGTGGAAGAAGCTGCATATTTAAAAATAACTCTGCAGGAAATAAATGTAAACCACTACAATGTTGCATGCAGTGTGTGTATATGCATCCACATTCATGTGAGCTTTATTTCTGTGTGTTTTCCCAGCTGAGGTGTGTGTCTGCCTGCAGACTGCGCTCACTGGCGCTCCAAACATTTGGCTGCAAACTACAAAACAACTGACAGGTTAAGCTACAGATTTGTAAATCCAGGTGTTTCAGTGGAATTACACAGCTTGTTGAAAACACGGGAATTCTGACTAAACTCTCCCAATTAAACTTGACCTATCCGAAAGAGGGGGTGAAAAAAGGTAGACAGCACTGGCGGCGTGCTGAGGTGAATACTTAAAGCAGGTAACCTTTGAACAACCCATCTGGCAGAAAATCACTGGAAACTTTTTAAGGTAATCACCAAAGTTTCCACATGTGGAATTAACATTTAGGTTTATGCTAATAGGCGTAAAAATGATTACCTACTGAGAAAAGGTTGACTATTTATACTGAAATATTGAAAAAAGACATTATAGTTACTCAGCAGCTGATATCAATCTAAAAGACAGGTCAGCTATTGTTTTCAAGTTTGGTTTATTGGGACAGTAACTTGAAGTCATCCATATATTCTTAATAGTAGGGTGAAAATATAATCAGGAATAAAATAACGTGAAGGTTAAGTAATGCATGTTGAAGTAATTCCTTGACTGAAGACTTTGGCCTGCAGCCAGAGTGACTCAGGTAAAAAGTGCACTTGTACCTGAGGATCATTCCAGATTCACACAGTGACGCAGTGACAGTCAGAGTTTGACCTCTTACGGGACGTGAACAGATATCTGTGGTCTCTGTCTACTTTGTGCATACGACTGCCTCCATCAGTCAGGCTGTAAACTCCGAGGAATGTGTCTCCTTGTGTTGTACAATATTGCATGTTGGCCAAGGCTTCAAGATATCACACACACACACAGATATACACACACACAAGCAGAGACAAGTCTGCAGTATGTCTGCTGAGAGCAGGTCAGTGGAGCTCTGCAGCAGTATTCAGTAGAATGGAAAATGGCTGGGTGGGGGTGGGGGGGACGCTGCCACGGTGAAAGCTGTTGCTCTGCGTGTATTTTGCCAAAGTAAACTTTCACAGGAAAATAATATTTGCATGTACAGAGCTAAACATGACGATTTACAGAGATGTAGCTGAGAAAAATGCAAAAACCGCTTGAAGCATAATGTCAGAGGTCACCTTTAACCTATGTTGTGTTTTCATTTACTGCAGGTAAGTTTAACATTTAATCGCCTTTAGAATTTTATAGAATTATTACACAGAAAGACACAACAATTCAACCCTTTTTTGTACAGAGGCTGCTGAGGTCCACATCCAAACTTTCTTTGTGAACTCCACAAAACCCGAGCAGCCAGAAATAAACACATCACAAATTCATGAGAGCGTGAGCATATGGTGAGGTGAAGGATTTCAAAGTGGGGACACCTGGGGGTTTTCACAACCGTCACATAACCTTTGTCCTCGTAATCCACCTCTGTCTTTCGTCTCTCCGCTGCAACCGTCTCTTCGGACTCGTCTCCTCCGTCGCGTGTGCCCTTTAAAATATCCCCCGGTCGGTCCGATTTCATATGCACGGCACAGCCGGGGGCACAGGGACGGCAATTTGTCGGATGGCTAAGGGTGTGTACCTCCTCGAGATGCTATGGAGGGGAGATACTGAGCAGAACAGTCTGTAAAGCAACAACTTCTCTTGAAAGAAGAGCGAGAAACGAGGCAGTAAAGACACGAGATACAGTGACACAGCTCGAAGGGGGTAATGAGAAAACCAGGAGAAACACTGAAAGGGAATAAGCCTGAGAAGAAGGGAAAAAAAAAAAAAAAACATGAAAAGCAATTATTCCTCAACGATATCAAGAAAACCGCAGATCCCTACCTGAGTGAAAAAGAGCATTAAAGACGGTGGAGAAGAGCAAAATGAGTGAAATTATTGTGAACACATGGAACATCAGTTACCTGGTAATAGTCTGGCTATTATGGCGGAGCTCTACTTAGAGGAGAGGAAAGGGAGCGAGACAGAAATAAAGCAAGGAGATAACATGTAGATGAAGGGCGGAAGCAGACTGAGGAGAATAACATCTGGGAAAAGACAGAGACTAATGGAGGAGGAGAGCAAAAGATGAAACAGATAGAAAGAAGACTAGAAAAGAGCAAGAGAAGGTGCAGCGGGTGGATGTGAGTGAGAGGAGATCAAGGCTTTGTGAAAACTGCTGTTGTCACTCTTTAGAGAGCCAGTGTCAAAGGTCAAAGCCATTTGAAAATCTTCGAAAGATCACATCAGACACATGCACACAGGGGTCAAATCTCATACGGCAATTACACAAACAGCAGCGCCACACCACCCTGCCCAGCTGCGGCCCCGCTGCCCCCCCCCCCCCCGGGGGGAGGTCAGCCCACCCTGGAGGGGGCAGTATTGTTCCACAAGGGTGTCTGCCTGGGCATGCCCGCCTCCGCCAACTGAGATCTCCCGACCCACACCCCGAGGGCAGCTGGGAAATCACAGCCAGGAAGATCGACAAGTATGTGTATGTGTGTGTTTTTATGACATTAAAGCTTCCTTCTTTCAGCTGCTTCAACGTCTTTTCCACGCTGCCCTGTCATCCCCAATACTCTCTCACTAACTGATAGCTGCCAAGAAGGAAATGCATTTGTTGAATGAACAGCAGAGCTGACCATGTGTGTCCATGAAACATTTGCCATGCAACCAATCGCATAGTTTAACCAAACAAGTTATATTGAATTAAACAAGCCCTCGCTGCAATGGATGCATTTTTGAGTGCACAAAATAATTCAGCAGGTTCTGCAACATTTAAAAGGGGTTAAAAAGGGTGAAAGCGGGGAAAAAAAAAGGCAACGACAGTGTCTCTGAATATTTATTCCGGTACTTGGAATATTAAACCTGCACTTGTTTCGACCTGCTGTAACTGATAGGTAATATTTTCTTGACACTTCCAGAGCGGTGGCAACGAGATGTGAATGAATCCGCGGCCTGCTGTGAGTTTATGCACCTGGTCGTTACAGAGGAATACAGATTTTACGTTTGTCATCTCTCGGGTGCAGGACACGAGCAGTTTTATGTATTTTATTGTGATCCAAGCATAGACTGCAGTTGAAACAAAACAAGCAGTGGCAATGCTAGCTATTAGCCCCCCCGCTTCAGAGATCGTTCTTCGTCTGGTAGCCTCAGGACGAATGTGCAAACTCCATACGGAATCGAACGCGTTTGGGCTCGCATCCATTCATTCATTCATCCAAGTCTAGACTACAAACCACGACACCAACATGTCCTCCTCTCCAAAGAAAAATTCACTTGAAACTTCAAACGGATGTGAAACAAGTTGAACAGTTTCGGAACGTCCGTCTTTATGTTAAGCAATGAGCTGCAGTAGTTTTATATTTACATAATTCTCACTGGCCTCTGAACAAACAAAGCACATTATCCCTAAATTACGCCTTTACAGTTCACATCTCGAAGATGTAATTTGAATATTAAAATCAAAGTCTTCGGATGCTCGCTGCTCTCAAACAAAAACAATATGCAGCATTAATGATATATGTAAATGAGCGAGGCCCGGCCGGACTGTTTTTTTTTTTTTTTCCTGAGACTTCCTCCCACCCTTCTGTACATCTGTACACTGAAGAATCATGACTTCCTTAGTTTGCACTCTGTATTGATTATTGCAATTACACACTATTACGGTTCTATTATCCGCACTGACTGTCTTTAATTACACTCGAGAGCACGAGGAAGAGTGAAGGTGGAGGAAGAGAGCTGGTGAACGTGAGAGAGAGCGAGAGAGAGAGAGAGACTACACAGAGAGACAGATGAAGCGAGACACTGCACCAAACTAATTAAAACAGAAACTTTTTGTTTCAGCGAGTTGACAGGGAATGAATCTGGCAGGGAATTAATCTGTCTGCAGGGAATACAGTGACAACTTACACACACACACACACACACACACACACACACACATACACGAGGAGGTGGAGTGCAGAGCGCCGTTGCCATGGTTACCGAGCATGGCGCCACATCATGCGGCAGAGTTAATGCAGAGGTGTGCGTTTCATTTAAGCTTTCATTAAATCACCAGGCTGACCTATTCCAGCATCCTCCTCGCCGGCAAATCCTGCCGCTCCCGTTAAGAAGAACGGCGGAAAAAACGCTCGCCGCCACGTTCGCTTTTCCAATTTGCAGCTCTTGCCCTTGAAGTGAAGCATCATTCATGCTTAGGTAGGGCGAGATGGCATCCAAAAATAAAACACTTGTCAAGTAAAGATAAGCACTTCAAGTCGGAGCCTAAAGAAAGTAGCCCTTTGACTGGAAATAAATGAGACGCTGCGTACAACTGGACTGAATTACTCTTACATGAATGTCTGGCGCGTTCATATTTTAGCAGGTTATTTGTAAAAGTGACTGAAAATGAGTGTTTGCGCTGTGAAAGGTTTTTTTTTTTTTTTTATGGAAGCGTTCAAAGAAACTGGAGAGAATCCACATATGTCTGCTTGTCTTTCTGTTTGGACACCCGCTCAAGGTGAACTCTGACCTTTACAGAGTCAGCTGGAATCGGGTCTTACCACCGCACGGCTCTGAGATGGATAAATCGGTGCAGAAGATCAATGGCGCCTCATGCGTGCATGGGTTTAGATTAACCGGCGACTGTAAATTGCCCACAGCTGTGAGTGTGTGTGTGCATTGGTAATCGTCTGTGGATCTATACGGGTGCTGTGACGGACTGTGCAGGGCTTACCGTCCTTTCGATCGGAGCGATCTGAAATCAAGTCCAGATCCCTGCAACTTTATATGAATCAAGAATCAGCCCCCCCTAGCTGGACACGGAGGAATATGGATGGACAGATAAATGAATGGTGGAGTGAGACCTCTTCTTCTTCCACTTTAAACTGTGACTTTCCAACTTTCCGCCAAGGTGAGAGTCGCTGGCGGAATGAAATGAAGGGCCGCTGTTATGTCCCAAAGCAAAGCACATGTAAGTCAGCGCTTCACAAAGTCACTCAGAGTTCTGCGGCGAATGTAATCAAAACGGCGAGTTCAGAACGAATCCAGAGCACCTGGGACCCGTCCGTCCGTCCGTCCGTCCGTCCGTCCTCGTGGCACTTCGCATGAGCAATCGCTCTTTTCGAGGAACTGTCAGGAAAGAGAAGTTCGAACACCGCCTGACAAAATAATGCCAGTCTTCAGCGTCGAGTGCTATCAGCTCTGCTTATGCTCAGAGAAAAGGCATCTTAAAAGATCGTTTTTTTAAAAAAACGGCCAAGCCTGGCGTTACGAGTGCTGAGGATCATTGAAGATAATGAGTATTATTTTGTCTGTGTAGAAATTATGAGGCGTGTCGCTGCTCCTCTATTGCACTGTGAACTGCGAAGGTTCGTCGCTACGCTGACAGCTGTGCCTGCAACCTATTATTGTTCTTTCCACAGACTATTTTGCGAGTCCATTCTCGGCCTCATAACCCTCCTTCTCTCCTCCCATCGTTTCACAAGGCGTCTTTTAAAGGAAACCACATATTTAGAGGACACTCGCTGAAACTTCTGAGTGGCATTTGGGAACAAATCACGCGCAGTGTGGAACTTAACCTGTTGGAAACAAAGGATCTTCACCAAAGTTTATGCTCGAATCACGAGTTTAAGGCCGGCATTGATGATTCTGATTATTCCCTAAAACATTTCAAAGAACGCAGAATATTTTCTGAAATATCTGAGAACGACGGGAGGTTCAGCCAGAGTTTCGTCCCATGTTGGCACAGTGAAATGGAGTGTGGAAATAGCTCTGGCAAAGCGAGAGTATCATTATATTAAACTGAAGCTGACGGCTGCACAGAACTGAATACATTAGCTGTCTAAAGACCATCGCCTACAGTGCAAACAGTGCCGGAGATTTAGGATCAGAAACAGCACGAAATGACCATTACTTGAGATTATTAGTTTCTAAATTCATATTTAAATGAACGCCCACACTGTTAGCGGAATTATTACGGATATCACGTCCCACAACTGCAACTTTTGCAATTATGTTAATTAATTTATGGACACAACTGCACCGAGCCAAACAGAAAACAGTGCACAATTCTCGGCTGTAATATAAAACGCTTGAATAAAACCACTGAAGAAACGCTGGACACACAAACAATAAGGAACAGCAATTTAAGAAAGAGACCAAGTTGTGATGCAATTGATTGAATTTCTGATTTTGTGTTCAATGTAAATAAAGACAACTCAGTGAAATTAGACAAAACAACAAATTTGTGATATTCTGCTTGTAGACTGACTAAGGTCAACATGTTTGCTGTTTTATTTATCAGTAACTTGCTTAACATGGATCATAACCTTTTAAGAGTTGAGTACAGAGGCAACACTAAAGACGATATTGACTCCATCAAAATGACATATTGCAGCTTCCAACTGCTGCCGTGTCTTACAACATGTTCCCTGGAACGAACAGATAGATTCACTCTCTTTTCTTTCATCGTTTGAGGCTCACAAATACCATGAAAATGTTATGAAAAACTGAAGGCACATCAGCTTTGAGTAAATTGATATTGTGGTTCTCCACATGGCGAGCATAACCGCTCCGTCCACTTTACATATAAATCTCAGTTTGATGTCTTTGTTTCTCTCTTTTGATGTAGTGAATCGTGTTCTGTACACACAGTTTCCTGCTTCAGCTTTCTCTGCTGAACAAAGAATCTTCACACACCGAACAGGAGTTAAATTTCTTCATCGTGAAGATGCAAGAGGTTGCGGCAAAGTAAAAAAAAAAATAGAGTCAAACAGGTAGGTTAATTCCTTCTTTCAACGTGCGCACGGTTGCCTTTTCAATGTAATTGTAATACTCGAAAGCGAGCATGTCGGTATTGATAAGCTGTGGAGAGGCGCAGACTGCAGCGTAAGTAGGTTAGACCCCAGGGGCCCTAAAGACACAGTCTGGCTTCAAACTTCCAAAGAATTATGGCAGGGTTGCAACATCTGCTGCCTGTGAGGAAGACAGACAGTGATGGATGGCCAGGTGTGCCGAGTGCGTGTGTGCTGCATGTGCTGTGTGTGGAAACTAAGCAGCACACACACACACACACACACACACACACACACGTACAGTCAAAGAAGTGTGTGCACATCCACTTAAATAAGCAATGCATACATCTGTGACAGATGACAATTTCAGTTTACTATCCATCACGGATAAACACTGCAGCAAAGCAACCATCACACACAAGGACACACACACACACAGTAAGTTATTTGTGATGGCTCACTGTTTAAAATCTTTCATATGGATGCTTTTCCAGTCGAATAAATAATCCCGGCGAGAAATGATAAAGATTAATGACGTATTCATCATCCGGTGACAAGAGTTCCACACGACACAAAAAAGATGAGTATCTACAGTTTGAGTCAACGGCAAATCCTGTTCGATAAAGACGACTGCGGTGAGAAATATATCGCCACTTCACTGTCGGGGAAATTAACGCTACATTCAATGTACCTTTAAAAGAAATGAACACGAAAAGACAAAGAGAGCTGTGTTCTTCAAGAGGCCATTATGTTCATCATGACTGAAGTATTTCTCTTAGTAGAAGTCAGAATCACACTGTAAGTCAGAAATGTACACCTCCAGGCCATTAAGTCTTCTAATAAAAAGGAAGCTTACAACCTTGCCTGTAATTATATGATCATTAATATTATCACTCGAGAAACACAATATAGCAAATTTCCCAGACATGCTGGAGCATGAGTGACAGATCAGAGGAGCGAGCAGGTTCCAACAGAGAAAAGATCATCTGGAGTGTTTGGCTTGTGAAACCACAGTCTGTGAAGTTTGTGGCAAAACAGCAACAAGCATGTGGTTTTGTGGTCAGATTTTCACTTTCACAACTACAGAGGCTGATCTTCTTTTTTTAAATTACTATTATTCATGTAACGACTCCAGTGAAGGCTTCTTCTAATGGAAGAAACATTTTATTCTTTAAAACTGAACTGAAACTTCACACATCAAAACCCCTTTCAGGCTCTTCTTCCTGATTCGTGTTGCTTGCGTTTTCCTCCACGGCGGCTGGATTGGAGCTGGGTCTGGGTGACGGAGCCGGGCTGGGTGTGACCGGCGTCTTCCGACCGGTGGGGATCGGAGGCAGGACGGGCTTCACGTTGGACCCCGGACGTCTGTCGGAGGACGGAGACACTCCTGCAGGGAGCCGGTCTGTTCCTGGAGCGGAGGCGAAATGTCATATCAGACATATAATCAATCTGAGAAGCTTGAAGCAACCGGCACTATTATTTAACACAGGCTGAACGGTTTCGTTTATATCCAATAAAGACCTCTTCACTTTAAAACAAAACAATGGTTGTGATGACAAATATTGGTGAGTCGGAAACAGAACAGCTAATTATAAAAATATCCCATCTTCAGTTATTTTGGGAGAAACAAAGCAACACGAACCTTCCGGCGTTTCCAGGGAATGTCCCAGGACGGAGATATTTAGCGGCTCCACGCAGCCTGACAGCGCCCCGGCTGAACTGGGCACAGACAGAGCCGAGCTGGCGCGGGACGCAGCAGAGCTGCAGGTGAAGGGATGAAGGGAAAGAGAGAAGAGACCAAAGACGGGAGGTCGGTGAAGGAAACAGGAATCGAGGGAAGGGAGTCCGTGCAATGCGAGGTCCAACGTGTGCAGCAGTACAAACACAGTGTCATTTAAAAGGATTTGAGTATATTTAAAAAATAAAGTAACAGAGAGCAAACGGTTACACCAACAGCGATCAGTGTTGATCGTGATGG